>NC_069786.1:53288214-53600089 GCF_027406575.1 Nycticebus coucang
TAAATGTAGAGTTTTTTTCGTGGGACTAGAAACAAAAGACAAGTCCATTCATGGGGCTTTCTTTGGGTCTTCCCAACCTCCCAGAAAGAGCCAGAATCAGCTAGCACAGTGGCTCATGCCTATAATGTTAGCATTCCGGGAGTGGATAGTTTGAGTTCAGGAGTTAGAGACCAGCCTGAGCAAGAGTGAGACCATGTCTCTCCTGAAAATAAAAAAAAAAACCCAGCTGGGTATGGTAGGGTACATCTGTAGTCCCAGCTTCTCGGGAGGCTGAGGCAAGAGGATCACTTGAGTCCAAGAGTCTGAGGTTACTGTGAGCTATGATAATGCCATGGCACTCTATCCTGAGCAACACAGTGAGATTCTATCTCAAAAAAAAAAAAAAAAGAAAGAAAGAAAAGAAAAGAAAAGAAAGAAAGAAGGAAAGAAATAGCCAGAAATTAACTGGCTATTAGACTGAAGAAATTAACTATTCATCATAAATAGAAGTAATTCTTGTTTTCTGCATGCAGAAATTTCTTCAGTCTAATCCTTGACTGTTCATAGCTCCTTTCAGACTTGCCCAGTCTGTCCTGAGTTCTACAAATCACAAAATGACAAACAAGCCATCCTTTGATAGGCAGGAAAGGACAGCTTTGTAAATAGCATTTTAGTCCGATTTGGACTAAAACTGACCTGGGTAGCCAAATCTCAACTCAGACATTTACTGAAAGTATCATCTTCAGCAAGTTCCTAACCTCTCAGAATTTGTTCCTTCTTGTGTAAAAGAGGATAAAAGTTCCCTTGTGGGGTTTCGTGAGTATCAAAATGGAAAATATGAAGTGTACTCACGGTTCCTGTCACATGGTGAGAACTCAATAAATGGCCACAACGACCATTTATTTTCCTGCCTAAGCATACCTTTCTTTACTTTGAGCCTAAGCAAGTTCATACTTAATATGTGACCAGTCAGAGCTTATTTCCTTGTATATCATGTGAAATCAAAAATATATCCCATTCAAGAGACAACTTTAGGCATAAAATGTTGAAAGTGGAGTGAGCCAAATTGTACACATAATCATATATAACTTACAAAGTCTAAGCTCAGCACTATTCACAATAGCTCAAATGAGAAAACAGCGTGAATGTCTATCCACAGAGGAACAAATAAACAAAGTGTGGTATACACATACAAAGGAATATTGTTCAGCCCTAAAAAGGAAGGAAATTCTAACACATGCTATAGTATGTTTGAACCTTGAGTACACTATGCTAACTGAAATAAGCGAGTCACAAAAAGACAACATATGATTCCATTTATATAAGGTACGTAAAGTAGTCAAACAAACAGAAAATAGCTGGTTGCCCAGGGCTGCCGGCTAGCAGGGAATGGGGGGCTGTTTTGAGCAGAACTGACAAAAACATTGCAACAATTCACTGAATTGTGTGACAGAATCATCAGCTGACTGTGAGAAGCATAGCTTCTCTGATAGAGAAACTGTAAACACTAATAAACAGGAAAATCTTAACTGAAAATCTTAGCATCAGAAAGGTGTGTGCAAAAATGGTCCTCCAGGAGCTCACCAATGAACAGAAGCAAGGGAGAGTCAAAGTTTGCCACAACCTTTTGGAGAGGCAAGACAAGGTTTTGGGCCATCTTCTCACTGTTAATGAAACATAAGTGTACCAACGAGACCCTGAAACAAAGCGCCAAAGTGCACAATGGAAATGAGCCAATTCTCCATGACAAAAAAATTCCATTGATCCAAATCAAGAGTCAAAACAATGTTACTAACCTTTTTTGCTAAGAGGGATTGTTCAGTATGAATTTGTACCAACTGGACAGTTAACCAAGTTTACTCTTTGGAAGTGCTGAAAAGACTGTATGAAAAAGTTGGACAAAAATGACTTGAAGTTTTTGCCAGCAACTCATGGTTCTTACATGATAACAAGGCACCAGCTCACAGGGAACTGTCTGTGAGGGAGTTTTTAGCCAGTAAACAAATAACTGTATCAGAAGACCCTCCTTACTCACCTGATCTGGCCCCCAGTGACTTTTTTCTTTACCTGAAGATAAAAGAAATATTGAAAAGAAAACATTTTGATGACATTCATTCATGACATTAAGGGTAATATGACAACAGCTTTGATGGCCATTCCAGAAAAGAGTTCCAGAATTGCTTTGATGGGTGGACTAGGCGCTGGCACCTGTGCAGAGCTTCCCAGGGGATGACTTTGAAGGTGACCATAGTGATATTCAGCAATGAGGTATGTTGCATGTTTTCTAGGATGCATTTGTGAACTTAATTGTCAGACCTTGTATAAAAAAAAAAACACTTATGTGTTATATGTTTTATATCTACTGAATCATCTTATCCTATTACTTTCACACGTTCGTCCATATACAGGGTTCACATTTAAAATTTTTATTTATTACATTCTTAGCCCTTACATCAATTTTTCCCTTCCTCGGGAGGTCAATAATTATACATAATTTCTCTTTTTCTCTACCAAATAACAGCCCTTAAATTTAGACATACTTACTTTTGTGTGTTATTAGCTTATACCTATATAACTTTTTGATGGAGTCTTTATAGGGATAGAGGCAATGGCAGGAAATAACAGATTTATTCATAAGAAGACACTTTACTAATGAAGGCTTTGAGATACAAACATTTTGCATTTATGTTGGAGCAAGAATATGAGAGAGAACAACATTTACTCCTTTCCTCTTGATCAAATACACATCTCTTGTGTCTGCAGTAGCTGGAAGTTGAATTTAGAGAAAAACTAAAGAAAATAATCAAAATCCTTCATCAAACCCCAAGAAGGCAGCTGTTTCACTGCAGGCTATTGCCTTTGCATACATCCTGATCAAACTTCCTGACCCTGGCCACCCAACCACAATGGGATGGAGTCCTCTGTGGTCCTCCCTGAGTCCTTTGTGGTTCTTTGAAGTTCAATTATAGTTCTTCTACAAACCAACTGAAAAATTCACACAACTGCTATTCTGTAAGAAATAGAGTCAATGAAATATAAGATACAAATAGAAAAGAGAGAACAAAAATCTTATGAATCATCATAGTCATCAAAGTGTACAGTTTCTTCAAATGCTTTTTATCGATCACAGTAATCAGAACAAATGGATTGGTTGCAGAGATTATGTTCTATCTGGCTCCTTGACTGTTTGATTTAAAAGGCTACCATTGTGAGACATGGCGGTTAAGAGTCATTTAGACTCAACTTTCTGTATTTTATAGCCCCCCTCCTGCAGATAAAGCCTTGATATAGTTTCTGTGGAGTATCAGGCCCCAAACAGAACTTCAGAGATACAACACCAATACCCAGTTTTGCATCCAATTTATTTCTGTAGTTTTTCTTTCCAGTCACTAAGCATAAACTCCCTGCCATTGGCATCTGGGCTCTTCCTAACTCTACCTCATCTGCATTTCAACCACACTGTACTCACCCTTATGTTTCTGTCCCTCTAACAAGCCCATGCATCTTTATATTTGCTCTTCCTTTTGTCTAGAATCACTTGAGCTCTTCTGTAGAATTCCTTGAGCTCTTCCATATATATAGGTGGCTCATTCAACAACACTGCTGAAAAATAGTCACTTCTTTGACCAATTATTGTCAATTTATGCTGTTGTACTGGTGTAAGTAAAATATCTATTGATCGAAATTTTTAGAAATCTTCATTGGAGGATGAAAGGTTCATGTTACTAAATTCAACTTAGGTTTAGTTTCTGGCTATGGATTGAGACACTGGTTAACTCTTAGGGATTTTTTCCTCCAAATCTCAAGTTTTAAGTTTCTGTAAGGCCAGAGATTATCTTCTGTGGCAAACATCTTGGGCAATGGAAATGCTAATGTTAATGGCAATAAAAAAATTCCAACCCACTGAGGGAAAAAGAAAACCTAATAGAATGTTAGCACTGAGAAAAACCTTGAACTGGAAGGTCATTTCTCATCCAAATTTTCCAGTTTTCTGAATTGACACAGTAAGTAACCTGGCAGGGGGAACCTACATTTGCACTTCCTTATTCCATCTAGTATTCTTTCCTTAGCAATGGTCCCAAAATTAAAGTAGATGGTAACCACTTGCTCTGAATCGTTAAAAGGTTAAAAACTACAATCTCCTAGGCTCTTGTCAGAATGGCATTCGTGGTGTTATCACCAGAGAATCCCTACTTTTAGATCCTTAACACTGTACCTCCCAGCTGTCTGAGATCTGGGTAGTGACCAGTGATGATGGGAAAAGGACTCTCCAAAGTGTGAACTCTGGGATCCATACAACACAGAGGTGTACAGCATGATCCACTGAGGTGTGGAAAGAAATTTCTATGTATGTGTATTTAATCTGCATCTAGAAAAAGAATGTAAGCCTCGCTGATATCCATGCAGGGTGAGTGTGGATATCCCCCTTTCTGTGTCATGCAGTAGAGAGAAGAGCACGCCTCCCCAAGTAGGTTTGCTTTCAACAAATCGCTCTTGAAGTTTATTCAGTTAAGTGGATTTGGGAATTATGTATCTACATCCAGCGAAATGAATTCTCACAAATTGGCAATTGATTCTTGCAAGGAAACAGCAGGTTAAATGCAACAGTGATAATGCCAGCAACATGAACAAGAGCATGGCAGCGCTGATACTTTCCTTAGAATGAGCTATACATCAGCTACATTGTTCGGGAAAAGCATGATTACCAAATAAGATTAAATTAAATAAGCTAGCCAAAAGGAAAAAAATTAAACTTTAGTGGATACACACTATTGTTAATAATGAGCCTGACCGTAATTCCTTCTTCCAATTAGCTTTCCAGCACCTTACTCTTAAATATGAAAAGACAGCCAAGTATCTTCAAATATTTAAGGAATTATGCTAATAAGGAACACAGAAACTAAAATGAAAAACAAACAACAGGTGAAAAAAGAACCCTCAAAAAGCAGAAACAAAGGAGTTAAAGAAAACTTTTTAAAAAATCGATAAGTCCCAGAGGGATATGACAAGATTTAGCTTCTTGCAATGATAATAAGAGTCTTTAAAAAGGTCCTTACACAACTTTTAGAAATTAAAATGCTATTGAGAATTACAATAATATGAAATTATATATATTATTAAATGTATAATCTTGGGAATGAAAACAGTATAAATGGTGAATAGTAGGACCAAAGAAATGTTAATGATAGCTAATAGTTATTGAGAATTTACTATACGCCAGGCACTGTTCTAAATACTTCCCAGGTATTAACTCATCTAATCCTCACAATAAATCTAGGAGATGAATACTATTATCCTCCACTGTGTAAAGAAAGAAAGAAACTAAAGTTTAAGAAGTAAAATGACTTCCTTCATCCTAGGCTAAAATTGTGTTTCATTTTTCATATGCAAGTGTGAGTGATTATAAATTGGTTTCACAGTAGTACTGAGTACACTGGATTTTTTTTTTTCCATATAGAACACAAATGTCTTACTGCTGTAATTGGGAAAATGAGGTGAAAGCTATGTTGATTAGTAGGATGTAAGCACTCCAATTTGTACAAATAATCAACACATCAAATCCCCATAATGGCATAAATGTATTTATGATCTATGTACAAATGACTTAATAAATAAAAATAAAACACTTTGATCAACATACAGAAAAAAAAAAAGGAGAAGTAAAATGACTTGCCCAAATGTAAAATGACTGCTTCTTACTAAACAGAAGCAGGAGGGGGGAACATCATGCCCTCTGTTCACAGAGTCAGTGTTCCTAATGTTCATCTTATACTGCAAAGACAGAGGTCTGGAAGAACAGGAGAAAAAAGACTTTTCAGACATTAGAAGATTAGCCCAATAAGTGCAGCATCTAAATAACAGAAGCTCCAGATATGGAGCAAAGAAAAAAGTCCTACAAGTTTTGCTGAGAAAAGAACATGTCACAAAGATTTGACAATCAGAGAAGACGTGAGACTTCTCCCCATCGACAGCCACCTGATGTAGCAATACCTTCAAAATTCTAAAAGTCCAACCTAGAATTCTATATCCCACCCCATTCTGACTTAGTTGTGAAGGTAGAATTAAGACATTTTCGGATCTGAAAGGTCACAAAGGAACTTACTGCAAGATGCAATTCAACAAAATAAGAGTAGATGATAAGAAGATGCTAGAAATCAGGGTTCCTCTATGAGAATGAGCTAGGGGAATTCATAAGATAATTGTGAAGGGAGGTCCCAGGAGGACAGTAATCACAGGTTTAGAGAACAAAGGACTCTAGGAGGAATAGTTCCTGAGAAATAAGTGGTAGATGACTTTATGTGAATGGACTAAATCAAGATCAATACTTCCACAGAATGTTTGGTCAGGAGTTAATAACAGTACACTGTTTACTCACCACATGCAAAAGGAAGATAACCATTGACTTTATTTAGGGAAAACAAAAAGCTGTATAGAAAAGGGAATGTAATTATTGGTGAATTCAGAGTTGCCTGGTGACAATAAAATAAACACTGGACATTGGTTTAACTCAAAATCATACTCTGTAAAGCTCTATGAACAGATTTTGTCTGTTTTCTTCACTGCTTTGTTCTTGGCAATCGGAGCTACGTCTGGCATTAGTAGGTGCTCAATAAATATTTGTTGAGTCCAGAAATGAATATAGAGAGGCTGTACACATGCATATTATATAGAATGGAGGTGAGGAGACCCTGGTGAAAGAACTATAGCCTTATTTTCCATAGTAGAAGTCACTAGGTAACAATTTAAGAAATCGAAGGCCAATTATGTTATTTTTGAAAACCAAAGGCAAAGACCAGAAGAGCTCAGCTTTAAAAAAAAAAAAAAAAAATTGTCACTGGCGAGAGGGGAAACGGAAAGGAAAGTAGCTTTGCTACTTGTTATAGACCTTGAAGAACTCGTTCTTTTTAAACAATGACATGTATAATTTAGAAAAAGATGAAAACTACAAATCCACTAAAATAATTATTAGCCACTCTAGTCACTTGGTAATTAGCAGACGGACCTGACTTTGCAAACCAGCCCAAAATGGCTATTCCTTCAATATTCCAACAGACATTCTTATTTTAGAAAACTGGAAAATATAGAAAGTAGGAAAAAACAACCCAGGGCAGCAGCAATCCAAGATAATCACATTAAATATTTTGGTATAACTGGGTAATTATTTCCTAGGCTTTTTTTTTTCAATAACTGAGTTCAGACTGGTCATATAAAGTTATGTCCCAAATTCATTCCTAAAAAGATTGAAACTAAACAAAAGAAAAAGATCATTTGTTGGGGGAAGGGAAGCCAACCTCTCACTGACTCCTAACACAGCAATTCAGTATGTACATTCTGCTGAAGTCAATGACATCATTTTCGTGCAAAAAAAAAAACAGGAAAAAGTGTGTAATTTTTAAAAAATAAGCAGCAGCAGTAACATACAATAGAGTTCAGGTGCTGAAATTAACCTACCTGGCTTCAAATCCCACCTTTTCTGCTTTTTTTTGTTGTTGTTGAGACAGGGTCCCACCCTATGCCCCTGAGCAGAGTGCAGTGGGCGTGGTAGCTCACCACAACCTCAGACTTGGGCTGCGGGCACCCCGCTGCCTCAGCCTCCGGAAGCCGCTGGGATTCCAGGCGCCCGGCTGGGTTTTTCCATTTTTTTCATGAGTCAGGGTCTCACTGTTGCTCAGGCGAGTCTCGAACTCCTGAGCTCAAGCGATTCTCCCTCCTCAGCCTCCCACAGTGCTGGGATTACAGGCGTGAGCCACTGCGCCCGGCACCCTTTCTGCTTTCTGGTTGTAGGATAGACATGGTCATGACCTCTATAAGCCTCCATTTCTCTAACTGTAAAATAAAAATAAAAGCACCCACCTGCTAGTGTTTCTACGAGGAATGCCTGTGCAGCAGTGAGCAAAGATCACAGCCTGTAGTGAATGCACAGTAAACATTAACTGTTAGCATTGCAATTGTTATGATTAGGAACCATCTAGTGCAGAGACCCGTGTGTTGCGCTGCACAGTGGTGTGCCACGAGAAGATCTTGGGTGTGTCATGAAAATTTTCAAAGGTCATGATAATTAATTCTCGAAAGAAGTTCAAAGCACAGTAAGTATATTCTTTTCTTTACTCTTTATTTGATCAACATAATTGAAGTGTGCCACAGAAGTTTCACTATAGGTTCAAGTGAGTGGTGAGATAAAAAAAGGTTGAAAAGCCTGATCTAGTGGCTAACACTTACACCACCACCCCCCAAATACTTAAGATCCAGCAAGATAAAGAAAGGACTCTCACAAAGTCAAACACAACCAGCCATCAGTGTGAGATGTGCCACCAGGGACAGGATGGAAGCCTCTTTTGTCTGGTTCTTGGCACTCAATATTTATTTGTTAATGAAGTAAATCATGGAGGCACTTGGCGATCAAAGCTGAGAAATTTTGGAGTGATCTTTTGTGCCCTCATCAGACTTCTGAATTAAGAAAGGGATGGATGAAAAGGGTAACAATTATTTAGGAGGGAAACTATCAAGTTCAGAGTGCAGCAGAGAACGTTGTAGAATAGAGGTCTTCTGTGGTTGACTACTTGCCGAAATATGCAAATTAATTAGGTTTTGCGATACAGTTGACCCTTTAAACAAAATAGTTTGAATTGCAGGCGTCCACTTACATGTAGCAAAAGTGATCAAAAATACAGTATTTCTGAGATGCAAAACTCAAACATAGAGAGGGACAACTTTTCTTAAACATGAGTTCCACAGGACCCACTGCAGGCCTCGAGTATGAGCAGACAGGGACATAGCACAGGGTCCTGGAACAGATCCCTGGCATACACCACAGGACTACTGCACTGTTGTCCTGTGTCCCACAGAGAAAGAATAGCAGGTGGGAAGCTTCGGAAAGAGAGCACAGAGGCCAAAGAAGGGCTCAGACATGATACAGACCCATAGTGACTGAGAGGGTCCTTCAGGGCATTCCAGTTTAAGTGGAGAAATTATTCTTTGTAGGGGTAGGGTGAGAGGAGACAGGAAGATCAGCCTTGCTGTGAGGGAGTCAGCGTTCTAGGATAAAAGTACTTCCAGGGCATGTGTCACTGATCATCCCAGGGAATATAAGCACAGTAAGAAATAATACAACAAATGCCAGGCCAAATGACCTTCCTTTCCTGAATCCTCCTCGGGAGATAAACTGGGAGATGAAGGCAGGTTCAAGGAGTCAGGTAGCTGAGAGAGCTCTGACCTGAAAACCTAAGAATCCAATTTTAGTTAAGTTACTAATTAGATGAACAGTCACACTTCACTACTGCCTCAGTTTCCTGATCTGTAAGTTGGAGATGCAACTTCTGTTCCGCCTTCCTCAAAACGCATCAGAAAAGAGATTAACAGAGTAATGCTTAAATTAGTCTGAGTCCAGTAAGGAAACAGACGACACCAGTTATTTGTTTAGTACAGAGAATAGTTGACTAGGAGTACTAAGTTATTAACAGAGTAACTGAAAAGGCCGAAAACACATTAGAGCACGAAGGAATCAACTCAGGAGGCCATACCCTGAATGCTGGAGGAGCAAAAGGAAGAAGGTGGGATTATTAGCACCTGGAGGTTTTAAAGGTGAGCACCCACCGAGCTGACGCTTGGAGCTCTGAGAGGGGTTGCTGTTGGGCTCATGCTGATGTCTCTGAGCTTAGAGACGGGGCCCCAGGCAGCGGACCTGGTCCTCTGAGGAGTGACCCTGGACGGTTGATATAATTGCCTCTGAGGTGGGGGCACAACAAAGCTGCTTCTGCAAAGATCAGAACAACTGCAAACTGGATTCATCTCCCGCTGCCACAAGGCACTGCCCAAGCTAGTGTTAGGGAGGGGTGACACCGACCGAGCTGGAAGCAGACTGGCAGGAGCAAGGCTCTTCAGAAATACTCATGAAGGATGAATACTCATGAATGGCAAGAGTACAGAACTGCAAATCAAAACTACTTTGAGATACCATCTAACTCCAGTAAGATTAGCCCATATCACAAAATCCCAAGACCAGAGATGTTGGCGTGGATGTGGAGAAAAGGGCACACTTCTACACTGCTGGTGGGAATGAACACTAATACGTTCCTTTTGGAAAGATGTTTGGAGAATACTTAGAGATCTAAAAATAGACCTGCCATTCGATCCTACAATTCCTCTACTAGGTATATGCCAAGAAGACCAAAAATCACATTATAACGAAGATATTAGCACCAGAATGTTTATTGCAGCCCAATTCATAATTGCTAAGTCATGGAAGAAGCCCAAGTGCCCATCGATCCACGAATGGATTAATAAATTGTGGTATATGTACACCATAGAATACTATGCAGCCTTAAAGAAAGATGGAGACTTTACTTCTTTCATGTTTACATGGATGGAGCTGGAACATATTCTTCTTACTAAAGTATCTCAAGAATGGAAGAAAAAGTATCCAATGTACTCATCCCTACTATGAAACTAATTTATAGCTTTCATATGAAAGCTATAAACCAATTATAACCTAAGAATATGGGGAAAGGGGAAAGGTGGGGACGGGTGGAGGGAGGGTAATTGCTGGGACCACACCTACGGTGCATCTTACAAGGATACATGTGAAACTTACTAAATATAGAAAATAAATGCCTTAACACAATAACTAAGAAAATGCCAGAAAGGCTATGTTAACCAATGTGATGAAAATATGTCAAATGGTCTATAAAACTAGTGTATGGTGCCCCATGACTGCATTAATGTACACGGCTATGATTTAATAGTAAATAAATTTAAAAAAAAAGAAAGAAAAAGAAGAAAATACAATACTAAGTACTGCAGAAGATGTAGAAAGGGTGGAAGTCCCATATACGGCCGATGGGAATGCTCACTCGATAGCACTTTTTGGAAATAGTTTGGTAATATCACTTAAAACTGAACATACACCACACACAGTCACCCAGAGATTCCACCCCTGCATGCTCACATCCTGTAGGATTCCATTTCTAAAGTGTTCAACCGTAAGTGAATATAACCTATGCTCTTAGCAGTCAGGAGGGTAGTTACTTTTGGGGTTGGGAGTGAGATGGGAGGAAGAAGAACGTGTCCAGTATATTCTGCTTCTTGATCTGGGTGCTGTTTTCATAGGTGTATCCAATTTATAAAAAATTACCAAAATTCATAAGCTATATGTATACTTTTATGTAAGTATGCTGTACTTTAATACAAGTTAAATGTGACTCCATCCCACTTCTGGGTATATGCCCAAAAGAACTGAGAGCAAGAACCAGAAGAGACATTTGAACACTCAAGCTCACGGCCGCGTTGTTCACAAAAGCCAAAAGGTGGAAGCAGCTCAAGTTTCATCAGTGGATGGATGGAATGAGTATCATTCATCCTGAAAAAGGAAGGAGATTCAGAAACATGCTACGAGACATGGAGGAACCTTGGAGACATTATGCGAAGGGAAATGAGCCAGTCTCAAAACAGGACAAATTCTGTGTGATTCCATTTACATGAGGTGCGGACAGTGGTCCATCTCATACAGACAGAGAGTAGAAAGGGAAAACAGGGAGTTGTTTAGTAGATACAGAGTTTCAGTTTTACACGATGGAAAGAGTTCCGTGGATGGACGAGGACAACAACGGACGAACAATGTCAACGTACTTAATACTGCGGAGCTGTACACATAAAAATTAAGGTAGTATATTTTATGCTATGTGTAACAAAAATTAACAATTTAATGTTTAATTAAAAATAGTTAAGTGTGACTCTAAGATTCACCCTCCAAATTTTTTTTTTTGAGACACAGTCTCATTATGGCGCCCTCGGTAGAGTGCCATGGCCTCACAATAGCTAGGACTACAGGCACCCGCCACAATACCCAGCCATTTTTTGTTGCAGCTGTAGTTGTTGTTTAGCAGACCTGGGCTGGGTTCAAATCCACCAGCCTCAGTGTATGTGGCTGGCGCTGTAACCACTGTGCTACGGCTGCCGAGCCAACCTAATGAACTTATTAACTTACCTCAGGAGGATATTCCAAAACTTTCACTCCTCTTATTGGGCTGCTATGAACCCTACCTTTTTAATTTGGTTGTACGAACATTAGGAAAAACTATTAAGAATGGACTCTCCCAAGCAGCGATGTGGGATGCTTTACAGTCACATAAGTCATTATACCAAACAATGCCACGATAGACTTTGTCCCACTTATACTTAACCTCCTCCCCTCAGTGAGAAAAGTGGGTCAGAGAGATCTGTCACTTTAAAGTTGAGGAAACTGAGAAAAAAAATCACAACCAAAAGAAGAAACAAAGCTCAAGTTTCCTGATATCAAATTTAAGCTGTAAGACATCCTCATAGTACCCTCAAGTTCATTACTAGACTTTAAAAGTGAATTCAATTTACAAATTTGTTTTGTGCTTTTATTGCTCCCATAAGAAAATGCTTAATATTGCATAGATCTTTTTTAGACACTGAAAAACAATTTCATTGTTTGACTTGAAAACAGTTTATTTAATTTATACAAATAACTACTAAATACAAAAAGTAGATTAAAACAAAATAGTTATTTTTTTTCTGGCAGAGTTTAAATGCACATAATGGATAATTCTGAAGAAAATGCATTTTCCCCACAGCGTTCAGGACTAAAATTCTACTGAAATCTTTGCTTCTAAATCAGTAATATATTCGGTGGTGTCACATGGGTAATGGCTAAATATGTTCTGCATATGAACTGAAAAAAAGTTACAGTCTACACACATACAAATGTGAAGCACTTAAAATGTGAATTTAACTGATAATAAAAGAAAATGTCCATTTCAGAGTATAGTGTTAAAAACATTTCGGTAATAAAATCATAAGACCACATAAAAATAAGCTTTAACACATGCACGAAGCAGTTTTGTAAAAACTGCTAAGTGCACAAGTAATAAATAATTTGCAAAGTTGTGTATAAACAATTCCTAATGTTCGGCATCATTGTAAACATCAGCACATGTGTAAAATGCAGCAAAGTCTGACATTATGTTTTGTTTTGCCAAATTGAATTCCTATTATTCAAAGACAGACCAGTGGAGTAAGCAACCAACATTTTGGCAAGTTGGGTTTTTAAAATTAAGAGTAACAGTGCAAGTAAGGAATGCAAAGAATTCCTAGTGCAATAAAGAAGAGAAGCACAGGCAATATTGCTGATTAAAAATTCGCCACCTCCTTGAGTTTCCCGTGGGGAGTGTCTAGGAGACTTGTGAAAGATATGCAAAGCCATTGTCTTAATGCCCAGATCTCTTTTAGGATTCTCTGTGTTCCTCCAGTTCCCTACCTTTGCAACAGTGTCTGTCCAACATTAGTCTCTGCAGTGTGAACAGTTCGTGAAATGCCCAGTTCACAGTCATTGAGAGAGGTTAGGGTGGTTTTCGTGTCTCCCCAACACATGGCTGGGTAAGATGTCTGCCGTATTGATGCAGCCACTGGGGGAAGGAGACAGATGGATTCTGTTCTGACAAACAGGCCAGCATTAGGTCCCAGCTGGACAACAACAACAACGTCAATCTTCCTTCCTGACACCATGAAAATGTCAACAGTCAGTTTTCAATTTGTCTAGGGAATTATCAATTTTGGTCAAAGTCTTTTTGATGCGCAGAGCTGTGAGTCTTGCTGATGGGTTCTGATACCAGCATTCTTTCATGAGCTTGGCCAGAGAGGTTAATGTCTGAAGAGAGAAAGAAGGAAGGACACAATGACATAGTGACTTTTCAGGAGCCCCGCAAGCTAGGCTGATGTCTCGTGACTGTTTTGAAGAGCTCTGCAGGTCTTTTGAAGTTAAAGTGATGTTACTGTCATCTCCTCTGAACAAATAATCAAGGCCTTAACTACTGATGAAGAAGCCACTCTCATAGAGTTTTATGAACACTGTCCTTTGGACTTCAGATCCAAATAAATTACATAGGCCAGATTGAACCCCTTGATGATTTTATAGGTGTTAAAAGCAGTAATACTAACCTAGAGATAACACTAACATTTCCAAACAGGGTCATTTCTCAATGTCTCAGACCTCACTTGTGAGTAGCAACACAGGATTTTCAGCAGTCGGGAGCTGTGTTTGAGATTTCAGACATGCAGAGGTGGAAAGGAGATTAAAAGCATCAAAGTCTCTCAGTTTAAACATGACACTGCAGTTCTAGAGCTAGGAGCAGCAGTAACAAGTCACCCATTCCTGGAGCCGGTCAGTCATAGACATTTTTGTGAATGCTGTCACTTACTATCAAGATCTATCAGATATGGCTGCTGCAAGAACTTTTCTGAACCTACTCAAGTATGTCTAAGACCCTTCTATGTAAAACAGGGAAGGAAAAACAACAGATACGCAGGGCAGATCACTCGCATACTATGCCAGTTAAAACAGAAGGGCGAACAAGGAGGGAACAAACAGGGATTGCTCTAAAATGGAGAAACCAGCTCTCTTACCGGGTCTGAGAACCATCTGTTGGGTATGTTTGGCCTCTGCTGATCCACACAGACCACTTTCCTCATGTCTTCAAAACTTGGGTCGTTGGGAACCACATCGTAGAATGGCGGCTTGTAATCCTCCACTATCCCTGCACATAGGACAAGAATGGGGTTGGGTCAGCAAGGGAACAGAGATGCCTCCCAGATTTTACTGGTGAGGGTCACAGGTTTACAATGTGACAGAAAAAGGACTCATCAACTTCCTCATGCCTCCTGGCAGCTCTGGGAGCCACAGG
This sequence comes from Nycticebus coucang, assembly GCF_027406575.1. Taxonomy (NCBI): domain Eukaryota; kingdom Metazoa; phylum Chordata; class Mammalia; order Primates; family Lorisidae; genus Nycticebus; species Nycticebus coucang. Next base: position 53,302,896 of record NC_069786.1, read on the forward strand.
TAGGTTCTAAAATACGTGGAGAACAAGGCAATAAGAATATACTCAGTTGGTAATCAGAGGAAGAATAATTATTAGAAGAAAATGTGAAAACTTCTCAGGTAACCACATAATAGTTATATTAGTAGCTCTGTCATGCACAATTGGGGTACTGGAGACCCAGGATAAAAATTCCCTTGGTGATTAAAAAAGATACAAGACACCTAAAGAAAGTTCATGAATTTGGTGGTTTCAAACCACAAATACAAACAAAAAGTCATCCACAAATTAGTGTTAGAGGCAAATTAATGAATCAGGACTATCATCAAAATTCCAGATTTTGTTATGAAATTGTATTGTCAAAAACATCATTGTTACAAAAGAATCCCTCCCATTAAGAGGAATACAAATAATGTAATACGATTTCCTCATTCACTCATTGTATGTGATATATACTCAGTAGCCTCTGTCAGACACAGCTTTCTGTTTGAGAACTCTACTATTTACTCTCAGATTGTTGGCACAAAATAAAATGTAGAGAGGGTGGCCACTTGGGAGGGCAAAGGAATAGTAACGATGGAAAAATTGTTCCCTTACCCCAGGGCAAATATAAAAGTGGCTAATTTCAGCTTCTGTCCCTGCATAATTTCTAAAAGCTTAGAAACCTTTCCCCCACCCCAGAAAATGTATATCAATTCCTTATTTTAAGTCAAAAACATTAAAACTTCATCATTTGGGATTAGATAATTGATACTTTCCCTTGTAGAGACAAAACCAAAATAGCTATGATTTCCTTTCCCTCTTCAAAGGCTTTAACAATGAGGACAGTAGATAACTTGCTTTATCATCCTCCTTCTTTCCTCCATGCAATGTTTTTCTATTCCTAAATACCTACGAGGTTGTTGGGGAAGACAGAAGGATGTGAAAAAAATTATCATTTAGGTTTTTCTAGTGCCCACAAGCCACCTGAAAAGCTTCAATCCCTTTTTCTTTTGTCATAAAAATTACTTGCCAGTGAGAAACCATTCCCGCAAATCCTATATAAATACAAACCATTTATGCAAAGATTAGATATGATAAGGAGCATCTGTTCAAGAAATACTACAGATTTTTTTAAAACTTCATAAATTTAACTAAATAAGAGTTTATTTTAAAAATGGAAAGTGGTCTATATTTTAAAAAATTCTAGTTAACATTCTTTCTTAATTCTAAATAACTTATCCACATTGTGTAACTGTATTTGTAATGTGTAGCAGGCAGTGGATTAAAACCTTTCCTGCAAATCATGAACCCCTCATATTTATTGGGTATCAACAGCTGCTTTCAGAAGACTTAGAATACCTTATCACAGAGGCCTTGCCTACTTCTCCTGAAAGGATCCCAGAAACCATTCAAACAAAAATGTTTTAGTTCTTTTCAGTACTAAGAAACAACACCTAGGCCCAGCTCAGTGGCTCACGCCTGTAATCCTAGCACTCTCAGAGGCAGAGGTGGTAGATTGCCTGAGCTCACAAGTTCGAGACCAGCCTGAGGCAGAGCAAGACTCCTGTTTCTAAATGCAGCCGGGGGTTGTAGCAGGTGCCTATAGTCCCAGCTACTTGGAAGGTGAGGCAGGAGGACTGCTTGAGCCCAAGTGGTTGAGGTTGCTATGAGCTGCGATACCAAGGCACTCTACCAAAGGCAACAAAGTAAGACTCTGTCTCTAAAAAAAAAATAAAGAAAAGAAAGGAAAGAAAGAAAGAAAAGAAACAACACCTAAAACATAACCGAACATGGACCCAGAGAGGTAACTTATATCCTTTCGAAACCCAAATAAATTTATAGAAAACAGTAAGGGGAGAGCCCTTCACTATCTCCCAATTTTTCTGAGAGAAAACACATTTAATAGAGTAGCTTAAATGTTAAAAAAAAAAAAACAAAATCAAGCATATTAGCTAAATATTTGGGGTTAAGATGCCTGTTGAGAAGGGTCATATGAATTTGAACAGTAATACAAAGTTGGAGTTTTCTATACATGCAAAAGAAAATAAAGCATGGCTGCATTACTAAAATGTGGGATCTAGCGATATCCAACAATGAATTTCACTATATGAACTGAAGTTTTCTCTTGTTTCTATTTCCTGTATTTTAATCTTGTTTTAACAAAAGGACTTAAGTTTTAAAAGACCATTGAACTGATTATGCCTGGAGTTTGGTCAAACCTTTATTCAACTATTGGCCAGTTATTGACTGTTTCCATCTTACACTGGCCCTCCTTCTCCAAAATAACTAAAGCTGGGATTAAACTCTAGCAGGCACCTGAACTCCCTCTGATCAAGGGAAGCATGATTTCAATCAGTTGAAAGTACATCATGTATCTACTATGTACAAAATGCATATTGAATGTCAAGGGTGATGGAAGCATAAGACATGCTCTTGTTTTTCAAAGAAATCAAAAGCTAGTGGAAGAGCAAAAGAAGTCCTTCTCTTTTTTCCCTGGACAATGGAAATCTTGTCAACAAGAACCTCACATTTATATTAGAAGGACAAATGTAGATTAGAAATTCCCATTCTGTTTTCACTTGTTAGCTCTCAAGTTGACTCCATAACCATTTTGATTCCTTCACCTGTGTGTGCCTGAGATCGTGTTGGGCAGGAAAGATACAAAAGTAAAAAAGATGTGGTGCCGGTGACTTGAAGCAGAATAATGGGAAGCATGGTTGGAAAAAATAAAAAATAACAGACGAGCATGAGAAGTAGCAGAAGAGGATGGGTGGGACTGTGGTACTTAGCAGGACTCAGAAGGAGCAGCTGTGTAGCTTACTAAGCACCTTGGATGAACACTGAGTGCCGTGGAAGCACAAACAAGCTTTCAGACAGAAAGGGAAGAATTTACAAGGCAGAAACAGGACAGAGGAGAGTAAGTACCAAGGAGACAGTGCAGTCCAGGCAGAGGGAAGGTATGAGGCCAAGACAAGAACTTAGAAAGAATCCTCAGGTGGTGCAGAGACAGAAGTTCCTCGCGACCCACGTGGGGCACACACGGTGGTGGGAGAGAGGGAGGAGAAGCCAGGGTGGGTGGGAGATGAGGCCAGCCTGTCTGGTGACAAGTGTGTCAAGGTAGGAAGTGACTGACTTACAACTGTGCCTTATTTATGCCAGAAATTGACAAACAAACAGGGCAGCCAGGCAAAAAAAGTGAACTTCAAGTCCTTTAAAAGCAGTACCCAACCAGCAGCTAGCTGCCAAATCGTGAGCCAGCAAAGAGGACAGCATGAATTCAGGAAAGTCACTAAAAATACACGGTACTTCAAGTGCCAAATGAGTGGTATGAACAACAAATGATACAGGAATGCAGGGGAAGAGGAACTCTTAAATAGTGGTCAAGGAAGGAACAGACTGAGCCAGGCCTTGCCTTCATGTAAGGCGGCTGGTGTGACTCAAAGGGGCCACGAGAAAGGAATCATTATTCATAACCTACTCCCCCACAACCTTTAGGCATGTGTATCTGATTTATACGATTGTTTTTTCCTGGGCATATGTCTAAATGAACGTTTTTTTCTTCTGCAGGGCAAGCCTAGCTTCACCAACCAATATCCCTACCATTAATCTGTAAACCCCTCAGCTGCCAGGCCTTGGTTTTCCACCACCTTTGAAGTGCACACAAAGGTGCTGACATGCAGAGCAACAAGAATGCCCTAGAAAGTGCTTCGAATAGCAAGTCTCTATAAAATTCAGGGGTCCAGAATCAGTCCTTCCTACAGAGCTTGCCCACCAACCACTTGGACCAGATAATCCTCTTTTCCCCTTTGACGGCTGCATGTGGGACCCGCAGGTCCCCCTGCTCAGTCCTCCCCTGCCAGCCCTCCACCATATCCCTCTGTGTCCAGCAAGATCTTTAGGAAAACTGAGGCAAGAGCTCCTGTGCCCCAGCTCTGCATGCACCCATCAGTGCTGTCCATGGAGCGAGCTCCTTCTCCACTGAAGTCCATGCCCACCACTGTCCTTATGTACGTGGGCATCACTGCACCTCAATTACTTGCAGTCCAATCAGCAGGCTATCTTTATGAATTCCTTCAGCTCTCCTTTCTGGCTGGCATAGCACTCTTCATCCATTACCTGATTTTATTTCTCATTCCTAAATGCACCTCACATCCCCCATCTTGTCCAACTGAGCTCCTTATGCTTCCTGTCCACTGAGAACACCCCCTCCATCCCTAGTTCCACAGCGTGGGGACCTTGACAAAGCTCAGTGCCCACCCTACACTCAGCCACCTCACAGTGTACCTCAACCACAGTGGCTTGATCTAGTGATTTATAATTTGACCGTTCAGTGAAAATGTGAACATCTTTAAATTGGATTATTTGGGGTTTTGTTTCTTTTTTTTTGGTCAACTTCTTCCCCAGAGCCTAACACAATACCTAGAATATTATAGACACTAAATACACATTGACTAATATTAGTCAAGTGAGTGCTGTTTATATATAAATGTCTACAATCCTTTAACCAAAATTGCTGCGGTTAGATGTGTTTGCAGAATTTCACAAAGGTAACAGGAGGCGTACCCTATGTTACCGGAGTTTGAGGAGCAGCCTGTGAGCAAATACAATTCTTCAGCAAAATACATAAATAGTCACACTAAATGGAATAAATAATGGGCTATAAATAGATTGAGGTCCACTTGATTATCACACGAGTTCTGGTCAGATGTTCTGACAAGTTAAGTTATGAAAAAGCTTTAGAGTTTCAAAGCTTTGGGGACTTCTCAGCTGCAGATAAGTAATTGTGGACCCAGCTACATGTTGAATAATCCAAAGGTGAGGTGAAGGGGCATTGATGGGATGTGTCCAGCATCAGTATAGATCGCAACTTTCTTTTTCTTAAGAAGAAAGTGAGGACCACACTGGGGAAAGTACCTGTTCAAGTTCACAGCTAATTAATGACAAAGTTAAACTAGAATCCAATTCTGTTTCTATTCTAGTATTCTCCCCAACAAGCCAACCGTGGGATAATGACAAGCACCACTCTTCACACAACTCTCCTGCCACAGCCTCCTGGCTTCCTGTTTCGTTGTCTCTCCTCACTCTCCCTTTGGGGTAGTGACATCTGACATCCAGGGTAAGGGCAGAGTCCCTGGCATCTGTTTGCATACAGAGAGCTAATGTTAACAGTTAACTCCTATGCAAATACTGAAATCCAAAAAAAAAAAAAACAAATACTGAAATCCTTCACAGACTAGGACATTAGAAGTAAAACCATTTTAGAGAGAAAAAAATAGAATAGTGCATATTTAGCTTCTGAGAGGATTGTAAGTTAATACAGTGTTTCCTTCAGGGGTGGCACAGTGAGAAAATCGGATGTGGTTCATGGACAAAGATTTTCATCTTAATTTCACATTTATTTTCATAGTTACCTCCCATTTTATCCCATGTGATACCGGATTTCCATTTCCAGCAGTAGTATTAATTCCCTTTCAAAACAAAATTAAGTTTGAAAAGAATTAGCCAGTTTGAAGGAAAAGAGTGTATGGATAATGGTATAGGTAGCATTTGGATGGGGGGGGGGACCATGAAGGTAGTATGCGCATGAATGAGACAGGCATTCTTCCTGGTGAGATGAGACTCAGAAAGGTATTTGCAGTATTTGTTGTGTTAATTCACCTCATAAGGGGACTTAAAAAATATTTCTCACGCCACGACACACATAGAAAATGACTTGCAGAGAGGCAGAGAGGATGGCAGACCAGAGGTCTGGCTCCCTGGCCCTGCCTCCTTGCCAGAGGGAGTTAAGAGAATCAATACCTCAGGCATTCCCGATAGCTGTGGCAGGCTCTCCTTTCTGAAAGCAGGAGTTGGAAGGATAGCCCTGCCCCCTGCTAGGTCAAGTATATGCTGTGACAGCTGTGTCTGCCCCCGAAGCCCCCCTGCCATTTACTGGCATATGGAACCATATACATTACCCAAAGTGAAAACTAACTGTATTCTTGAGAATCTATGCTAACATTATAAAATTATTTTCTATTACTAAAATTCTCATCGATGTAACCTAGCAAAAGTAAACAGTTCATACATGACTGTGTAGTCGGGTCCTACTAGAAGTGTTTTGTTGATAGGTATATTACCATTAAGTTTTCAGAGGAGAGAGCAAAAAGCCTAGGAGAGAGGCACGGCCATTCTCTGAGTTAAACTATGAACTAGATGCCTGACAGCCTGCACACAACCAAATCCCAGAAAGAGAGAAGCAATGCAAACGTGGTGGCTGTGAGGGAAGACCCTGGAGAAGGTGATTCCATTCCCTGAGGGACGGGGCTGTGATAAGGTGTAAGACATTTATAGACCTGGTGGAGGACAGCTCTTAGAGGTATGTCGAGGCAGAGAGATGACTCATCAGTAAGCAGCCGCCAGGGAAGTCCTGTGAGCTTCTGGTTTTGTCATGAGGTCAGTTGACTACCCTCCTTCTATTCTGGATCTCTAAATCAGGGACACAAAATTCTAGGAAATCACGGTGGAAAAATTCTTCCCTCTAACCCAACCTCTGTATTCCTGCCCAGGCCCGTAAGTCAACTTACCTAAAGGCTAAAACAAACAAACTAGTGAAATTGCTTTAGTGAATATGAAAAATTTTCCCTAATATGACTCATCTTTTTATTCAAACCATAATGTACTCTAAAGTAATGAATTGAAATCATGAGACAGGTTGGGTATTAAGTTGCAGAAGAAAATAAAAGTTATAGAAGTTGTCATGGTTGCTGTACACAAGCTCACTGTGCTCAGAAAGAGGAGTACATGGCGTTCCCTGGCTGGTTCAAGGATTAATTATAAGAGTTTTGTTCCAAAGTATGAGAGCCAAACATAAGCTTCTTCCAACATGTATTTCCTAGTCCTTACCTCATAAGAAGTACAGGTTGGCCAGCAAGAATTTTTCTACAAGGTAGTGTTTGACACATTTTTACACTAGATGCCATTACGAAATGATCAGAGCCAATAATAGTAAATAAGAAGGTGTCCACAGAGCCTTCCTGCGGTCAGTGAAGAGGGGAAATAATGCGGTATCAGGGCCAAGTGGTGGCATTACAAGAGGCAGGACACAGCAGCTAAGATCGGCAAGCCCACAGGTGGCCGTCACCACCTGTTCCCAATGAAAAGGCAATACCAAAGCACTTACCACATGCCAGATACCTGCTAATAAATAAATGTAAAATTCCAATACAAATATAAAATGTAACACAGTTTTATGTTTGTGGATCACTTGAGGATCATATTGCTAGATGCTTTATATGCACGATTTCATTAAATTACCCTAACTTTTTAAATGAAATTATTATTATCAGTGACATAAGCGTCATCATGTTCTGATGATGTCAGAGCATGATGTCAGAGCCTGGAATGTTACCAGTTCCATCTTGCTACCTCCATGGGCCCAGGACAGGCACCGCACAGCTCCAGGGTTGGTATTCACACAGGCTTCTTCTGTGTGCAGTGCTATGGCCTTGAGAGAACCATAGCAAGGGAAGACAGAAGCACATCATGGTAGGGTGTCTAACAAACAGGTATTTGGTCTTCTACCAGTGTCTGTCTACACAACCTACACTGCCTTTTCAAAAGTCCTAATGTATGTTTGGATGGGAACCCTGGTGTCAAACGTTCTAACCACAGAACTACCATATCAGAAATTCGGGGGTTGAGGCCTAGCCTGTGTGATGTCTTAACCAAGCGCTCTTGGTCAACCTGACGAATACTCCAGTTTAACTATTGATCCACACAACCCCCTGCCTTAAGTTCATATAGAAAATTCACACAAGAAAGCTGAGAAAACCATTTTCTTTCCTACCAATTCCAAGTTCCGTGTCAAATTAAACACCGAATGTAAATTCTAAAAGATACTACTAAGAAATTTTCGGGTATGAAAATGGACTTAACTCTCATTTCCTGTACAGAAACAGCATGAAGTGTATTATTAGTGGCAAATAAATGTAAAATTCCAATAAAAATATAAAATGTAACATATTTTTATGCTTATAGATCACTTGAGGATTATACTGCTTCAAGAGAACTATCTGGTCATCAATTTTCATAATAGACTCAGAAACCCAAAGGATACATAATTATAATGACTTTCTTAATATAAGATATTCATATATTTAAATGAGGAGCATCTTATATGCAATAATTTCAAAAATATATGTTCTTTTAATGACAGTTCCTAAAGCTGGTAAGAAAGTGAAACAAGTACATCACACCTTGGGGTAAGGGGGATGTTGTAAATTAGCACAGCTCTTATGGAAAGCAACTTGGCAGTATGTGTCAAGCCATAAAAACATCCACACTTTTGGGCGGCACCTGTGGCTCAAGGAATAGGGTGCCGGCCCCATATATCAGAGGTGGTGGGTTCAAACCCAGCCGCGGCCAAAAACCGCAAGAACAACAACAACAACAACAACAAAATCCATACTCTTTGACCTATTAAATCTACTTCTTTTCAGATTAAGAATCAATTCTCCAAATGAAAGTCAAAGGAACAAAAAAGCTTACTACAAACCCCAAATGGAGAATACAGATGTCTGATAACATGGAAATGGTAAAATTACTAAAACATCATGTGACCATTTAAAATAAAATCAAAGACTATTAAATGACATAGAAAAAAACACACAAAAATGAAACAGATGATACAGAATTGAACCTATTTTATAAATACTACAAAGTTTTAAAAATGGATGTATAGAGGAATAGAAGGAAAAAAACATGAAAATTTGATGGCAAAAATTCTCTTATTTTCTACTCATTTTTTTCTGTTTGGGGGTACTAATAATTAAATATTAGTGTTAGTAAAATAGGTTTGCAGGCACCATTAAACACTTTCAAGTTTAAGTTTAAAGTGATTTGTGGGTGGGTGTGTGTACATGTGTTCATAGGACAAGAGGGACTAAAGAAAAGGGGAAAATATCAAATTAGTCATTGTCAAAGGATAGTAGTGGATTTAAAATGAGACATGAGTACCCTTATCTCCCTGCTAAAAATCAACACAGAACAGAAGTTCAACCCACAAAATTTTAGGAACGAGCTAACATTCTGAATGATGATGTAAGAGAGGGAGCAATAAATCAAAAAAAAAACCCAAACATTCTCCCTTCCTCTGCCCTCTGTGATTTTTTTTTTTCTAAAATAAAGCTAAATACAGGAACCAGCAAACAAGCTACCATTTGTTGAGCTAAATTTTAAACTGATGACTCTTAACTTCAAACTGACTACTATTAATCACAGCTTAGCTTTAAAAGCCATTTGGGTATATGCCTACGACACAGAGAGTAGGTTTGCAACATGAGTTCTTACAAAGCTTGAATCCCAAGTTCAGCGGGCCTGCTTGGCTGTGGTCGGCCCACCCACAGCTGGAAATGCTGTGTCCTGGCTCTGGAATGCCAACTTCCTCTTCATCTGGGGCAATGCTTCTCTAACTTGCCTGTCAAGATAAACTAATCAGGTTTGATTAGCTTTGTATATTCAAAGGTGCTAAAGTATGGTTGGGGAGGGGCTGAGGAAATGAACTCAATGTGCAATTGCAGGCAAAGTTCAGAACTTTATAAATCAGCAAAACAATCTCTCTGTTGCAAACAATTCTCGAGGGGCTTCAAGGGCACAAACTGCAAGCCAGTAGCTCCCAACGATTGAGAAACAATTACCAAGAAAATGTTTATGACTCCATTAAAAAAAAAAAACTTTAAAAGAACTGTCAAGTTACAATCGATACAGGTTTAATCTGAAATACTTGCTTTCATACCCTCAAAGAATTTACTCAAACCAGACATGCTCTGCTGTTAGAAAAGAGGCTACCATAAAAGCATACCAGTTTTAATTACTGTACACCAAACTTTATTAAATTACCCTAATTCCACTTCCCTCACAAAACTTCCTAATGCCTGGCTATATTATTCACAAAAATTATGACTGTCCCACAAATCTTAATCCTTTGGATAAGGAAGGTGGGATCGTGCACAGATGTTAGAAACTTCTTCACACGTTATCTCTTCAAATACTTCAAATCCAAGATTCCAATGGGTCATAGGAGGGTAAAATGAAAAGTATCTTTTGGAAATGAACAATGATCTAAATATATGGCACTTTCTTCTGTTTTCCTGGAACAATTTCAGACACATGCTCTGTGAAATAAGATTTTTAGTTGTGAAGATATGAAGAGGTTCATCCAGTTGAGTCAAAGGATTTTGCTAAAAAAACTACTTTGTGGGTAGTTGGGGCATACCCAATTTGAAAGAGTATACTTAGTACTTTCAGAATACAATGTACTTAAAGTAAAGTTCAACAATATATTTGTGGCTGACTTGAGAACACAAAAGACAAGAGTGAGAGTGCATGGTAGGGGGCACAGGTTAAAAGTGATTGATAAATGCTTCCATCACTGATAAGGCAACACCTTTTCATAAAACTACTTAAAAATGATCAACATAAGCCACCTATACAGGGTTTCCTAGATTTAAATTTGACTCGTTCAGAAGGTATAGCCTGCTTATTATAAAGAAGTGACTTCTGAGTATACAAACTGAGGCTTTCCTCAATAATCCAAATTTAAGAAGTAAAAATAACTAAAATTGTAGAAATCACCCTTACATTTACTTGATCACTTTCCTCAAGTTAAACCTACCTTTTGAGACGAGTAAAGAAGGAGGGAGGGTGGGAAGACTGGCAAAATACAAAGATGGAGGAAGAATGGAACGAAATATGGACCAGTCAGTCTTCTATTGCTGGCACCTGCAGGCATCAAGGGAGAGCCTGACAATAGGCCTGCCCTACCCATTGCTGGTGCCTGCATGTGCCACTGGGAGCCTGAAGACAAGGTCTGCCCTGCCCTGCCCAGTACCACCCCTATCAGTAGCCATGTGCATCATCTGGGGACCTGAGGACTGACCTGCCCAGCCTGCTGTAACTGGTACCCATGCACATGTTCTAGGAGCCTGTGAATGGGTCTGCTCTAGTTGGTAGCCACATACATGATCCAGCAGCCTAGGGACTGACCTGCTCCATGTGCCAGTGTCAGGGCCTAACAGAAACCTGAAGATGGTCCTTCCCAGCCTGATGCCACAATCAGGCACCCATCAGCACATATCACCTAGGAGCCTATGGACCAGCCCACTCATGCATGCCACCTGGGAGCACAAGGGTAGGCCTACCAACACTACTGCCATCATTGAAGTCATGCCTGCTACCCAAGGATCTGCCTGTCCAGACCCACAACCACCAGTGCCCATATATAATACCCAGAGGCCCAAGAACTAGCAGGACTACCTGCTGCTGACACCACTGGGTGCCTGAGGACCAGCATAACCAGCATCCCTCTCCCCAGCAAAGCCTCCCCACAGCCTTCACCAACAATTGTGGCCTAAGCCATACACACCGCTGACACTGACTACAGCTGAAGAAATCATACAGAGACTATGCTACTGAACCCATCTGGAATCTAAGACAAAGCACTCTACTTACCCAGCACTATAAAGACACCTATAGAAAAAAAGTCTTCACTACAAAAGCCAATCCATAAACTTGAAAGAAGTGATATTATACAGAATATGGAGATATCAATGTAAAGACAGAAGAAACACACAAAGGAAACATGACACTTCCAAAGGAACACAGTGATTCTCCAGCAACAGATTCCAACAAAAGAGAAATCTATGAAATAGCAGAAAAAGAATTCAAGATAATGATACTAAAGAAGTTCAGTGAGATACAAGAGAACACAGAGTAAAAAATACAAAGAAACCAGAAAAACAATTCAAGAGCTAAATGAGAAATTCAGCAAAAGACAGACATCACAAAAAAGAACCAAACAGAAATCCTGGAATGGAAGAATTCAATGAATGAAATAAAAAACACAATTGAGAGGTTCAACAATAGACTAGATCAAGCAGAAGAAAGAATTTCTGAACTTAAAAACAGGTCTTTTAAAATAACCCAGTCAGATAAAAATAAGCAAAAAGAACAAAAAAGAATGAAGAAAGCCTGTGTGACATATGGGACACCATAAACCAACCAAATATTCAAATTTTGGGTTTTCCAGAAGGAGAAAAAATGGGCAAAGGCATAGAAAACTTATTTAACAAGATAAAAGCTGAAAACTTTCCAAGTCCTGCAAAAGATATAGACATTCAGATACAGGACGCTTAACAATCCCCAAATAGATTCAACCCAAACTAGCCTTCTCCAAAGCACACTGTAGTGAAACTGTTAAAAGTCAAAGAGAAAGAGAGAACTCTAAAAACAGCAAGGGAAAATCATAAAGTCACCTCCATTCAACAGTGGATTTCAGAAGAAATCTCATAAACCAAGAGACAATGGGATGATATATTCACAATGCTGGAGGGAGGGGAAAAAAAAATCCTGCCAGTCAAAAAAACTATATCCAGGGAAGCTATTCTTCATGAATAAAGGAGAAATAAAGTCTTTCCCAGACAAGCAAAAACTGAGGGATTCATCACTATTAGAATGCCCCTATAAAAAAACGCTTAAGGGAATCCTGTATCTGGAAGTAAAAGGATGATATCTACCATCACGGAAACATATGTCAGGATAAAATTCACTGTTAAAGCACACATAAATGAGAAAGAGAAAGGATTCAATGTTACCACTACAGAAAACCTCTATGCTGCAAATGTAAGCGATAAGAGAAGAAGAAAGGAGCAAAGGAACAAAACAACCAGAAAATAATGAACAAAAACACAGGAATAGGTCTTCCCTTACCAATAACAACTTTGAAAATAAATGAATTACATTTCCACTTAAAAGACATAGAGTGGCTAAATGAATAAAAAACAAGGCACAACTATACACCACTTATAAGAAACTCACTTCTCCTATAAAGACCCACATAGACTGAAAGTGAAAAGTTGGAAAAACATGTTCCATGCAAATGGGGGGGAAAAAGTGAGCAGGAGCAGCTATACTACCAGCAGATAAAACAGACTTTAAGTCAAACACTGTAAGAGACAAAGAAAGTGATTATACAGTAGTTCTTCAGTATATGCAGGAGTTGATTTCAGAACCCACTATGTATACCAAAATATGTGCATACTCAAGTCCCATAGTCAGCCCTGCAGGGCCCGTGTGTATGAAAAGTTGGTGTTCCACATACACAGGTTTCACCTCCCATGAATGCTGTCTTTTCAGTTTGTGTTTGGTTGAAAAATATCCATACATAAATAGACCCACATAGATCAAATCCATGTTGCTCAAGGATCAACTTGTATAGTGATAAAGGCATCATGTCAGCAAATGGGAATGGGTATAGCAATTCTAAATGTACATATATGTGACCAGTACCAGAACACCTTAGATATATAAAGCAAATATTATTGATGTGGAGGGAGAAATAGAGTCCATACAACAACTGTTGGGGATTTCGGCACATCATCTAGAAAGAAAATCCACAAATACTAGATTTAAACCACACTTTAGATCAAATGGACCAAACAAAACATTTACAGAACATTTTGTCCAACAGCTGCAGAACACACATTTTTCTCATCAGCACATGGAATATTCTTGAGGACACACCATATGTTAAGCAACAAAAACAAGTCTCAACAAATTTTTAAAAAATCAAAATCTAATCAAGTGTCTTCTCAGATCACAATGGAATAAAACTAGGTATCAATCACAAGGTGAATTCTGGAAACTTAAACAAGGAATTTAAAGAAGATGCTTCTAAACAACCATTGGGTCAACCAAGAAATTGAGAAGGAAATAAAAAACATTTGAAACAAATGAAAATGGAAACACAACATGCCAAAATCTATGGGATTTGCAAAAGCAATGATAACATGGAAGTTTATAGCAATAAATACATACATCAAAAAAGAAGAAAGATTTCAAATAAACACTATACTAATGCATCTCAAGGACTAGAATAGCAAGAAAAAACCAAACCCAAAATTGGTAGAAGGAAAGAAATAAGAAAGATCAGAGGATAACCAAATGAAATAGAAACAAAACCATTATCATCATCATCAATGAAACAAAGAGTTGGTTTTGAAAAGATAAACAAAAATCTAAGTATTAAGTATGCAAAGCAATACAAAAAGAGAAAGACACAAGTAAATAAAATCAGAAACAAAGAAGACAACATTACAACTGATACCACAGAAATATAAAGGACCCTCAGAAACTATTATAAACAATTATATGCTGACAAATTAGAAAATCTAGATGAAATAAATAAATTCCTGGCCACACGTAACCTATCAAGCTTGGACCAGAAAGAAACAAAAAACATCTTGAAAAGAAAAATAATGAGAAATAAGGTTGAATCACAAATAAAAAGTCTTCCAACAAAGAAAAGCCCAGAACAGGATAGCTTTACTGCTGAATTATACCAAACTAATAAAGAATAACTAGTATCAGTTCTTCCTAACTCATTCTACAGGGCCAGCATTACCCAATACCAAACTAGACAAGGATATAGCAAAAAAAGAAAACTATAAGTCAATAACTGCGATGAACACAGATGCAAAAATCCTTACCAAAATACTAGCAAATCAAATCCAACAATACATCAAAAAGATAATATACCATCCATAATCAGGTGAGATTTATCCCAGGAAAGGAAAGACATATGCAGATTAATACATATGATTCACCCATCAACAGAATGAAAGACAAAAAAACATGATCATCTCAATACATACTACAAATTAGGTACCTAAGGAATATATGTCAACATAATAAAAGCCACATATGACAAACTCACAGTAAACATTAACCTGAATGGAGAAAAGCCAAAAACCTTTCCTCCAAGAATTGCAACAAGACAAGGACACCTACTTTCACCACTCTTATTCAACATGCTATTGCAAGTCCTAGCCAGAGCAATCTGGTAAGGGAAAGAAATAAAAGGCATCTAAAATAAAAAACAGGAAGTCGAATTGTCCCTTTTTTGCAGATGACAAAATCTTACATCTTGAAAACCCCAAACACTCTACTAAAAAACTCCTAGAACTGATAAAAAAACATTCAGTAGAGTTGTAGGATACAAAATCAACATTAAAAAAATCAGTAGTATTTCCATGCACCAATAAAAAACTAGCTGGAAAAGAAATCAAGAAAGCAATCACATTTACAACAGCTACAAAAAATAATAATGATGATGGGCAGCGTCTGTGGCTCAAGGAGTGGGGCGCCGGTCCCATATACCAGGGGTGGCAGATTCAAGCCCAGCCTCAGCAGAAACTGCAAAAATAATAATAATAATGATATAACTAGGAATAAATTTAACCAAGGAGGTAAAAGACCCTGTACAAGTAAAACTAAAAAACATTGATGAAAGAAACTGAAGAACATAAAAACAAAGATAACCTATACGTAGATTAGAATAATTACTTTTTTTAATGACCACACTACCCAAAGCAATCTACAGATTCAAAGCAATCCCTATCAAAATACCAGTAACATTCTTCATAGAAATAGAGAAAACAATCCTAAAATTTGTTTGAAACCATGAAAGACCCCAAACAGTCAAAACAATACTGAGTAAAAAGAATAAAGTTACAGGCATTACAATTTCATTGGTATATGTTTTGTTTTTATACCAACACCATACTTCTCTGGTTACTACAGTATAGCTTTATAAATGGTTTGAATTCATATATTGTAATGCCTGTAACAGAGAACAACCCAAGAAATAAATTCGTATAATTACCGCCAAATGATTTTTAATAAAGGGATATCCTCTACAATAACTGAGAAATGCTGGGAAAACTGGATATCCATATGCAGAAGAAAGAAACAACCCCTACTTCTTATCACATATAAAAATCAATTCAAAATGTATTAAAGACTTAAACATAGGAGCTGAAACAATCAAACGGTAAAAGAAAACAGAGGGTAAATACTCCATGACGTTGGTGTAGACAAAGATCTATGGCTAAGACCTCTAAAGGACAAACAACAAAAACAAAAATAGACAAATGGGACTATATTAAACTAAAAAACTTCTACATAGCAAAGGAGACAATAAACAGTGAAGAGAAAACCTTTAGGATGGAGAAAAGATCTGCAAATTATTCATCTGACAAGTGACTAACATCCAGAACATACAAGAAACTCAAACCACTCAAGACTCATTAAAAAGTAGGCAAATGATCTGAACAAATACTTCTCAAAGACACGCAAGTGGTTAACGAGTATATATGAAAAAAGTTCTAAACATCACTAAACAGCAGGGAAATGCAAACCAGAACCACAATAAGTTATCATCCCAATTAGAATGACCACTATCAAAAAGACAAAAAATGGTAAATGCTGTCAAGGGTATGAAGAAAAGAGAACTCTTATACACTGCTGGTGGGAATATAAATTAATATAGCCACACTGGAAAACAGTACGGAAATCTCAAAAAACTAAAACTAGAGCTACCATGTAATCCACCAAGCCCACTGCTAGATATTTATCCAAAGGAAAGGAAATCCATACATCAAAGGAAATCCATACATCATACATACACCCCCATGGTTACTGCAGCCCTACTCACAATAACCAAGATACAGAACCAACCTGATTGCCAACAGATGAATGGATAAAGAAAATGTGGCATGTAAACACAATGGAATATTATTCAGCCGTAAAAAAGAACAGAAATCCTCAGGTGTAGCAATGTGGATAAAACTGGATCACTGTGTTAAATAAAACAAGCCAGGCGCGGAAAGACAAATATCAATTGTTCTCACTCATATGTGAGAGCTAAAGTAATTGATCTCATGGAGGTAGAGAGCCAAATAACACTTACCAGAGGTTGGGAAGGGTGAGGGGGGATGAAGAGAAGTGAGTTAATGGATACAAACATATAGTTAGAAGGAATAAGCTCTAGTGCTTGATGGCACAGAAGGGTGAATATATTAATAGTTAACAATAGATTGTATATTTCAAAATAGCCAAAAGATTCGAAATGTTCCCTACACAAAGAAATGATAAATGTTTGAGGTGATGGATATCCTAAATACCCTGACTTGATCACTACACATTGCATACATGTATCAAAACACAACATGTACCCCCTAAATATGTGCAATATAATAGTGACATAAATAAAAAATTTAGATCAATCTTCCGAAAAAACAAGGAATGGCTAGTCTCTTCCAAAAACATCATTTTTAGCCATCATTTGCAATAGTGTATTTCAAACTCAAAAGCCACTATATTCCATGTACCATTATTTCAAATATAAATGTCTATAACTTGATTCAAGGAACAATGTAGGCTTTAATACCCTCCTTTGCCCTTTTAAAGGTATCAGGATTAAGAGAACTTGGACAAAGACAATATTATGTTAGATCAGATACCTACCATTGCTCACCATCCGTCGGGCCACTTCCCACAATACAAGTCCAAAGGCCCAAATATCGACCCTCTTGTAAGAATCAAAACAATCCACCTGGATAGTTTCATCTAGAACTTCCGGGGCCATGTAGCGCTTGGTGCCCACACGGGGGTTGTTCCCCACGTCAAGTTGATTGGTGCTCTGGGAGTGCATGACCGCCAGGCCTAAAAGGAAGAAGATGACAATGGAAATCAGCTCCTTTCCTTTCTCATAAGGGGCCGCTGAAGGACTTTAAAACAGCCCCAATCAAACGCGCCCTCTTGTGGTGTCCATGGTCACTGTTGCACTACACCCATAATAATCCATGGAATGTCCTTTGTGGTGACTTCCAGAGTGAGAGCAGAGAAAGGGACTAATGCCAGAAACATTCTGAAGCTATTAAGCTAATATATGAATCTCGAAAAGATAAAAAGTTTTAGGTAAATGGTAGACCAATGTACTAAAAACAGTCTGAGGCCAGTGTCTGAAGACCACAGGAAAACAGGCCACATGATACATGTGAGCTTCAAAGTAGCTTAACAAGAAGCAAATTAAGCTCTCAAGCTCCACCACTGCTCCCACCAGTCTCCAAACACAAAGTATTTGAAATAATTTATCACTACATAAAGGGCAGCTGCTGTAAGGACTGCTCCATCCCAAAAGGAAGAGCTACTTATCTGCACAATAACACCAATTAGACCCGCAGGCCTTTCTCTAAAATCATGAGCACAACTCCCAGCTTAAATGGCTTTGAAACACTTCCTTAAACCATGACTCACTTTAGAATTCCTCAATTAGGGAGATCTGGCCTTACACACTGGTCAGTGGGGACAGACAAATACAGGCAAGATTTACTTGAAAATGAAATTATTGATGCATATGCAAACCGGCTGAAAATGATGACTGTAACACTCAACATAAGGAAGAGTAAGCAGGGCCTGTAAAGCTTCGCAATCCTGAGATCCCTCAGGGATCTCGTAAGCCATCTATAGAGAATGCTTCTCCTTTCACTCCATGGCTTTGACTGTGTGGGACAATGACTCCACATAATGTCAGGAAGCTAGCACATATTACCTCATTCTTAACGATCAATGAAATAATGGCAACTGCATTCAGCTAAAGCAGCCAGGTTCTTCCCCCTATTTTTATCATCAACCTCAAGATTTCAATTCTGTGGACACTATGAGTATTTCCCAATCACATACATCAGCCCCCCCTCCTTATCCACAGTTTCAGTTACCCATGGTCAACCGCAGCCAAAGACAGGTGAGTACAGAATAAGATATTTTGAGGGAGAGAGACAGGAGAGAACGTGCATGCACAAGCACACTCACGTAACTTCTATTGCAGCATGTTACTGTTATAATGGTTCTATCTTATTGTTAGTTATTGTTGTTAATCTCTTACTGTGCCTACTTTAGAAATTAAATTTTATCATAAGTATGTATGTACAGGAAAAAATATATATGTATTTTTTCAATATATATGCATATAATATATAAGTATATATATTTAGAATCCAATACTATCTACACTTTCAAGCATCTGCTTGAGTATGGGAACAGTTTACTCTCCTGGTTCTCTCATGGTTTACTCGCCACGTTATGAAGACACTCAAGTGGCCCTATGGCGAGGTCCACATGGCAAGGAACTGAGGCCTGCTGTCATAGCCACTTGAGTGTACATCATGGCAATGGATCCTCCAGCCCCAATCAGGCCTTCAGATAACTGCACTGACCAACAGCTGGGTTGTATGTATCCGTGAGATCAGTCCAAGACTCCTGACCCTCGGGGACTATATGAGATAATATATCTGAGTTGTCTCAGACTGCTAAATGTGACAAATAATTTGTTTTCTAGTAATAGATAATGATAACACTAAAGAGACAAAAACAACCAAATGCGTCATGTGAACCTGACTGAATTCTTGTTTGAAAAAACTGGAAATACTTGGAAGTGTATATTAAATGATACTAGAGAACTATCAATAATCTTTAGGTGTTACAGACTTAATTACACAGGAGATGCATTTTGAAGTATTTTTAGGGAATAAATTTTTAAGTGTCGAAGAATAAAATCTGATGTCTGTAACAACTTTTATCTAGCAAAAATATACATACAAACATACAGATAAAGAGAATATGGCAAAGTTTTAACTGTTTTTGAATCCAGGTGTTGAGGATTTAAGTGATCATTATAATGGTCTTTCAACTCCCTATATGTTTGAATTTTTAAATAAAAAGTAGAAAAATGAATGGAATATTGGTCTTTTTGCAGTATTAATAATAAAATACTATTTCTAATGAGTGTTACTTAATTACTGGGTATAACATAAAAAACTGTTTACAAATTATGGTCTTACAGGAGCTACTTTCTATACTGTGGTAATAATCATACTCTGAATAATGAGTCTTTAACATAGATTTTTACACCTTCCTATGTATCTAACTGTAAGGCTGCAAGCCACAAGAAATGTAGTTTAAGAATTAATTAGCTGGACTTACTCCAGAACTCTCCCTAGTCCCTCCCCACCAAGTCCCATAAACCAAAGCCAAGAGCTTCCTCAATTTGTCCACTCTTCCCAGACCTCTGGATTACCACAGCAGGATTACCATTTGAATCCTCATTATTTTCCAGGGGTTTAGAAAAATTTCTGAATCTTATCAGAGTCCTGAGAAGTGGCCTTAATTGTTTTTTCGCTACACAAGTAATAACTACTGTGAAGGTTTTTTAGTTACACGAGTAATAACTACTGTGAAGGTTTTTTAGTTACACAAGTAATAACTATTGTGAAGGTTTTAAACAATGCAGAAGCCAGTGCTTGGCGTTGGCGTTAAACACACAGGCGTCTCTCTTGGCTAAGGCCCTCCCCATACCTCTCACTTAGTGTAATCAGCACTTGGGCCAGGTAAACAGATGTGTGCATAGACCTGCACAAAAATACAGTGAGTAACTCGGAAAAGCAGAATTCAAACCCAAATCACCCAGGCTCGAAGAACTGTGGAATAAGCCAAAAAAGGCTTCTACACCCAAACTAAAAAAAACTGCCTGTAAAAAACTGTAGGGCCAGGTTCTTTCAATGCTTACCCTAAATATTTTTCTTCTTGCACTTAGGAAACATTTAAAATAATTTCTCAGCCTAAAAACAAGACTTTAAAGGGATTCAAAGGAAGTTAATTTTCCTAACATGTCAAATCCCTTGTGTTTAAAAACAAACAAAAATTAACTTTATTATTTATACAATTAAAGCTATTTTTGTCTACATCATTATCAGTCTGACAATAATAGTTATGATATGAATATAATATAAACCATTTTTTAGCGAAGTAGTGTAAAGTCTCTCTATAGCACACTGGAATGAATATGGTATTACAATTCAGTTCTCATTAGCACAATTATTCAGCCAATATTCCAGGAGTCTGGGATGAATATAATTTTATATAAAATGCTAGGATAAATAAAAATAATCTTATTTATAATGCAATTATAGCTACACTGAGCGTTACCCTAACACCATAAAAATGAGATACGCCAGGAAGGCAAAGGGTGAATTGGTTTGGGAATTATTTTCCCCCTTCTCAACTTAAGAATTGTACCTGGGTTGCAGAAGAATGATTTTAGAAACTACTTTTCAGATAAACTCATCCCATAATCTAATTGTGCCCCTCCTTCCTATGAAGGTTTGTGAAATCCGAATGCATGACATTGGTTACCTCTGAGGTTACTGAAAGGGCCCTAGGTGACTTTCTAAAGTAATGGGAACGTCTGTACCTTGATAGGGATTTGGGTTCTATGGCATTTGTCAAAACTCTGAAAAGGTACTCAAGACTTGGGTTTTTCACAGTAAATTTATCTAAAAAGAAAAATAAAAACAAATAAATAAAGCCCTCTAGTTAATGATTTAGTCGTGTACATGCTGAAATTGTCAGAGGGAAGGATTCTTCTGCCTGCAATTTACTTTGCAATGTATCAAAGGTTAAGAAAGGATGGAGGATGAAGAGATGGATAAATAATAAATATAAAATGCTATATTAGGAAAATGTTAATTTAATGGGAGAATTGAGATGGTGGGGATATAGTTTTATTCACTATAAACTTCTTTCAACTTGTCTGCATGTTTGAAATTTTTCCTAATAATAGGGAAAAAGAGATGCTTATCAGCTAAACATTGGGTAGCACAGAAGTAAAATGGTAATGAAAAAGTATTTTTAAAACTTTACCCAAATCTGCTATGCAGCACTGTCCATTCTTCTTAACCAGGATATTTTTGCTCTTTAAATCTCGATGGGCAATGGCTGGTTTCCCTTGGGTCCCAAATATCTCTATGTGCAAATGTGCAAGACCACTAGCTATGGACAGCACTATTCGAAGACAGCTAACTGTATCCAGAGTAGTAAGCTGAAGATAGTCATACAACGATCCCATTTCATGGTAATGAGTAATTAACCATAACTGGGTACTGGAGTGCCTTGATGTCATGTCTGAAGCAATAAAACCTGGAGAGAGCAAGAACAAAATTAATACACAAGTGAAAAGTCTATATAGTACTTATAGTATTTAGAAATAGTGACCTACACATTAAACATGATCTATAATAAAAATAGTTGAACTAACCAACTGTCATAAGAGGTTTACAAAAGTATCAACAGAAAAAAATAGTAATATTCATTTCTTAAAAGGGCACTGCTAATAAATAGGAAAGTCTCACATCCATTTCCATTGTTAAGTAATCCTTTAAAAATTTTTTCACATCGCATTAAGATTCAAATAGCAGTATCTTTGTGCTCACTAAAAATCAAAGTGCCAGATTCTTCATCATGTTGATATTTTAAGCACAAATCATTCACCCATCACCCCAAAAGAACACCAACCCTAAAACCTGGATATCCATATTCTAGTCTTGACTCCTGTGATTTGCTGTTTAATACTGGTCCACTCAATTAGGCTCTCTGTTCTACGTCTGTTGAGATGTGAAATAAAGTGGGTGAGTTAATATTATTTAATATTGACTAATTCATCAAATAAGAAAAGCAACTAATCAAATATAGTAAGCATTCATGATGTTTGTGTCATTCGCTGAGAAATACCAAAATGATGATGTTTGCTGGCTAGAAAAGAAGACAGGGGAAAAAAGACAAGAATTCCAATAAAACATGAAAAGTACTATAACATCTGTCTGCAAAGAGCAACATGAGCTCAGAGTAGGGAATCACAGTAATTCAGACTAGATGTTGTAATAGGCATCAATCAGGAAGATACAACTAAACTGGTCCTGAAGAGAAGTGAAAATATTGATACATGTGGATAAAGAGGGAGGAAGAAGGAAGGAACTCCAGAAGACAGAGGCTCTCCCTCACCTATGAGATAAATGTGCGCTTATCTTTTCAGCTCTAGAGGTACCTGCCCAGCATTAGTCTTACACACGTGAAACACAGTCATGGACAGTGAAGTTTGGGACTTATAAAAAGGAGAAAACTTTTTTTTTTAAAACAAAGGACAGATATAGCTTGAGGAATAGTTAAATGACTTGTAAAAATGTAAAAAAAAATACATAAAAAATGCTTTGCACTTGCATAGTGCTTTATAGAAAATTTATGTCAGTTTCACATTTTCTCCTAAGATTTTTCTCAACAGGCCAGTGAGACAGATGTCATGATACTCATTTTACAGATGATAAAGTTGATCCTTAGAGACGTCAAGGATCACACAGCTATTAAGTTGCTAGCAACTCCAAATCTAGTGCCGGCTGTTCCGAAACCATGTACAGGAATGCCCTGTAAGCCGAGAAAGGTCCTCAACAACCTTTATCATTATCATCAACAACCACAACAACAGAAGCAGCTAATAATTACTGAGTGCCAACCATGTACCTGGTACTTATATGCAATCCTCCAACAACCACATGAAGTCGGTAGAGCACACCACTGGTATTAGTTCAGTAATGGTCCCTGCAGGTCTGGCTCCAGAACCCAGACTCTCATAGTCTACCACAGAACTCCAAACAAGCTGAATTCTACTCATAGAAAACTAATTTGACATTCGCAACTATGGGACATCTAAAAAGAGAACTATGTAACATTTCGGCACCTATACCCCTGAGCCAGTTCCCATGGCCAGCTCTGAGTCCCCTATGCTTTCCCTGACTACAGTCTGTCTGTGTCTCCCACAACTGCTTCTCCTGGGCCCTTGGCTGGCCATAATAAGAATCAAAATGTGTTCTTGAATATTACTTATTCTTAATAAGGAAACAGCCCAGCTTTAATGATTTTAATGATTTAACCAAATGATATTAATCTTTAATGATTCTTCTCGAAAACAAATACCCTAAACTATAAAGCACCACTCAAAAGAAATTACATCACTGTGGCGTATTTGTATAGTTTCCCCCAAAGGAAGAGAAGCTTCCAATTAAATAAAGCAATCAACACATAAATTTTTACTCTCTCACCTTCCCTAACCCCCCTTGGTCTTGGAGAAAGATTTTGTCTGCTCCATTAATTATGCTCTAGACCTGTGGTCCCCAACCCCTAGGCCACAGACCAGTACTGGTCAGTGACCTGTTAGGACCTGAGCCACAGAGCATCGCCACCTGAACTCTGCATCTTGTCACATCCCTACCCCTCCCTAGCCCTGTCTTTGGAAAAATTGTCTTCCATGAAACCCAGCCCTGGTGCCAAAAAGGTTCCAGTTCATGGCCTGTTAGGACCCGGGCTGCACAGCAGGAGGTGAGCAATGGGCAAGCCAGCAAAGACGTGAAGCTTTATCTGCATTCACAGACGCTCCGCACTGCTCATATCATGGTCTGAGCACTGCCTCCTGTCTCATTCTCCTCCCCCACCACTGTCCATGGAAAAACTATCTTCCATGAAACCAGTCCTGATATCCAAAAAGTTGTAGACTGCTGTTCTAGACCTTTACTAAAAATGACCTTTAAATAAGCTGGATCTGTTTTAACTATTCCTCTCTCAAGTGTGAATTAGTCTGTTTCACAAGCCAAGAGCGCTGTTACTGGATGTTTGTGTTTTGAATACAGAACAGTGACTCCAGGTCAGCCTGTCCAGTGGAATTCCCACCTCCACTATTTAACCTCTCTGTACATCAACTTCCTCATCCGTTAAAACCAGGACAATAAGGGCACCTACCCTCTGGTAGTCATAGCAGAGATTAAAGAAGAAAAGGCACAGAAAGCACTTAGAGCAGCGGTTCCTGCCTCGTACCGCCATTACCCTGCCTGCCACCGTAACTGCTGTCGTTACTGTTGTCACACACAGACAGCAAGCTACAACACAAGGTGGTGTGTGATGTGAGTTAAGGCCGTGGTGCAAAGTGAGGGCGTGCAGAGACGCACAGTCAACCCCACTGGAGGAAACAGAAAGCGGCTGAGAAGTGGTGATGGAAGAAGGGGCAGTGGGACAGGGGGAAGAGAATAGCAACAGCTCAAGAGCTAGAGGCCTAAAGGTTTGTGGCAATCCCAGGAAACGGCAAATACTGGGAGTAGCTGAATGTGGGCATATTTGTAGGTGAAGGTGAAGAGACCCCTGGGAGCCCTCAAACAGGGAGTCTGAAATGCCACTCACAAATGTTGCCGGCAATGTGGGAGCCATCAAAGACACTTTGAGCAGAATTATCTCTGGTCCCCAGCAGAAGATAACTGGGTGTAGACGGATGGACTGAAAAGGGGGAGCCGACAATTGAGGTGAGGAGGATTAAACAATGGTCAAGGCCCAAGAGGCAAAGGAAAGTGAGAAATTAAGAGCAGGAACAAACAATTCTGAGATGGAACATCACCACCATACTGTTAAAGAAAAGCCTTGGACAAGTGTCAAACCATTATTCGCAGACGTTTTGAGTCAGATTTAAATATTAAATTGGCAGCAATAGAATAGAAATAAATTCTGGCAATGGCCTTTCTACAAGCCAGACCTATCCAACTGCCATAAAGTGGCCAACTCTACCTTACACAGAGTTAAATTCTGTCTAAATGTCATATCCACTAAAGAAGCACTCCAGGCCCCATTCACCAAACAAGTACTAATACAAACACATTTAGAAACTTGTCAAAAATACATAAGTCAATAGGCCCAGGGAGTATGCTCACCCTTTATACTGCCATAGCAGCACTGCAACGGGCACTTTACATATTTCACAAGTGTTGCTAAGCTTTCGCTTCCAAATTAAAATGTATGCTGAATCCCTCTGTAAATCTGAGCTTTAAAAATGATGCCTAGTTTGAGGGAATGTGCATTTAATTATGATATCCCTGGGAGCTGTGAATCTCTAGGAAATAGTCCAAAGATCTTTCTTAGTTTGATTTAAGTAATAAATATTCAAAAAGGGTGGGGTAAGTACAACAATCAATGAAGCCTTGAAGTGAACAATGTGGGGCAAATTTTTGTTGTTTAAAATAACTATCTGCAGATGTAGGGAGAAGAATTAGCAATACCGAATTTCATTTTCATCATCCAGAGAATCTTAAAACTTATTTGCAAATTTAAACAAGAAACTGGTGTTAAAAGAAAATTAAACCATATATAAATGCTCCGGATCCCTGTATTGCTTTCCAGGAGCGTCTCAAATTCACAATCACTGGAACAGAAAGGGCAAAGGCAGGCAATAATTTCTGTCTAGATACAATTAAGGAGGGGATCATCCTTGTGCTTACCTAAAATGTTTTCATGCCTCAGCATCACAGTGTTGTACAGTTCTGTTTCCCTGAACCACGACTTCTCATCCCGGGAGGAGAAGATCTTCACGGCAACGTTCTCTCCTTGCCAGCTGCCTCTCCACACTTCACCATACCTGCCTTTACCTGGGGAAAGCAAAGGACAGGTGACACTGAACGGGAAGCACACAGAAACGTACCGCCAGCAACTCTCAGTCCCTCCCGCTGCTCAGTAGAGAAACTCCGTTGGGAGATACAAATATCACAACTTTTGCCCCTAAAGATATAAAAAAATAAGGTAGAAACTGCCCTTCCCATCCCTCCTATTGTGATAACAAATTAAACTGCTAAGCATTCCATTTACATTGAAGTTCCTTGATTGAAAGGAGTAAAATGTGTATAACTTTCATTTATTTTTATTTGAGACAGTCTTACTATGTCGCCCTCGGTAGACTGCTGTGACGTCACAGCTCACAGCAACCTCAAACTCTTGGGCTAAAGCGGTTCTCTCACCTCAGCCTCCCAAGTAGCTGGGACTACAGGGGCTTGCCACAATGCCCGGCTATTTTTTTGTTGTAGTTGTCACTGTTGTTTAGCAGGCCCGAGCCCAGTTTGAACCGCCAACCACAGTGTATGTGGTCGGCACCGTACCCACTGAGCTACGTATGTCACTAGGCTGAGTGGCCTGTTTCCATGCCATGGACCCATGTGGGCACTTCCGAAGTTGTCTACATTTCTGAATTTACATTTACATTGTTTTCACAAAGGAGACAATTAAGTTTAAGCTATGTGTTCTAAGGATTAAAAAACAAACAAACAGAAAAAAACCCACAAGGCTGTGGAAAGGCAGCCACTGCCAACCCTAAAGGATTTCTTGGCAGAAGACATAATTCAAAAGAGGCTTTGCAAAGTCTTTAAACCCGCAATCCCAGAACAGTTCTGATTTCTGACATTGGTCATGGGTATTAGTTAGACAGCGTGTGATGCCACAGGTGGGCCACGCTGAAGAGTCCACTGCGATTTGAGAAACATGGTGACTTTAACTGTGATCCGATCTGTTGGGGGCTTGGCCTCCTCATGCAGCATCAACACACTCCTCAGCCTATCAACTCCACCCTCCCTCTTCATTCTTCTCTTTAATTATAGGTAGGGATGATCAGGGAGGCTGGGAGGAGGAGGCAATCACCGTGAGACTCAGGGCATCCAGAAGGGATATAATCAGTGCAGATAACAGCGCAGCAGGAGATGCAACTCAAGGGCAGTCAGTTTCTGCCCAGGTGAGTGGCTGCAGGGACCACACAGCTCCCAACAAGCACCTGTGCACCACCTGCACACACAGGAGTACAGCTCCTTGTGGGAACACTAAAGCCACTGAAAACCCAAACGGGGGGGGGGAGAAGCGGGTCCGTCCCAGCAACACACGGGAAACATAATCAAAACCACTAAATCTAGATTCCCTGGCAAGAAACCACGTCTTTATTAAATACCACTGACTAATCCACAAGGCTGTTAAATGTGGTCAGTGAGTGCGCATGTGGGCCACTGATGTGTCACACGAGTACTACTTAGTACGGGAGTCTTTCTACTCGTCACAGCAACTGCCTGGCCTCTGTAGCTCAAGATGAGGGCTAGTGCTTACTTACCACAAAACTGGTTACTAGAAAATGATATGCTAACCTTTCCCTGCCTTTGGTTCCATTTTGTGTCATTCTTCCCTTTGTCCTCTTTTTCTCATTATGAAAGAGAGAAAAATAGCCCAAGGAACTGTGGACATAAAGTTACCTCAAATCGCCACCCCCCTTTTCTTTTAAAGAAAACGATAGATGGATGGCAAGGTAGATACATAGAATTACAATAGAAATCTCTTCCTTCAAATGCTTTTAGGTTGTCAAATGCTTTTTGCGAATGCAATGCTACACGGAAGTCCCCAAGACAAGAGCCGCCCAAAGCCTCAGCCGTGGAACTCCACAAATTGTGGTTTTCAATAATCATTATCTGGATATGACTCACCTAGTCCAACTTCCCATGATTTTGAACCAAAATGATAATGTACTACTATCCATACAACTTATCACATATATTTTTATTCAGAGCTGTACCACATAAGCATACTAACCACAAGCTCCTGAAAAGGCAGTGATTTTATTAAAGTGTTTAGTGCTAACTCCACAAAATGTAATAATTATAATTACATTATATAAAATAATACTGAAGGGCAGCTACAGAACAAGAAATAGTAAATATGTTAAAGGTGTACTATCAGTTTGTCCTTTGGACTTTAGAGCCCATCTCTGGGGACTGGTGTTGCAGAAGCACACTGCTCTGGGAATGGTGAGTGGTTACGGGAGGCGAGGGGTGGAGTGAAGAGAGGAGGGGCAAGGAGGGGAGAGAAGGGGCAAGGAGGGGAGAGAAGGGGAGAGAAGAGGAGAGGAGGGGAGAGTAGGGGAGGAGAAGGGAGGTAGGAGGGAGAAATGTGCCCCTCTTGGCCCTCCTGCCACTACCCAGATAACCTTGTTCATAATCAGACAGGATACTAGTTGGTACAAGAGGGCAATTCTGGTTGTGCATAATGAGCACATTTGAGGCTTTTTAATCTTTGTTTTCTCTATTCACGATCTGCTGTGGAGACGCAGGAAGGAGGGTCTGTCACAGTCACAGCCGCTGCAGACCAAGAAAAAGGCAAAGCCCTTCCTGGTTGCCTGGCATCCCCCTTTCTACTACTGAATTTGGGGGTATCCCTCTTTCCATGAAAACAAGAAAAAAATTCAGATGGTAATAGCCAAGAGGTAGAAGCAGCTTATGATGGCTTGTTACCTCCCCAAAGCAAAAGACTGTACATAAAGAGAGTCCCCCAAATCCACGAGCACCAGAGGGTAGAAGTACCATCCACCCATCCCTGCCTGGCATCTGAAGGAGAAATTCACAAAAACTATCATAGGACTTGCAAAAATACTTGCTACACGAAAGTAAAACTAATAAAGGTAAGGACTCTTAAAAATGCATTTTACACTGTCTTTCTGGAGAGCAATTAAGCAGTGAATCAAATAAGCCATAAAAAATTCACAAATTAGGAACTCCCAATTCTGGGAATTTATTCTGAGAACTCGAAAGACGCAATGTCTGCAATACCTATAAGTGAAACTACCATCCAATAAACTCTTACATAATCTTTTAAAAGACTTGTAATGCGTACATGAGAGGCACGTAAGCTTAAAGCTGAAGGAAAGGTACCAACTTTATATAGAGATGATGATTACAACTACATATAAATATGTTCATCTATGGGGAAAATATGAGAGGACTCAAAAACATATACAGCTCTTGTTTAAATAAAGGAGTTATAAAGATACCTTTACATTAATTACTTTTAAAGGAAAGGGAATAGTGAAAGGGATTCAAGAATTGCAATAAACAACTTCATTGTCCCAAAGCCTACTTACCTCAAGTCATAAAAACCTATAGTAAGGAGCAGCCATATCATTCACTTCTCAAGTACTCTCATTACCCCAAAGAGTTCACTCGCAAGTGAAAGCTTTTGTCTACTCATTCTCTAATCAGTCACAGGCTCCTTTGACAAGAGCTTCTATAAGTTCAGGTGCTCAAATATGAGTCATAGAGAATAGAGACCACATGGCTAACTCTCATCTTAAAGTGTTTTTGAAAAAGCAATAGGCAAGAAGAAGGAGATTTCCCCCATTCCATCCTCCTTCTGAAACCACAGCTAACATTGCATATCACCCACAAAGAAGGGGAAAAAGAATTACCGACACACTCCAAGAGTGTAATCTGGCGAGCCACTGTTCTCTGTACCAGAAAGGGAAGACCAGAGCCACTTCCTGACGTACACGAATGATCCAGTAAATCCTGAGGTTTAAGAAAAGGAGAAAGAAACCATTAGCTTCCAGTGTGGAGTGTTAGCGTGCGTGTCATCATAACAGTCCTGGACATGTGGCCCATTAGCCGGCATGGACAGCTCCATTAGAAAAAGGATTGGTTTTATTCTTGGGAAAACTAGAAGCTAGCCCTTCCTCTCATCTATAACACGTCTTCCTGAGGGATAAGTATCTTTTCCTGTACCCAGACTTCTGGAATAAAATACATAATGAAAGAAGATGAGCAGACGGAGCAGGCAAAGTTTAAGCTGCAAATTAGGAAGTCCAAGAAGCAGGACTGAGCACAAGAGAAGCAGGAGAAAGAATGGCAGGGGGAACTTACAGAGGAGTAGGGGAGGCTTTCTTTTTTTTTTGTAGAGACAGGGTCTCACTTTATGGCCCTCTGTAGAGTGCCGTGGCCTCACACAGCTCACAGCAACCTCCAACTCCTGGGCTTAAGCGATTCTCCTGCCTCAGCCTCCCGAGTAGCTGGGACTACAGGCGCCCGCCACAACACCCGGCTATTTTTTGGTTGCAGTTTGGCCGGGGCTGGGTTTGAACCCGCCACCCTCGGTATATGGGGCCGGCGCCTTACTGACTGAGCCACGGGGAGGCTTTCAATTCACCATATTCTGCTATGAAATCATTAAATATCTATCAAATGATTCACGCTATTTGCCATACCAACTAAGGCACTCTAATTAGGAACAAACAAATCAGGATTAAGGAGCAAACAATTCTAACGTTGTTTGTAATGAAAAGACTCTTAATAACCAGTTGGATCATTAAATTGGTCCCTCGGACAGAGAAGGGCTCCCTGGACAAAGACTTCCTTTTAGGTGGGTGAAAAACAAAAGAGGCGTCACTAAATTATTAGTAATACCTCCACGTTATTTCTTGATATAAATCACTCACAAATCAGAGAAAAAAACAAAGTGTTCATTAAAAAATATCAAACCAGGGGCGGCGCCTTTGGCTCAAAGGGGTAGGGTGCCGGCCCCATATGCCGGAGGTGGCGGGTTCAAACCCAGCCCAGACCAAAAACCACACACACAAAAAAAAATATATAGCAAACCAGTGTCCTAATCAACTTCTACAAATGCATGCATTGGCAAAAAGATTCCCATTAGTTCATTCATAAAGTTTTCCTTCTTACTTTCAGCATAAGCCAGAAGCAGAAGTCTTCTGGTATCAGGTATGGATTACCTGTTATAACCAACATTGGACCCATAGTGATAGAGGTGGGGCTGCAGTAATGCTGAATTAGTATTCCCCAAATCTCATCCTTTCCCAAACATTTTAACTGGTCTATTAAAGCAATAAATTGACTTATGTGAACTGCATCTTCTTACACTTAATCTGAGCACTAGTGTGAAGTACTGTTGATCAGCAAAATTAACAAAAGCTGAACATCCAACAGAAGAAATTTAAAACCCTTAAAAACCACAAAAGAGATAATCAACAAGAAAATGAGTAGAGTTTCACATCTCCTAACCATTTTCTCTTGTCTCTTTTTCTCTTTATTTGTTTGATTTCTTTTTTTGGTAGAATAATTCTAAAAATTAAACTATTGTGTAGTTTTTTTCATAGTGCATGATCCTGCTTCTAAACCCAGCTCATGGATTTAAGGGGGTAAAAATATATATATATTCAACCTAAGACTAATAAACATGTTCCTTACCTCCCAGATCCCAAGGATTCTTTTTCAATACAGGCAAGTGGTTTAGTAAGGGTATGTTTTTGTTGAAACATACTAATGTGTGTACCACTTAAATAAGCAATTGTGTAGACCCATAATGACAACTTGTTTTAAATAGCATTCTTTGCTGTGTTATGATATCGTGATACGTGTATACCGTCATCTGACATAACTGAGTTTAGAAGACTATTTTGGCATATACTCTAGTCCTCTTTCAACATTCTCAAAGCTATTTAAATGGTAATTTACACCAGATATTCCTATTATTGCCCTTGGTAATTAGTTAGCAGCTCTAAGGAATGAAGTTCTAACTAGTCTATTTTAGAATCTTGCTTTGCTGAAGCTTTGTCAGGATTCATCCTCACATCTTCTTGCTACTAACTCGATAAACTAATTTAATTTTCCTTAAAGCTTGAAATAGACATCTAAGTATATTTCTAACAAAAAAAAAATTATATTTCTCTTCTTTTCAAAATGGAATGTCCTTATCCGTGTACCGTACTGAATGTATTTTCTTTCCCTAGAGCTCCTGCCCCTCAGTTTAAGAAGTAGATCAAAGGAAGCTACACAAACCACAAGTATCCTTGACTTCCAGACCCGTGATGGGGTAGGCTAACAGGATGGGATATTTCCCAGGCTGTATCAGCCAGCACTCAGTGTTTTGATGACTTGCCATGGGTGGGTGCTGCAGCTGTCCAGGAGTAGTGCCTGCATGCTACTAAAATGCCCAATGATGAGGGGAAGTCTTCTCCAGCAAAACCAAAACTGCAGGGCAAGCTTAGCTACAAAACTACCAAGAACTTTTAAGCTTAGCATCCAACAGAACACAATTTATTCCAAGATGAGTTTGGACAATATATAGGAATGGTATTAAATGATACTGAGTCACATTAGAAAGTTATTACCTTGATCGTTTTCAATTCATTAGATTGTGACAAGGAGAGAATCTCAATTTGGTACTGGCATGTCTCTCACACCTCTCTAACACCCACAAGTGTCAAAAAGTTTTTAGAGTAGGTATTACACCCAGCTAGAGTATCCATGTGGACTTTTATTCCTTTTGTGTTTTATGTTAACTTCTATTGATAGCAAGTAATATCCTTTTCCCACTTAAAGCTTACAGGTTCTTTACAATCAAAGTTTGACAAACAACTTTAAAAAGTAAGTAAGACGGTCACTTTGTAATGTGATTTTATCATTTCAAAATATGCAAAAGAGCAATTTTAAAACGTATGAATATAATGGTTTCTAACCCTATGCGGTTTGATAGGATGGTCACTAGGCAAATGTTGCCTCTTAGCAAGTTAACTGTTGGTGGTCTGAAGTGAAGTATGTGGTAGGTATAAAACACATAAAGATTTTGAAAACTTAGTTTAGAAAAGAATATAAAACATCTCATTAACAACTTTGTATTAATTATATAATGATAAAAATTGTACATATTGGGTTAAATGTATTGTTAAAATTAATTTCACCTGTTTGGTATTTTTTTTCTTTTTTCTTTTCCTTGTTTTTGTTTTTACTTTTACTTTCTTGAAGGTGGACACTTGAAATTTAAAATTACAAACATAGCACACCTATTTCTATTGGACAGCACCAGTTTAACCAGGTGACTGCACTCCACAAGGGGGCAGCACAGGAGCACAAAAAATGGAATAGTTACTTTTTTGGATGGTCACGTTTTAAAGTCTTAATTACAAGGCGTTGAAATAATCAACAAGGGAAATTGATCTTTAATATTAAAAGGTTCTTTTTTTTTTTTTAAAAAAAAAGCACTTTTATGGCTAAGAATAGAGGAATAAAGCAGATGAAGACCACAAACATCAAGTACTCCAAAATTGTATTTTCCTCCGTCCTCCCAGGGTCTCTTTTCCCTTACTCTGAAAAGAAAAGTAACTATGTAGAACCTACTAAAATAAATCGCCTCCCTTATTTAAATGTCTGCCTAGAGAAGTTGTTCTAATGTAAGGTGGACTAACTAGGTGCCAGCAAACATCTGCTTAGGATACAGGTGACCAAGAGCATGTTGTGTAAACCATCCAGTCACCCCTTACTGGTTAGGGTTTCACACTTGAAATTAGAAAGTATCTTCACCAGCTTTCTTATACTTGGGATTGCCTGCAGGGCTGCAAACTCACAGCTAAAGTGCTGTCTCCAACATTGGTGGTGATGAGCCCTTCGATGGTGCCATACTCAACATCTCGGGGATTGAGGCGTTCTTGGTTGCGCCTTTTAAATTTTCGGAGAGCCACTCCCAGAAGGCAGGCTAGAAGGCATACTGCAAACACTACAGAGAGAATGATGAGGCCGACCTCCAAGTGGAAATTCTGTGTTCCAGGAAAGGACTTCCCTAGAGATGGGTGAGAGAGGAGAAATTGGCTGTAAGCATCACTGTTCACTTATTATTCAGCATAACCAATAATATCCTAACACACCACTCCTAAGTCCTCACCACACAATCTTACATGTCACAAAGAATTAAAACTAAAATACTTCCTAATACCTGGCCAATGGCCCGGCAATGCTAACCATCATTCTATTAGACACAACTGGAAGTTGAGAAACATTCCACTGAGGATCAACTGTATTAATGCAAGTATATGAAAGTACTTTTAAAATACAAAGTACAGTATAGATCTTTCATATTACTCTTACTAATTTGGGTTTGTTATACTTTAGCATTAAGCCCTTACAGCAGACACTATACTGTAATATTCCTATGTGGAAGTGCTGAATTAAAACCAAGTTATATAATCCATGGTCTCTCTCTTCCACATATCATGGAAGTCTACTGCTGAATTCTCACTGATCTTTTGACCTCATGACTTCTGCCCAGGAAACTATTCATTCCTCTATTTATTTACTCATTTGCTCCAACATTCATTCCGGGATTCACTCCCTTGTTCAGGCATTATTATATGACCTATGCAAATGCTGGTACATTCACTCAAAATACTTCACATTATCACTTGAGCAAATATTCACAAAGGCTTTCTACTTGGCGAGTGGGTTAGATCCAGACTTCTTAGTTGGACACTGAAGGTCCATAATTAAAGAGTCCCAAAACAATAACCATGTCTGGATTCCAGACCCCTGCGTGACATCATGTCACTAGGCCTTGTTCTTCCTTACACATGCCTTGTTTCCACGTTCCTGGTCCCTTTAGCAATCCAATCTCAAGCCTAATTTCCTTTCTATTTTCCTTAACTTTCCGCGCCCAAATAGTTAACGACTCAGCACACATGATACTCCCTAGTGCACATCATTTGTATGATAAAGTGTAAAACTAATGAAATACAATATTAAATTGCAAATATTGTGACCTCCCTAATTAAATTAGAAATTCCTTAAATAGAGAAAATCATTTTCTTTTTTTTCATTTTATTTTATTTTTTTTTAATTGTTAGGGATTCATTGAGGGTACAATAAGCCAGGTTACACTGATTGCAATTGTTAGGTAAAGTCCCTCTTGCAATCATGTCTTGCCCCCATAAAGAAAATCATTTTCTATGAAAACTCAGGGTCCAAGAGAGTGTTGCACAGATTAGGAACTTCATACTGTTGATACTGTTGATACTATTGTGTGAGTGCAGACATTTCTTGAATGTCCATCCACTCGATTCATAAGAATTTAACTTCCACAACATGTAAAAGTAAAGCTCACACCATTAAAGAATCGTTTAGTTCTAACAATTTAAATAGTTGATCTCTCTTTCTAAAGCCTTCTTTTATTATTCAACCTATTTTCTGGTCAGAATTTAACCTTTTCAACGTGGCTTTAAAGTCATTTCTTTACCCTCAAAATTGCTACAATATGATCTTTGTTCCTCTGTCTCTTCCTTTGCTGGCTGACATCTCTGGTAGGGTATACTCCCAGTAGTACTTCTAGCTCCACATTTTGGGGTTGTTTCTTCTTGGGTAAGTACAAAATTAAATGATTATACCTATTAAAATACAGGATCAATATATATTAAGAAAATTAATTTGGCTTGGGGTGAGTCTATATTAACATTTGCAGGGACGATTGCATTTTATAAGGAAACAGGTTCAGAGGAGTGTTGATTTCCGCAGGATATGAAATCCACATTAAATATAATACGAAGAAGATTCCACATAAACTATGGGGTTCATGAGAAAGCTCAATCTGCTTCAAGTTTCAGGGATGGGTCACTGGGCATCAGTTATGAGAGAAAAGAGCCTTCCTGTGTCTCCTTCCTCATACAGGAAAGGCATTCCACCCAGGTACCAGGCTTATATTCCATTTCCCTCCTTACATATTTGACATGAAGAGGAGTATTTATTAAGCAGAAACACTTCAGAAATTATGACTAACATCACAGCTCCTTCACAGAAAAGGGTATCAAGAGCTGTTTACCTATTTGCAGCAACCAAAAGAGAAATGATCAGCCAATCAACCTGTCCTCAAGGTAGACATCACCTTGCCCACATTCCCCAAAATGCCTATGCTCCTTTTAGATGCCCAAAGGCCATGCCTTTCTCTTCCTCACCTAGAGCTACATTTCTGGTCACCCAATCACTTCTGGTTCAGAGAGTAAGAAGAAAGCCTATGTATAGCTCCTTAGATCTGTAACTGATGCAGACTTAGGAAAATATGATGAAACTCTTTGATCTAGAAACAGAAAAGTCCATGGTAACCTTTAGTGGGCAGCTGGGCTGTGATGTTCCTGTTACACCAGTCCCCTTGGCAGCACTCCACAGCTTGGCCAGGGGAGGGTGGGGTCTTACAAGTCATCTTCCCCTGCTCATAGACCTGGAAGCAGCCTTTCTGGTAGACATGGAAGCCATCATTGATGCTTAGTGAGGAAAAGCACTGCTGGCCTTCACAGTGGTCCTCACTACCGCAGGAGAGGCCTTCACACACACACATGTAAAGTTTGGGGGCGACCTTGGGCTTCTCATCTGCAAGGGAGAAAGGAAGGGAAAAAAAAATCACTGTGTAAGTTTTAACCCCACTGGGCAATGACCATTCCAAACACCTTCACCAAACAGAAAGTCAATGTAGGCATTACCACTGGCCGTGATGAGCATATTCTGTGATCTTGTCACTTGACCAATCACCAAATAACAATCACCTCTCAACATAAGAATGCATTTATATAAGCTTTACACTCTTTCAGAACACACAAAGTCAAAGACTGGTTATCTTCTGTCCATAGACTTCTGAAAATCATCTTCTTACGCTACAATTTTCCTGTTACCTTTAGTTAAATGGATTCGTACTCATATTCCAATTCTTTTTAAAATTTCTTTTATTTATTTATTTATAGATAGGATGTCACTCTGTCATTCAGACTTGAGTGCAGGGACATGATCATTGCTCACCGGAACCTCAAACTTCTGGGCCAAGTGATCCTCTCACCTCAGCCTCCCAAGTACCTGGAACTAACTATAAGTACATGCTACCATGTCCAGCAAATTTATTTTCTGTAGAGATGATATCCTGCTATTTTTCCCAGGCTGCTGGCAAACTCCTGGGCTCAAGCAATCCTCCTGTGTCAGCCTCCCAAAGTGCTGGGATTATAAACGTGAGCCACCACACCCACTTATATCTCAATTATTATAACAAAATAAAAGTTTTACTGGAATATAATATTCAACACCTTTATGTTATACATAAAATGGCTCCTAAATATATAGTGGCTATCAATACCAGTTCCTGTTTACTCTGTTCAAACCTCCATCAACTCATAAAACAAGGAATGCTAACATTTCTTTTTTTTCTTTTTTTATTGTTGGGATTCATTGAGGGTACAATAAGCCAGGTTACACTGATTGCAATTGTTAGATAAAGTCCCTCTTGCAATCATGACTTGCCCAAGGAATGCTAACATTTCTATAGTTAACTGACTCCTGAGGAAATATACTACAAGTTGAGTAGCCATTATCTGAAATACTTGGGAGAAGTGTTTTGGATTTGGATTTGGGGAGCATGGATTTGGAATATCATCTATACCAGTTGAACATCACAAATCTGAAAATCCAAACTCCAAAATATTTCAGTGAGCATCTCCTTTGAGTATAATGTCGGCTCTCAAAAGACTTCACATTTTGAAACACTGATTTCAGATGCTCAACTTGTAATATTTAATAAGAATTTGTAGGGATGCACATTCTATAATTAAAAAATCCATATTATCAAGGGGTATTTGCGAAACTTGGTAAATGTAGAATGTAAATGTTTTGGCACAGTAACTGAGATAACGCCGGAAAGGCTATGTTAACCACTGTGATAAAAATGTGTCAAATGGTATATGAAGCGAGTGTATGATGCCCCATAATCATATCATTGTATACAGTTATGATTTAATAAAAAAATTAAAAAAAAAATAAAAAAAAATAAAAAATCCATATTATCAATATTTCCAGCTAGATACCTAGACTAACTTTTCAATAGTAGCAATACTGAAGTTTTTACATTGGTTATAATGAGAATTAATAGCTACTTAAAATCTTCAACCAGCAGAAAAAAATTTGGCACTAACTATTAAGGAAGAAGGCATCACAGGGAGACAAAGGGACAGAACAATGTCTGAAGAGTAAGGTGACAGATAGGACCAAAGGAAGAACCCACACCTGGCAGTCCAGGGTGTGATGGAAAGAGAGACAGGATGTATCAGGAAAGCAAACACAACCACACCTCTTAACTATCCCTCTCAGAGAAATAACTTATTCACAGTCTAATTTTCACATCACTCTTTTCTTCTCCCTTGTTGGAATGAGTAGTCTAGACTTGCTGGTCCTGACAGTTTCCACTAGTAGGGAAAGAAAGTGAAGATAGAATGTAAACAGGAAGGTCCGGGAGGCCTCTTATTAGCCTAAGCCACGTTCACCAAAGCACTATTCACATGCAGAAACTCAGCTTTCAGAGCTCCCACTGCAGAGGTCTGCGGCACAGGGAGGGTGCTTTCTAATCCTTGAACCCGCAGTAGTGGGTCTGTGAGATAACTGCTTCTTTCTTAAAATAACAGGTCGGGTGGCTGTGCTTTCCAGAGGAGACCTTAAGGTAAGATCTTTGAAAATGTCAAGCTCATTTACACAGATTTGTGTGGGTGTGTGTAGAGATGTGGGTTATCGCAAAAAAAGAGAAACGCGTTCTTAATCTTTCTTCTTCCCTCTTCAAAGAAGTGGAAAAATAGTTCACTGCCCACTGTAATGTGGGTGCCTCGTCCCACAGAGTAAGTGCATGCAGACACACAGACACAAGCCTGCTATTTATAATTGACTTGCTAGTTCTTTTGAAAACCACAAGGGGCTCATCCGAAAGCAAAGACATGCCTGAAAGCAGCAAATCCAAAATAGCCGCTGACAGCCTATGTATGTCACCAGCCTCACCCCGGAGAATCAAGAGCCCTCAGACGTTTTTAATGAGTGAAAATTGTAATGAGCAAAGAGATGGCCTTTATTTTCCCTGCCTAGAGAAATCCAAAAGAAATCCCAGCACTAGGCTATTTCTATGAGGATGAGGAACATACATATCTGTTGACATAATCCAGCAAAAAGTTTACACTTGCCAAAAGAGAGCTGAAAGATAATATTTCCAGGGAGTCTAGACATGCTCGCCACTCTTGAATGGCACAAAGCTGGGCTGAGGGCTGCCAACTATGCTGCCAACAGGTGACGACTCCCCACAGGGAAGCGGATGGGTGGGGCAGGCGCAGAGTTAATGGTGTCAGACTTATTTGTGGTAGACAGCAGAAAACTGAAGACTATATACTCCAAACCGTGAAATAACGCAGTTTATGTAAATTTGAAACATAAACCTGTATTTTAAAGCTCTAAATACGCTTAAAAGATGGTAGATATCCAAGGATATATACCTAACACAATGAAGAGTATGGGCCCACTTGGCCTTACATTGGGGATGAGGGGTCAGTGTGGGATAAAGGGGAAGAACGAAAATGAAGTGACCAAATCAACTCACTGCACGTAGGGTCTCACTCATTCCTACAGAAACGGATCAATATTGGTCCCAGGGAACCAAAGAGTGAATGATGCTTTGGGGTTCTAATAAAAATGTCTAGATTAACACAATAATAATTTCTCTAACACTCTCTCAGAATGAACTGTTTTTAAATGTCCAGCCCATCCTAGCACTCTGGGAGGCTGAGGCGGGTGGACTGCCTGAGCTCACAGGTTTGAGACCAGCCTGAGCCAGATCGAGACCTCGTCTCTAAAAATAGCTGGGCATTGTGACGAGTGCCTGGAGTCCCAGCTACCTGGGAGGCTGAGGCAAGAGAATGGCTTGAGCCCAAGAGTCTGAGGTTGCTGTGAGCTGTGACACACTCTACCGAGGGTGACAAAGTGAAACTCTGTCTCAAAAAAATAAAAAATAAATAAATTTCTAGCCCGAACTAAATACTAAGTCCGCTTATCAAAAAACAAAAAAAACACTGCTTTTCTAAGTTCTCTAGGGTTTTTTTGTTTTTGCTGTTATTTGTTTTGTTTTTTGTTAGTGACAATTTCTTCTATTGAAATGGAAACTATACTATTTATACTCAATGATCTAGATTAACAAGCCAGGCTTCATGAAGTTATAGCCTTGGGTACAATCAGGATAATTGGTGGTCTGCATAGTATAGTCCTATCTGGAGGAAAAAGCTACGATCAGATAGATCTCTTAGCCCTTCTTCCTTATTTCTTCTGTAAGAAATACCTGCAGGAATCAGAGTATAGATTTCCCCAACATTCTTCTCAGACTAAACTCTTTGTCTCAATATAAGTAAAAATATCATAGCGTTCAGGAAATGTAGCTGAGGTGTCCACGGTGTGATGTGGACAATCCCAACCTTATCATAAGTGTCTGACTTTGTCATGGCTTGAGTCTGTATTTCATCTGAATTAATCAACCAAGGACATAACATTTGGGAAAGTATTCTGTCAACTATGAAGTTATCTGCAAATGATGGTAATAGGGATTTTTAAAAACCTAATATTAGTATGTACAACAAACTACTGTATACACTGAGAGCAGATGTTAAGATGTACGAGTAATAACCCCTTGCTCCAAGTGTTAACAATCTCACATAAAAACCCAATTGTTCATGAAAATAAATTACGTGTATCGCAAGCTCTCTAGGTTTTGACAGGATATGCAGACAGTCCTATGCAGACATTGACAGGGTATGGATGTCCAGACTAAAACCTAAAGAACTTTGCCAGAACTGAGCAGCCTCAAGTAAATAACATCTTTAGTAAAATTCAATTCACTATATCTAGCTCTACAGCGAACAGTCATAATTGGGTATTGACCCTGATCAGATTTTAATCCTGCAGGGTCATGAGCTAAGTCTAAGGAATTCATTTGTTTATTAGATACAGTCCTTAAATCCTTCATATCTTTTCAGTAGTTGCATATAAACAACCAGGGGTGAACTCCCTTAAGTTGTTGCTTCTTTTTAGTAAGATGTCAAAAACCAGGGTTCTCATATCCTACCGTCCACAATCAGGAAAATGGAAAAACACAGAGAAAAACAGTTGTTAATGACAACATAATCATTAATTCAATTTCTGATATGCAGGAACCATGAGCTGAGTCCAACAGTTAGCTAATGGTAAAGCAATGATTTTCAATCCGTATGCTGCGAAAACGTTTAAAGATCATTAATTAAATTATTTTCAAAAGAAGTTCAAAGCACAGGAAGTGTATTCTTTTCTTTACTCTTTTTTTTGATCGACCTAATTTAAGTGTGCCGTAGAAGTCTAATAGGTTCAAGCGAGTCGTAAGGTAAAAAAAAGTTGAAAAACACTGTGGGAACGTATGAAACCTTCACCAACTTCTCTTTCCTATTACTTCTCACCTAACTTTTAATCATATTAACTTATATAATCCCATATAACTGATTAGCAGAGCCCCTCATGCACTCATTTTTCACATATACTCAAATATAAACTTGACCGCAAGTTCGTAAGAATGACTGCACAGCCGTGTGTGTGCACATACATCCCTGTTGGTTTAGTGCCATTTCGCCTGACAGAATAGAGAAATTTGAAGAGATAAGCAGAAGGATTTTCTGAGCTAGGATTACTAAATTAACAAAGGAGGTTAAAAGCAAGGTAGTAGCATTCTCAGAACTTAATATCCACAATTCTAAAAAACACAAGCAGGCCTCAAAACGCCTGTGACTCACTTTTTCAGTCTTGCCAAATTTAGGAATAACCATAACCTGTGTAGGCCTGCGATATTTAATTTGGGATAGGTCTGGAGTGGGAGCAAGGGTTTGAGAATGATTACGAAACCCCTTTCAGGGTCACAGGTAAGGGTGTGTGGACCCCTAATTTCTCAGGCTGTGATATAAATACAGTGCACATCCAAGAACACCAAGAAGCAAATAATCATGTTCTGTGGCTGGTTTTCAACAGCGCAGACAGGAAGTGCCACATCTGATGTGAAGTATTGTATACTTGCCTGTACAAATAACCAGGAAGTACCCTGGCAGAAGGCAGCAAGTCTACTCCACCTAATTGACATTCATTTGAATAATTCAGTAATTTAAATGTCAAGCCAGAGGTATTCCCTCTCTGCGAAGCTCACCCACATTGTTTGTTCTAGAAGGCACCTCCTGGCATTACTCAGTGTTATGGCTGGCACTGTGTGCCCTTTGTATCACCAGCACCAGGGCCGTGTGAAAACACTTACAGCCTGGGCTGGCTGGGAACAGCAGGGAGTTCTGACCACAAATGGAGACAGCCTGGAAGAGACCGACGCTGCCGGGGGAGGATCCAGGCTGGCTCTGCACACCAGAGGCGCAGGCTGAGAATCCCAGGAGTTCACCACGGCCAAATCTTTAAAAAGATTTTTCTTGTTCTGGGCAATACTCAGCTCACCATCTGGACACACCTACTCTAACGCTAAGCTGGCAGAGAAAAAGGCAGAGCAAAGAGCATCGTGGACTTTTTAAAACTGTCCACAGTTTGGAATAATCTTGTACTTCATAGTACAAGTATTCACATTCATGTTTAAGTGGGAATTTAGTAATCTAGCTAGGCACAACACTAGCTATCCCCACCTGCCCAGTCAAGCGCTCTATAATGCTTTAAGACGTTTAAACTTATTACCATTCTAAACAGCGCACAAAACTCCACGTTTCCCACTAAGATCTTTGACACAAAAGACAAATGAGGAAATGCTCCAGGAAAGCCGGTCTAGAGCTGTGATCCATCCTGAGGGTCAGCAAAAGGAACAGGCTCACCTCTGAGTAGCACAAATGATAATATGGCAATTAGACTATAATTATAAAAGACCAATAGCTCAGAATTTGTATAAGCTAAAAAAGGAATTCAAATATCCCTGGACTCCTTCCAAGAGTCTGAACGATTCATTCATTTGAAATGGCAGCTTATATTAGGTTTATAGATTATGGGAGTCCTTCCATCGTCTTCTAATCTGAGAGCAGTTTGGCACCTCTCCAGAATCTGAAAGCACTTGAGATCTCTGGCATTAAACAAAGGCTTAAGGAAGGATTTTGCAATGCTAGGTATCACTGCCAGCAAGCCTGCTCCTCAGACAGAAGCACAAAGGTCCACCCGGAATGCCTCGTGAAGGGCATTTGATCCTCTGGCAAGAAGGCAGGTTCACGGATAAAATAAATCAAGTGCCCAAATGCTCTCTCTTTATAAAACACTCATTTAAGGAGCTCATGTCATTTTTTTTTAATCAAAGAGATTGGTAAGTTTGCAAATTCAGGCAGAAATTGTACTCTAGGAGTTATCAGAGGGAACAGAGGAAAATAAATGAGATCACATATATATGAACATCAGATTAACACCAGTAACCAAAATCTCCAAGAGTTTGAACTCCAGCTATGCTCTTCCTTGGGTGTTCCCTAACTCAGCAAATGGCATCACCATTCATTCTGGTGTGTTAAGTCCAATTCTCTCAGGCTTCCATGACTCTCAAAAATAGAGATCACAGTCATTGACCTGGCCCACAAATCCTGGTTGACCTGATCCCTGTAGACTTTGCAGCCTCGTCCTTGGTTCTTGGACAGTCTCCTCTTCTTGCTTTGGGATTTCAGATGCTTTATCAGGCGTCCTCAAACTTTTTAAACAGGGGGCCAGTTCACTGTCCCTCAGACCGTTGGAGGGCCGGACTATAGTTTAAAAAAAAAAAAAACTATGAACAAATTCCTATGCACACTGCACATATCTTATTTTGAAGTAAAAAAACAAAACAGGAACAAATACAATCACACCGCCTCATGTGACCCACGGGCCGCAGTTTGAGGACCCCTGCTTTCGGTATACAGTTCTCTCCAGTCTGAATACTCAGCTCCCTCCTTACCAACACCACATTCACCTACCCTGTTTTCCCGAAAATAAGACAGTGTCTTATTTTAAGGTGTACTCCCAAAGATGTGCTAGGTCTTATTTTCAGGGGATGTCTTATCTTTCCTGTAAGTAGGTCTTATTTTCAGAGGATGTCTTATTTTCGGGGAAACAGGGTAGTGAGTACCTGTCTCCCATGTAAATCTTACCTTATACGCTATTTCCTCAGAGAAGCCTTTGTTCATGCACCCAAATTTAAAGTAGGAACTCCCTTTAGATACTCTGTATGGCTGCCGAATGTCCACCAAGCCTCTCCTCAAAGGCTGTAAGCACAGTGAGGGTGAGAACTGTGTCTACTTTTATGCACCATTACATATCCCACAGCAGCCTCAATACTTGGCAGGAGTAGACGCCTGATAAATATTTGCTGCGGAATGAATTTTCCCTTCACAGAAAGGATTTAGAGGTGGAAAGAGACCTGATGCTGGTTTTCAGAGGAGACTGAGCCCATAAAGTCTTTAAATGTCAGCACAGATCTTAGGCAGGGCTTAGTCACAGAGCCGGCATGTCCGTGCAAACCACTTCTTCCTAAAGGAGCTTGCTGTATGGTCACATCTGTTCACCTACTCAGGTTCACAAATGTAGAAAATTAGTACATTCTGTGGTGTGGTAGATTTTCTGTTTGTTTAGAAGAAATAGGTAAAATACAAGACTTCTAAAAGAAGGAACTATTTAATACATTAATAGAACAGCTGGGCTTCCGTGGGGGGTCCCTGTTTGGATGGCTGATTTGAGGACTTGGGGCTACTATGATGATGCTCTGGTGATCAAGATCATCAAAACACGGTAAGTGGCTTCAACTCCGCTTCAACTCCAGTCGGCTTAGAGGGGTCAACGCAGCACTTTGCTACTTAGCAGGGTAAAAGCTGCCTCTGGTCTTTGCTGCCATTTTCCCCCTCATCAGTGAAATAATGGCACTTTCAGCAGGGAGTGGGGAAGAGTGAATTACATCATTTTCCCCTGCTTGCTTTGCTGAAGGTGATAAGGATTCCTAAGTCATCCTGCATTTGAACTGCTGAAGCTGAGAAAAAAAATAGTGCCATCTGTTTATTTT
Organism: Nycticebus coucang; assembly: GCF_027406575.1. Classification (NCBI taxonomy): domain Eukaryota; kingdom Metazoa; phylum Chordata; class Mammalia; order Primates; family Lorisidae; genus Nycticebus; species Nycticebus coucang. Next base: position 53,347,842 of record NC_069786.1, read on the forward strand.
GTGTCTGGGCTGACTCGTTGTCTCTGAAATAATCCCTGTAAATTAAGCCTATTGCAGCAGCCACACCTTCCATTTCAAAGCCAAAAACTCAGCCTGTGTTCAAGTGACTAACAAATTAAAGAACGCTGTGGGGTAATGACCTAAGACAATATTGGTCTGTCTTTTCCATGCTTTTTATGATTCTCTGAATGTAATGAAGACTTGGCTTTAACAAATGTGCCAATATCATAAGCAGCTCCTTAATATGGGAGAAAATAATGACCCTTTTCTTCATTTTTGTCTTCAAACTTCTTGAATCTCTATTTCAAAGAAACCGTTACAAGGGAATTATCTATTGTTAATTAGATACTTTTAGAAACCAGAAAATACTCTGTCCATATCTACCAATTCCCTGCAAGGCTGCTCCTAAGACAGAAACACAAAAGTTCACCTGAAATGAAGGGCACGTGAGCCTCTGGCAAAGCTCCAGTGACAGGGAGAGTAACAGAGAGTACCATAGGCTGAAGGAAAAGGGGAAAAGTTCATCCTCGTGGACTGTAAACATTTCAGAAGTCATTCCTTGTTTAGCCTCAGTAGACAGCCAGGGACATGGTTCTGTCTATTGTGAGTCTCTGGCTAGAAGCTCTGCTCACAGTACAGGAAGACGTGCTAGTCTGGGTTGTTTTCTCCACCTCCTTGGGCTAACCAGGGAGGGTATGGCATTCCAGTGGGGGTTTCTACCTGGGCTCTATTTGACAATTCTGGTTTTACAATCTTACGAGAATCCCTTATCTCTTGATGGGATAGAAAATGGAGAAGAAATCAGCAGGCAGCCTCAGCACCTGGCCTTCCTCTGCATCCTACTCCCCCTTCCCTCGGGGATTCTGGGACCAGGTCTCCTCCACAGGGGCTGGGTCTTGGCTCCAGCTACCTTCTGCAAGCTTCCACCACACCCCACACCCTTTCTGGAAGCTTTCAAACCACACAGACAAACACTTCAAAAACTGGGCAGGGCTCCAATTTGTTTAACAACAGTCTTGGAATGCAGCCTCCAGGCATTGTGGCACCCAAAGCTAAAGGTGAAAATGGCCTGCATTAGTTCTATTCCCCTTCCCTAGCTCCCTACCCTATCCTACCCTACAGAAAAAGCACAGGGGGAAAGTCTAGACTACAGCAGCCACTTCCCACCTCCATCCCTGGTTTCACTTTCCACAGTTTCATTCACTTTCCACACTTTCATCAACCATAATCCAAAAATACTAAATGAAAAATTATAGAAATAAACAATTCCAAAGTTTTAAATTTTGTGTTGTTCTGAGTAATGTGATGAAATCTCACATTGTCCAGCTCCGTCCAGCCTGGGACATGAATCATCCCTTTGTCCTGTGTTTCCACACTGCAGACACTACCTGCCCATTAAGTCACCAAGTAGCTGTCTCGGTCACGGGCTGACTACATCATAGTGCTTGTGTTCAAGTCACTTCTTATTTTCCTAAATAATGGCCCCGATGCACAGGAGTAGTAATGCTGGCATTTTGTTATAATTGTTCTGTTTTATTATTAACCATTGTTATCTCTTACTGTGCCTAATTCATAAATCAAGTTTTATCATAGGTATGGCTATAGAGGGAAAAACATAGTACACAGAGGGTTCTGTACTATGTGAGGTTTCAGGTATCCACTGTAGGTGTTGAACAAGTGCCCTGCAGATAAGGGGAGGACTACTGTACTTTCTTGCCATCCAAGATGAAGCCAGAGATTTAAAAATAATAAGCGTAAAAAATTGAGGCGGAGTTGCTACTTTCCTGTTCCCCAATTTCCCAGTTCATTTCCCGAGGCCCTACGAGGCCCAACGAGGTCCATAATGTCACAACAGGTTCCGTACTATGTCTTCAACCCCATGTCTCCAGGCCTTGTGCATCTATATGCCAGCCTTTATAACTGGATCTTTGCTTTGCATATCTTCTCCCATCAGTCTAATTAACACAGCCCAAAAGAACTCATTAACTCCCAAATTCAGCACACCTGAAGCAGAATAAAGATCCTACAGTCACCTTGAGAAGGCTGTGCTTGGGTCCTTTTGAGCATATTCTTTTCTCACCTGAGCTCACAGAAAAGCTCCAGGTGCCTACACTCCACGTAGAAACAGAAAGCATCTCTTTTGAGTGCTGTGAACCAGAACTGCCTTTTCAAACCAGAACAATCCCTTCCCTTCAAACTCTGTGCCATGGCAAACCATTCCCAATGTCCACAATAATCTCGGACCTTGGCAGGAGAGAGCCAGATAAATCTGAGATGTGTCACGAGGCCACTGGCTAGGGAGCAAGAGTATCTAAACACAAACCCAGGCGTGCACAACAAGCAAGAGTTTCTGCAGATTCCCTCTGGCTCCTGGAGCTACAGCTTGCTGCCGGCCTAAAGATAACCCAAGGCTGGATGAAGGGTCACTTTTAAATAGTAGCTTTAATACCACCAGTCATTTCAGAAGTATTTCCTTCCAGAGCCTGCTTCCATCCCTGCTGGCGTGCCAAGCCTGTCCAACAATGGCAAGCCCACTAAAGAGATGAAAGCCCAGAGGAGATGGAAGGAGTCCCAGAGGGGAACAGACAGCTCCTAACATGCTAGAATTCTCTTCTGTGATTCTACATGTGCTCACGTTCAGACTACTAAGAAATAACCCAGCAAAGAGACAGCTTGGAGATCTACTGACAATCACTGTGGATGAAAGGGCACACATAAAAATGAAACAAAATCATGTAATTCAATGTCTCCCCTTTCCAAAGCTGAGGCAGCATAAACTGTGGGTGGCTACCATCCAGGAGTTTTTTAAGAAAGGCTTTCTCTCCAAAAGAAAACTCATGCCTCTCCATCTATGAACAAGGAGAACTATAAGGAGTCTTCAGCACATACTGTACATACATAGCCACCGTGGCCACCCACTAACCACACAAGTGCCAAGTGGAACACCTCAGAAGCCTGCTGCTTTTCTCTCCCTTTTAAGTAGGGCCAAAGTTCCCAAGATCTTCCTAAGAACCATTTAGATCTGCTCAGCACCTCACCTGTCCACCACCGAAAGAATCCTCCTTGTCCTAACATGGCAGTTGGCTGGGGGCTGGTGCATAAGGGACAGGTGCTCAGTGGGCTATTTTCAGTTGCTATCAGCTCCATCAGGAGCTGCACATGCTCCGAAGGCAGGCAAGTTTTGGTTCTGTTTCAAACTCCAGGCAGCCAAGAGACATACACCTTTCACAGCTGCCAGAGCAACCAGCTGCCCAGTGCTCCTCCCAAGACAAGAGCCATAAGAAAACAGTGTAACCTGGCCAGCCAGCATGCCAGCGAGCAAGCTGTACCTCTCATGTCACTGCCTGGGTTATTCTGAGCTGGGCTTATTGACACTCCATGGCAACACAGGAACAAAGGGCCAGCTAGAGGGATTTAAGTGTCTTGCAAAAGTTGTTAGAAAAGTCACCAGCTCCGGGCTTCTGTTTTCATAATAAAACCAGCAGTGGAATTATTATTAGATTATTTTTGTTTGCCACTGCTGTTATTATGTGTGAGCTACCTGTAATAAAGTTCCACTCTTTCAACTAAGGTTTTGCTTGGCTTTGTTTTTTTTTTCTTTTTTGCCACCATTTGGGTAGTATAGTTGGGGTGCCTTTAAAAACGCAGCACATGGGTCTGCCTACTCCCAAACTGCAGGAGGATGAGTGTTGTTCATCCATTCATCTGCCACACTCTCTGGTGCACTTCACCACTCTTTGAACATGCACGTATTGCCTTTGGGAGAGACATAAGACAAATGCCCTAGTCCAGGTGTGTCCACGCTGCAGGCCACACATGGATTACTTGAGGACTGTTCGGCTTACCTGTGGTGTCCGGTATCTTGAAAAGTAAGTTTGGACGTTTTCTTTTGCTCATCAGCTTTCATTAGCATTTGTATATTTAATGTACGGCCCGAGACAACTCTTATTCTTCCATATGGCAGAAAAGGAAAAAGGTTGGGCACCCCTGCCCTCATCGCTAGCCTGTGCTTCCTGTGTGAAGGCCTCAGCTTTCCAGCCTCCTCTCCTCCCATGACTTCGTGTCCCCGTATTGTCACTTCTCCGGGCTCCCTCCTTTTGCTGGCAACATCATTCTTTTTTTCTTCGTTTACTGGTCCAACGCCTGTTCATCCTTCCAAGCTCAGTCGCCCTGAGTGCTGTCTCCCATCCCAGCCGGGTGGAGGCTGAAGCCTGTCCTGTCCATGCTCTTCACACTAGGTGACAAACTTTTGCCTTATTGGGCTGGATGGTGACTCCCAGACAGCAAGAACCCCATCTTACTTGCGTTCGCATCACCAGTGTCCCCCAGTGCTGCCAACTGGTGCACATGCTAATTTATCCATTGAGAGGATGTCAGACTGTTTTTATAACTGATTCTCTTTTCCCAAACTCAGAATAGTTTTTCTGAAAGGGCATGTATGCTATCTTATTGTCACCTCAGCCCAGATCAGTCCCTCTGTCCCTTATCATATCATCTCTTATATATGTACCACAATAATTATTACTGTAGCTGACACTACTTATTCATTTGTCAAATATCTCAAAGATTTATTGAGCACCAACTACGTACCAGGCAGTGTCTCAGACACTAGGGATAGCACAGTGAACACCATCAAGTTCTGGCCTCTCACACGCTAGGGCTTGCTAGGCACCAGAGGCTTTCCATGGAGTCCTGCCGACCCAGGCAAGCCGGGTACTTCCCTATCACCAGCACACTACGTACCAAGAGGCAGAGGGATGAAGTGTCATATGCACAGACCTAGTGGAAAAGAGAACACTGCCTCCTTCCCGAGAAAGGCTTCGTTCCAACGCACGGTCAAAAGCCTTCCCTTCAGAAGACAATTCTTTGACCAACACCAACTGACAGTCAGAAATTATCCTAACCCTTGGCAAAACGGAAATTGTGACACATATGAGCTAGGACATGAAATGAAAAATAAATAGAAGTCATGACTGGAACTCTACAGGGAATTTTGCAGCATTTTATATACACAGTGTGTGTGTCTGTGTGTAGACACGTATAAATAATATACACAGGGCACACAGGGCGGCCATAAAATTCAATGTGATTTTAATTTGCATACTATTTTAAACTGCCCATGAATTTTATGGCCACCGTGTGTGTGTGTGTGTGTGTGTGGAATAGGAGTCAAATCCTGAACTACCAGACTGTGATACTTTTTCCTATCCTTTTAATTTTCCTGAACGAATGTCTGGTTTTCTGGGTACTTTTTTTTTTTTTTCAGTTGAAACTGTCTTGATGTAGGTACCAAACTTTAGAAGGCAAAACAAGTGCCACAAAAAAATAAGAGGAAGAGGCTATCCCCACCCCCTAAAAACCACCAGGTGAGGGCGGCACCTGTGGCTCAGTGGACAGGGCGCCGGACCCATATATCGAGGGTGGTGGGTTCAAACCATCAGCCAAACTGCAACAACAACAACAAAAAACAAACAAACAAGGAAACAAACTCATCCACCTGCAGAGTTCAGCTTAGTTCACTCAACAGTTAACCAATGAGCCAGGCTCACATCTGTAATCCTAACACTCTGGGAGGCCGAGGCGGATGGATCGCTTGAACTCACAAGTTCGAGTCCAGCCTGGGCAAGAGCGAGACCCCCGTCCCTACTAAAAATAGAAAAATTAGCCAGGTGTTGTGGTGGCTGCTTGTAGTCCGAGCTACTTGGGAAGCTGAGGCAAGAGGGTTACTGTGAGCTATGACACCAGGCACTCTACCCCGGGTAACAGAGACTCTGTCTGAAAAAAAAAGAAAATCACCAAGTGAATAGAAAAATACAGGCAGATGATTTTTTAAGGTGAATGTCACCCACACCTCTACAAAAGGAATTTCTCTCCTTCTTCTTTTTCCTTCCCTCCTTCCCACATTCCCCAAATGGACACATCCTCAGGCAGGTCCCTGTTCTGTTCTACCCATAAGAAAGAATTAAGCACAGCGTTATTGAGGCTCTAGCAGAAGCCCTGCTTGCGTGGCTCAGGTTCAGCTGATCAGAGTCTGTCAGCAGCTGTTCAGGTGCTGTCACCAAGGCAGAGAAGGTACAAACGCAAACTTCCCTCCTCCTGCCAGATCACCAGCTTGGAGAGAGGATGGCCAGGCTGTGTGAAGTTGTGAAAAAATAAAAGGTTCTAGGCCAGCTTTGTTGGAGAAGATACCACATGACCTATGGTCAGGTGTCAGAGCTTTCACCTGGGCCAGCAGGAACTTCTAGGCAATGAAGTCTTGGGAGCAGACTGTTGCTGTCTTTTTTTAAACTATGGGTTATGACCCATTAGTGAGTAGTGAAATAAATTCAAAGGTTTTTGTCTGTCCTTTCAAGTGAAATAAAACTGAAAAGAATAAAAAGAAAAGAAAAGAAATAGGAGCACATCAAACATAGTAAGAGTAATTATTGTTTCATGAAATTTTCATTTCAGATGTGTGTGGGCCCCATATAGGCACTGGGTCCCCACTCTAAAATGCTCGCTGTGAGTCACAGTCAACAGTTTAAATGCCACCCCACCTGTGTCTTACACTATCTTCAAATGACATGAGTTCTGAGGCACTATGGCTATTAGGAATAATCATTATCTATGGAAGCTTGCCTGAGGTCATCCTGGGCTGTAGAGGAAAGTTCCAGAAAATAGCTTGCAGTGTTTTAAGAGTTGCAGATTAATTTTTAAGTGTACTTTGTTTTCCCTGGCATTTTCTTTTTCAAGACTGAAAGTTGCATGCATAACATTCCTATAAACCCCTTCATTTACTCAGTTTTCCATACAGAGTTGAAGGCCCCAATCTTCTCATTCTTGAGACTTATCTTTCTAAGAGAAAGCTTAGAAGCTTTTGCGCTGTACAACTGACTGTTGACCACAAATAAATCATTTCATGAGACTGGCTATTGGACTTGTTTTTCCATCTGTTCAATATTTGACTTTATTTGATTGAATTTTTAGAGTCCTCCCACACTCCACTGCTACCCACACCCCTTTTATACCATCCACTTAAAAAAAAAAAAAAAAATGGATGTGGCTCCACTACCCACGACTGAAACAAACATTTCCCAGGAAGGAAAAGCTAATAGGAAGCTTCATCACAGCTCACCTGGCATCAACTAATACAGGCTCATTTTGTTACATAGGAAAATTTGACAATAAAGAAACAATGTCTTAAAAATGTGCAACTTCATCAGATGTTTACATTCTAGGTCCTAGCCCTGGTAAACAGTTCAGTATATCTCGTCTAGCTCTGTCTCTAAAAAGTCTCTTATTTGGGCGGCGCCTGTGGCTCAAAGGAGTAGGGCACCAGCCCCATATACCAGAGGTGGCAGGTTCAAACCCAGCCCCAGCCAAAAACTGAAGAAAAAAAAAAGTCTCTTATTTGATGATATAGCAAAGAAAAAGATAATTATTCTGAACAAAAGGGATTAACTTACAGTAATGAGAAATGACAGCACAAAATAATACTAAGACATTTCTATTACATTCAATCACCCCTTTAAGAACTGCGTGAATCATTAATAATGAGAAATTCAGAGACAGGCTTATTCTATTCCTACCCCCAGTGGCAAAGAGGGGCACCTTTGTGGACCCTAACAAAAAGTCCACTGAAGTTACCCGTTCCTTCCCTCATTGGCTAATTGGGCTGGAAAGTCTGAGTGATGAGGGCTTTGGAAATACTAACATGAAGTCAACTCAGAAAATAATTTAGTACCTACCTATCTTCTCCAGAACAGGCAAAATCTCTTGCAGCAAAACTGCCTAAGTCCGGCCTCCCTTACTATAATAAAATCAAACTGTCACTTGCAAATTTAATAAAATGTGGGTTGTCTTAGCTTTGAAGGCTTTCCAAAGAAGTAATATTCCATTTTAAGTATTGGTGTCATAGTCTTCACCTGCAAATGTGTCCAGAGACGAAAGAAAAGCCAAACGTGGAGATTCTACCTCCACCCTGGTGGAATAATGGTGGTATTAGAGCATGATTAGTCTTATTAATGAGAAGGAAAGGGAAGGCTACACAGGTAATTAGGACTTAAGTGCTCTTCTCTATGAGAGCAAATAAAACTCTTCCTGCAGCTAGAGTTGTATATATAATGAACATGAGAAATTATTACTGGTAGGAGAGACGAGAGAAGCAAGAAACCTAACCCCAGATGAAGGGGCCGCATCATTTGCTGTTACGAGCTCTCTCCTCACTCTCTCTGATAGACTGGGGGGTTGAGATGGATTCTAGCAGGCACCAGACAGTATACGTATGTGGATGTAGCTAATTTAGAGCACACAGACAAAAGAGCAAAATTTGGAAGAGGATTGGTAATCACTGAATTCTTGGACAAGATTCCTCAAAGTCTATCATGCCTTTTGTGGGCTGAGTAACCTTGAGCAAGAGCTTTATCCACTCCCAAAGCACATCCAGAAAAACCTGTCTCATTAGGGTAATTGTGAAGATTATATGAAATAATGCATAAAAGCAGTTACCCCAACACCTGGCACATATTACATACTGTTAAATATTACCTGTAATCATCAAAGAGGCAGTTATGACAGGCAGGATTTTCCTAACTTATTTAGCAAAAAAATCTTTTTTTTTTTTTTTTGTCCAGGGCATTTCAAGGCTCCGCAGAACTTGAGAAGGGTTCTGAAGTACACTCAAACTCTACCTGTTTGAATCACTGTTTTGAACCTATTATTTTAAATGCTAGCACAATTTCTAATAAATCTTTGAGAGACATTTGGGAGACAAAAGCGTAAAAGCTGTTGGCTTTTATGATAGACTAAGAAGAGTACACTACCAAATAAAATATCTTAAAACAAAATCTCTATGACTCTCTTATTTATGCCCCAAGAATGAGATCCACAATTAATAAGATGCCCTAGCTGCTTCGTAAACATAAAATAGGGGTCTCTTTCCTTTTAAATCTGGTGATCCAAAAATCTGCCCCAGACAAGCGATACTGTCATTATCTGACCTGTTATTCACCTGTTTTGTTAAATATTTGTACTTCACATTTACTTTATAACTAACGTTGACTATATTAGAGTGTATAATGTTGAGTGTATTAGAAACAAATACAGTTTCTCGGTGGGTTTCTGAATTCGCAGTAAATATATAAAAACCACATGCCTTCCATAGAATGTTTATACATGTATATATGCATGCAGGTGTGTGTGTGTGTGTGTGTGTGTGCCTTTTTTATTAAATCAGGGAGCTGAGTGACAGAGGGCAGACAGCACTAATGCAACTGCTGTTATGGTCAGAGCACTGTAGGTTGCAGCACTCACTGGATATTCTATTTTTTTAAAAATACCAATTGTAACAAAGGACGCCGTGGTCTCTTCCACACTTACAAACATGCTGTGTGGTGGTATATCAAATAGTAAAATTTTGGTGGCAATTCATTTCCATTTTAGCCCAAACTAACTGGTTTCATGATGTGTTTTCACTGTAGCATTAAGAGGTCATTGCTGGATCCTTGGACGGCTTACGAGCTAAAAGCAGGAGCACACAGCCAATGGCATGGTTGTCAACACTGACCACAGACAACTTTTTATCCTCTCTTCTTCCCATTCTTTCTCCACCTCCTTCTCTCTTCATACTATATTTCTATTTCTAATTCTCTTCCAAGCTCTTTTATTTTCTATCTTGCCTACACCACTGGTCCACTCATGATACCAACAGAAACCCAAAGGAACTACTTAATACCACATAGAACTTATATGGTACCTAGGGGAAAGAGTACAAAATTTGGACTGTAGTCCTCAATGATCTTAATATTTTCAAATACTTACATTGTTTAATAATTTAAAAGAAGGGGACAGTCCTAGAATTTACGTATTATAAATGGCTCCAGAAATTTTCAAGTGTCTCCTGGGAGGTAAAATCAGCCCCAATTGAAAAAACCATCATTAATTCATCAAATCCTTCCAGCTTTAATAAAAACCTATTTCCTCTTATTAATTCCTTCAACACTGCCACACAGGATCCCTCTTCCACACCTTCCTGTCACTAACTGACACAACTGCCGTATTATCGGTGTATCTTTAACAATATTGCTTAGAGCAGAATCTAGAGCCTACCTAGACTCTAGATATAATAAAAATAAAATGGATACCACCAAACGCAATTCTAAAAGAAAGAGGTGAAATTTACATTTGTAAAATTTTCAAAATTGTTTTCAAAATCCAATTTGTACTTTATACTTAGAGAATATTTCAAACTCTTGATTAGCCACATTGCAAATGCTAAATGTGACTAGTGGCTAGGACAATGGAGATGTGTATAATTTATGTAAATAAATATGGAAAGGAAGTAAAAAGAGATCAAATATTATAAACCTTATAGATAATTAGATTCCTAGTAATTTAAGCACTGGTTTTTCCATAGTATTAATGATTCTAACTTGTCAAATCATATGCATCCTTGGAAACTCATTCCTTATACAAGGTAAACCATTTATACCCCAAAGAGCCTGAAACAGGGACATTCGTCTTACTGTTAAATCTGATCATAACAAGGTTGACATTCACACCATAAGCACCACCCTTCATGCAGGAACCCTCGTAAAATAAAGTTGGCATTACTCATTATATAATAGCAATGAGACATATATGTTTTATATGCCTAGAAAAATACATACCAACATGTCAAAAGCACTTCCTACACATAAGTACAGGTAATCATGAGTAACTTTTATTACCTTTCCCCACAAGTTTTGACTGCCCCACTGAGCATCCATTTACACATATAATCTCTGTATAATTAATCGAATCTAGTGTCTAGGGCTATCATACATAAAAACATGAAGTATGCCTCATACTGTCTTTTTTTTTTTAATACTATCTTAATTATATTACATTTTTCAAAAATATAACTAGTATATAAATCAAGGGCCAATAGTTCTCTGTTTTCTTGAGATTAACCAAGAAAATTTGTTCACCAATTCAGAAAATGCACTCACTGAAGGTAAGACTATGGTGACAATTAAGCCACCAATATCTGTTTTTGAAGATGTCAGAGTATTACCTATATAGTGCAAATGTGTACTACTTCATGCCTGAGTGAATGTATCACATTTATTTACATATATTTTTATTGTTAATTATAAAATTTTATCTTTATTTCTCCTTTATATTTTTCAGGTAGGAAATTACACTGAATTTTCTAAAAATATAATGTAAAAATTAAAACAAAGTATGTAGAAGATTTTTACTTTAAAATAGTCAAGGGGATTACCCAATATTTATTATGAAAAGTATGTGTTCAATCTGATATAATTAAGAACTAGTTTACACTAAGCCAAACAATACATACTATAATTATCCTAACCCAAGTAGCTGTGAGTCACTTACCTTCCATACTTGGGGAAGGGAAAGCAATCACCATTAGCATGGGAAGAATCATTACTCCATCTACCATTGTACAACTGTGGAATGAAAAGAAGAGATGTAAGTGAAACAAAAAAATCTAACCGCAGGATGACAAATTAAATTAAGCGTACCATCTTCACACTGCCATTCTAGGCCCTCCTTACAAACGCTCCCCAACCCGTACACTGCCTTCTTTATTATTTACTTCATTTAACACGTATCCTTTTTATGAATCTAAACATATCATCACTGACAGGTAGCCACTTTAAGTCTACTTTTTCAGAATCTACTCTTGTGAAGAACTCAATAAGAAAATGAAAAACTTTTACTTTTAAGTCTAGGCACTCCTAAAAGGTTTGAAGTTTGAATTTATTTTATTCTATTGAATGAACAACTGGCACTGAATTAAAAACCCTGAGAAACATCAATAGACTGTTTAACAGGATGTTGGAGATTAAATGATTGAATGTATTTGAGCCTTACTTCTCCTTTAAAAGGGTTAGACGTGGAGCAACCTATATCCTCATACAGCTCCAAGACAAAAAAAGAACAAGAAATAAATACAAAAAAGAAAAGGTATACCTCATCTATGGCAAAGCAAAACATTTCTACATTAACCTCAAATTTAACAATGGATAGATACAACTAAGACAGGAAGACTTGTAAAATAAGAAATCGTGTAAATCTATAGAATATGAAACTATCACTTAGAGAAAATAAGATATTTGATCTAAATTTTAAGTGGGAATTGGCCTAAAACTACATTGGTAGAAGTTCAATTTTCTGAGTTAAAGTGGAAATAATAAAGAACTTTTCCATTTGAATAATTTCTGCAAAATATAAAGAATATAATGGGAGTTTAGTTTGTTGCAATTTTCTGGATGGTAAAATAAAGTGGTAAAGTGCAGTTTTAAAACAAAGAGCAAAAGCCCAATGCTATCTAACTTGTTTGGAGTATTCATTTTCTAACTTTTCTTCTCAAAATCAATTTTGCGTTGGTGTTCTGTTTACTACTCCCATCCCCATCACGTCTCACTACTCCCATCCCCATCACGTCTCACTACCCATCATTCAACTTATTTCTCCTATTTCCATAGTTACATTTCAGCTTATCCGTCCTGTAATAGCAATATACCTTCTTTTCATATTTTTAAAAGTATATGAAACTTAGCCAGTGGAGGTGGCTCACGCCTGTAATCCTAGGACTCTGGGAAGCCAAGGTGGGTAGATTGCCTGAGCTCAGGGGTTCGAGACCAGCCTGAGCCAGAGAAAGACGCCATCTCTACTAAAAATAGAAAAACTGGCTGGGCATTGAGACAGGTGCCTATAGTCCCAGCTACGTGGCAGGCTGAGGTAAGAGGATCGCTTGAGCCCAAGAGTTGCAGGTTGCTGTGAACTATGACGCCATAACACTCAACCCCGGGGTAACTGAGAATCTATCTCAAAAAAAGAAAAAAAAGTGTATGAAACTTGAGCGATCCCCTTTTACGGGTGTTGTTGTTATTATTGTTACCACATCAACATAGATCTTTTCTACAGTGGACTATTGTGGGGACATACAAATCCCTCATCATGGTGCGTCTCGACCAGAGCCCGCCTCCTCCAACACATCTCTGGGCCTTTCAGCATAGCTGTGCAGTTAGTTCCCCTCTGCTTCAACTGCCCGGGCCTCGACTCCACCCCTCTGCTACCCCATGTCCTACTCCTTTCATGCAGGATCTAGCTGGAAGCCAGCACTTGGTGAAACACATCTCCATGAGCAGTGACTTCAGCCCCCCAGCACTGGTCTACACCACTCTGAATCATAACCATGTGTCTACAGTAGTCTCAAGCACTAGCCCACTCATCTCCAAAACTGATAGGCACTTCCAAGGGTCACGTAAGGGTCATTCATTGAGCTGTGGAATCAAAGTATCAAAATTTCTTTTTCATGAATATGTTTCAATATAATAAAGTAGTAAATAATTTGAGCCTTACTTTTGCCTCTCTGTTCCTTATGATAGTCTATTGACTATCGGTCAGAAAGAGTAGGAAAGGGTAGATGTGATTAGAATATGGACATGTACGTAGTTCTGGGGGCCCATTTGGCTAGTTATAATGAAATAAGCCTTCCCCAAATGACACGTGTTCTAAAACCATTAAAGAAATTAGGGCTCAAATATGTTATTAAGGCAGGCACCAGAGAAGAGTCAGAAATGACAGGCCTGACCCTACCTAGTCTAGTGGTTCTACATTTATCACTTTACTAAAGAAAAGTAATAATACTCAGTTCAATCTGACATGACGCAGTCTCTTCAAATTCAAAATTTAAAAATATCTGAAAAATTTGCATCTACTGTTTATATAATAAACATCATCCTGAGTGCCTAGAGATTTTCACTAATAATACGATGCTATCACCATTAGCAATAGTGCAAAATGAAATATTTTGCCTTTCATTTTTTAATTTTTAATTATTAAAATTAAAATTTTTATTTTTAATCATTTTATGTGTGTCTTATAATATGTACTTTTTATTTTATATAAAACACATAACCAACTTTTATGTTGAGGGTACACCAAAAAACTTAATTGATATGTCAACAAAAGCCATTGAAACTAAACTATTTCTCATCTGAGTCTTTTACCTTTGAACTCCCAGTCTTTCATTCATTAATTTATTCATCCATTCAAAATCCACTGAGAGCCTACTATGTATTATACATTAGAAACCTAAAATGATGAAGACATATAAATGTTGTCTTTGCCATCATGGAGCTTACAAATAATCAAAGAATCATCCAAAAATGTGCATGAATAAAAACTGAATTAAGTATTCGCAAGGAACATAGTGAAAACAACTGTTAACGAAACAACATGAAGTTTTCTGGAGGACGAGGGAGGGTCCGTAGGGAGGTAACATCTGAAAAGGAACCAGGAAACCAAAGGATTTATAGGAGGAACTAGGGAAAGGTGCACGCAGGACACAAGACATGGACATTCAACGGAAAAGGCGTAATTTTTCAGCTTGTTTAGAGGCTCTGTGCCCAGGGCAAGCAGGGTGTGTAATAAGGCCTAACCACATACCGCACAATCAAAAAAACACCAGCATGGCCAGGACACAGAGAGCCTGGAAGAGTTTTAAGAAATTGGGGAATACTCCAGAAGCTTGGGGGGTAGAGGGTGGGGGGACAGGGCACTCTATGCCCACTACTCAGCTATCTCCACTCCCATGAAGCCCCCTTGGTTCTCACCACTATCTCTTAGTTCCTTTAGACGTCACCGTCCATTCTTCCAGTGACTGGAACCAGCCTACTCCCTGTCTACCTCCAGACCTTCCTGCATGAAGTCCCCTGCGATGGGCCTTTCCTTCCAGAAGCTTGACTAAACCCTTAAATCCTCGTTTCTCACTCTCATATCTCACTTTGCTAAGGATTACTCATAGAAATAATCATGATTAATAATCATACATGTATATTCATACCTGTGTATGCTTTTGAACATCTGTCTCTCTCACTAGACTGTAAACTCCATGGTAGCAAAATCTATAGTCTATCTTGTTCATCACTGCCTGAGCCAAGTAGGTGCACATTTAATATCTGTTTAGTTAGATTTCCCCTGAATTAATCAGCTCAATTTATGTATAAATTCTAAAGAATTAGCCGCCCTCCCTCACCTTCCCACCACATACACACCCGCAAAGGAATGGCAAGATGAAAAGATTTTTACCACCTCCATAACTTTAATCTGTAATGTAGTTCACTTAATAGCAAAAGCTATCAGTCAACAAGCTTTAAAATCAAGAATGCTGTAATTATTAATAAAAGAATCTAAAAAACAATCAACACTGACCTATTTGCCACATCTCCAAGCCAGAAAAAGCCCATGCCCCAAATACCAATTAACAATAGTTTATCACTGTGCAAGCAAAATTAAAACACCCATTCAGGCTCATCAATAAAAACAGAAAAAGAATTATAAATTCAGTCCCCTGAGCTAATCTCCTTAAAGATAGCTCAAAAGCTGCCAATAATCTTTGGGAAAAATGTCACTGTCACTTACTGCCTGCCATCTTGTTCAAGGTATGAACAATTAATTGACCAGTAAATTCAGCTATTAAAAATAGCACTCCCAAGGGCGGCGCCTGTGGCTCAAGGAGTAGGGCGCCGGTCCCATATGCCGGAGGTGGCAGGTTCAAACCCAGCCCCGGCCAAAAAAAACACACACACACACACAAAAAAAAAATAGCACTCCCAGGGTGGCGCCTGTGGCTCAGCGAGCAGGGCGCCGGCCCCATATACCGAGGGTGGCGGGTTCAAACCCGGCCTGGCCAAACTGCAAAAAAATAGCCGGGCGTTGTGGCGGGCGCCTGTAGTCCCAGCTGCTCGGGAGGCTGAGGCAGGAGAATCGCCTAAGCCCGGGAGTTGGAGGTTGCTGTGAGCTGTGTGACGCCACGGCACTCTACCGAGGGCGATAAAGTGAAACTCTGTCTCTACAAAAAAAAAAAAAAAACAGCACTCCCAAGGGCGGCGCCTGTGGCTCAAGGAGTAGGGCGCCGGTCCCATATGCCGGAGGTGGCAGGTTCAAACCCAGCCCTGGCCAAAAAAAACACACACACACAAAAAAAAATTAGCACTCCCAGGGTGGCGCCTGTGGTTCAGTGAGTAGGGCACCGGCCCCATATACCAAGGGTGGTGGGTCAAACCTGGCCCTGGACCAACTGCAACAACAACAGCAACAACAAAAAGCCGGGCATTGTGGGGGCGCCTGTAGTCCCAGCTACTGGGAAGGCTGAGGCAAGAGAACCACCTAAGCCCAAGAGCTGGAGGTTGCTGTGAGCTGTGACGCTACAGCACTCTCTTGAGGGTGACAAAGTGAGACTCTGTCTCAAAAAAAAAAAAAAAATAGCACTCTCAAAGGAAAGAAAAAAAATGTAGAAAGGAGAATGTTTTGAAATTTCTTGCTCATATTTTAATGATAAGAAACATCAGTATGCTAAAGAATCAACCTGAAGCCCAGAGGACCTATTTAAAATTTTTAAATATATTAAAAAAAAATTGTTTTCAAAAGTAAATTTTCGGGGCGGCGCCTGTGGCTCAGCGGGTAGGGCGCCGGTCCCATATGCCAGAGGTGGCGGGTTCAAACCCAGCCCCGGCCAAATTAAAAAAAAAAAAAAAAAAAATCAAAAGTAAATTTTCAACTTGCCTGTTCTGAAGTATTATTGGCTAAGGAGTTTTCAGATGTTACTTGGCAGAAAAAAAGACTGGTAGTAAAAAATGGGAGGGGCACTCATTTCAATTATTCAAGGATACCTTACTCCAGCAGTTTTCCAACTTTTTAGTCTCGGGATCTCTTTCTTCTCTTGGAAATTACTAGGGAGCTTACCTACTGATATTTACTGTATTAGAAAATAAAACAGATTTTTTAAATAGTGTATTCTTATTAAATTAATAAAAAATATGACCCTATTATTAAAAATTTTTTAAAGAATTACATCTTAAAAAAACATACTGGGAAAATTACCTTGTTTTGCATTTTTGTAAATCTCTATGTTTGGCTTAGTAGAAGACAGTTGGATTCTCATCTATGATTCTACATTCAATCTGTTACGACATATTGTATTGCTTGAAGTATATATATAGAAAATCGAGCCTTGTACATGTCACTGGAAGATGGAGGACCTTGCAGAAACCCTGAGAAAATACTTGGAACCCCAGGAGTTCTCGGACCACTCCCTTCCTCCTTAAACGCTCAGTCCTTCTATTATACCAGATAACCAAATGATACTAGATACTTTAACCTGATCACTTACCCAATGCCTAACAAAAATGCTGTTGTACAGTTTTAACCTCACTAACATCAAGGAAGTCAACAAGTCTAACAGTCAAGGAAGAACACATTAGATTTTTTTTATTATTAAATCATAGCTGTGTACATTTATGCAATCATGGGACATCATACACTAGTTTTATATACAATTGGACATATTTTCATGAAACTGGTTAACATAGCCTTCCTGGCATTTTCTTAGTTATTGTGTTAAGACATTTATATTCTATATTTAGTAAGTTTCACATGTACCCTTGTAAGATGCACCATAGGAAAAATAATTTGTGTGTTCACTAGTTTTTAAATAAGATGTACACTTGTAAGAAGAGATACTCACAACTGTTTGTCTCATTTAGGTTCAACTAAATCCTATGCAATGTCCTAATGCCAAAATCTCTAACTGAAAAATCATAGGTTACTGAGAATTGCAAAAATATTATCAGAAGCACTCAGAGTATGAATTTTTGCCTCCAGTGTATATACATCTCCTGTCTGTTCTTGGATAAGACACTTTCTCCCTGGTAACTAATATTAACACTTCAGACACAGAAAGATATTCAGAACATGGTTGGAGACGTCCTGCCTTAACTAAGGTAACCTCTTTAAATCAGTACCATCTCTTACAATGTTCTCAGGCCTACCCTCTTGGGAGACAGAGAATTTCCCATGATACTCTACTAAAAATAGACACAATGCCAGGGTAGAAAAGAACCACCTTCCAAATCCCATGGTGCTTTTCAAACTCCATTTATAGGTCAGACTGATACCCAGTTAAGGAGCTAGGGTTTAGCTCAATTTGTAACATGTGTGGGCTTGAGATCAAGTTTGGCACGTCTTTCACTCACCAACAACTTTACAGCTGGATAAAGCCTGAGGTACACTGCAATACACTTACCTTCCCCACCCCCATAAAAATCATCTTGATGTTGGTCACAGAATAACTGAGTATAATGAACTTCCATATTCAACATTTACGTGGTAGAATCCAAATAAAGTAGTCTAGTTGATAATCTACCATATGGCAATAGAGGATATTTCTGAAACCTAGACCTATAAGCAGCATACAATTTGTTATTCAAGATATTAAGGATGAGGGGAAAGTTGTAAAATGAAACCTAAGGTTCTTTCCCATCAGAAAATTCAACAAAATGTCCATTTGTCTGGCCAGGTAGCCTAAACTCATTTAGTCTAGCCATTTGTTCAATACATAATTTGCTGAGTACCCACTTAACTCATTCAATAGGGGCATTTTTAATGCTCTTCTCAACTCAATTTTTAACAATCTCTGATCTAGGAATAATCTTGAAAGACAGGTCATACACCCCAACCTGTCTCTACCTTGAATGATTTTTACATTGTCCATATGAAGGCACTCTGTAGCCCACACCTGCTTGCCATTAGTAAAGGCTTGTTCTACTATCCCACTCAAGTTTGTTTTTTTTTTATATCTGTTTATGCAGTCTGTGCTATGCCTTCTACAAGGAAAAAAAATCATCTTCTTTAATATAACTGGCAGAGGCAAAGCAGAAAAAGAAGTTGAGTAATCCAGCTTTCTCTTAGTCATCTGTCAACATTATGTCATTATCACCGTAACAGTTAGTGGCACTTACTAATAAGCCATGCACTGTGCATGAGGAACAAAATGCATTATGTCATTCAATCTCTCCTCAAGATACTCTAAGATAAATACTCATATTAATTCCATTTTATAGATAAGAAAATGGATGGGTAGAAGTAACTTTCCAAAGACACAAGGTCAAACCCAAGTCCACCCAACCAGGTGGTCTTAATAACTTTCACTTAACTAGCCAGCCATGGTTTAGCAATCTTGTTTTGTTCTCCTTAACATTTTATCCAAACCTCAAATCATTCTGAGCTTCAATAATTGTGATTTTCCTCCTAGAGAATATTCTACACTCCTGGTTATCTGGGCCACCTTTTAATCATGCCCTCTTTATACTTCTCTAGCTGAAAATTAATTGCATATACTCTCTAACCTCCAGTTTCCTCTTCCCTTCTCCTGTCCCCCTGAAAGAAAAAAAAAGTAATCTCAAAGAAAAAATAAGCCTCCTTCAGAGTGTGTCAGTGGTTTCTAGCTCCCACCCCCCTCTGCACTCCACAGTTCTCTGGTAACTCACACCTCAAAATAAAAAGGGAAATTAGTGTAAGGAACATGTGGCGGGCCAAGGTACAGCCAGTAAAATAAATTCTAGACATGAAACGTTGAAGGAAGATAGATCTACATGAACCACCACTGAGTGCAGCAAAAATCTCTGTAACTGTTAGATAATGTGAGCACACAAACGTCTCTTCTCAATAGACAAGGAGCAAACCCATAGATAGCTGCTAGCTCCAAGCCACCTGGGCCTTTGGAAGGGGTGAAAAGAGACTTGGGCTGTCAGTAAAAGCTGCAAAGAAAGGCTAAGCAGAAGCCATCATACCATGTAAGTTAAGTCAGGGTCTTTTCAACAGTTCAAAAATGACCTGTTAAATATTTTTAACACCACACTCCAGCTGAATGGTGATGTGCAAATTGCCAAGGCTTGGTTTTATATAGACTTCACTGCTGCGGGAGGGTCTCTGGTGGGGTGGTGTTACTTACAGAATATTAGCATGTAATTTGATCTTTCATGACAGAGGAATACAAATAGCTTCTTGGACAAATCCTATAGAACTGAAAACCAGGCGCTGGATCAGTTTATCCTGTAGTTAGAGGAAATAATTATAGATTATTTCAGGAAAGAAAGGGTTTTGACTGAGTTGCGCTACAAACATTCCAGCTGTGACAGAGGGACCCAAGATAGGGTTTGGGAAGGAAAGGAAGCAAACAACATGATCTGTGAAATGATAAAGGGAAAAAACGATAAGGCTTATTGAATGGAAAATAAGGGAAAATTTTAGCTTAAACTACTGTGTAAGAATCAAAGAATCTCTGGTAAATTTACTTTAATTGCACATAGAATGAAATGGACTTTGCTACATAACACCCATACCATACGTACAAATAATAACCAAGGTAAGCTTCTGAGAATACAATGTTTTGATCACTCAATACATGCTTTAGCGACACCTAAAAACTGGAGTTATTTTTTTTATTTCAACATGTTTGACTTCCTGGAGACTGTCTCGCATTTTTCACTTCATTCTCTCAAATAGCCACAGTGCTCCTGCTTTGTTTCAACTGATGGGACCTCATCAGCTCCCAGCTACTTTGTTAGATTCCCTGAGATAGCTCACAGCCCACTACCTCTACCTCCGTTTTACAAAATGTGACTGGAATAATTTTTTCACCTATCGGTAGGAAGTCCCTATTCTTCCTCCCCATAAAACTCATTCAGATAACGTAACTTTAGAGAGCATTTAAATCCTGCTTCTTCCCAAAAGTCCTCAGGCAGACCCGTCTCAGCCCTCCTGTCTCATTTCTAACCATACCTAACCTCAAGATTGCTCTTTAACCTAATAAATTAGACCTTTCTATTCCTCCCCTTCCTGGGCAAATGACAGTGGAAGCACCTAGCATCTGACATGGCTGACTGCCCCGATTCTAAGGCTAACATGATAAACCTGTAACTTCAGGGGGGGAGCATGTAAGATGAAAGAGATGTGAGAGCCAGGGAAATATATCCCTTCCGTCCCCCCAGTGGGAGGCACTAGAACATACTTCTGTGGAGGAGGGAAAAACCCACCCTTTATTCCCTGGCCTGACCACAGCCTTCCCTTCACCCTGCACTTCAAGTCCATTCCTGTCTCAGACCTTCTCACCCATCTGATGCTCTATACTACCCTGCCCTATCTTCCTCATATCACTTAACACTGGCTGAAATTTGTCACTTACTTATTAGTTTATTTTTATTATTTCCTCCTCTCCTACCCCACTCCACACACCAAAATGTAATAAGCAATGTGAGAGAAAGAACTCAGGCTCATGGCTACGACCCATACCTGGCACGCAGTGGGCACTCAATATAAAGCAGAACACACCCTTAGTCTAGGCTGTGGTTTGGGTGGGGAGAGGAAGGTGTAATTTAAGTTTTATATGGCCTGACGAAGAAATGATGGGGGTCAGGGGCAGTGAGGGGAGGGGGGATTGTTCCATGTCCTCAATTTAATATAGTAGCAACTGGGCATTTGAGACAAATTAAAAGATAACATTTGTTACTTGGGTTCCAGTTTTCAAGGGTGTCATCCAAGAGAAGTAGCCAAAGAAAAAGACGACTGGCAGGCTCTGGTCCACCAGACAACTCCCTGGTAGACAATATCCCATTTGGAAAGGACTGCTCGGGTCTCCAACTGCAGACACCAGCTGATATGCCAGGAGCCATCCCCAGTGACCTCTGAAACAGCTTCTGCAGCTTGAAAATACATCACCTCCAAGTCAGAAATTGACATATTATCTCCCCTGAAGTCTTCTAATATTTATTGACGCTATTCGGAAAGCCAGCCTTCCATGCCTATTAATAACCTTCAGAAAGAACCCCAAGGAAATATCAAGAGAAAAATAGATCCATCGGATGGAAGCCAAAGACTCCACCAGAAGTTCCAGTTAGCAGTTAGTACATTGGGGGCAGGGGAGCGTTTTCACATCTTATTATACATTAGATATTATTTTTTTTAGGAGGTTTAAACAAAATGCTTAGTCAATGAATTCAAAGAATGTTGAGTCAAGAGCCCTGGTCTTTATAGTTAGCACCAGCACTAACTTTAAATGCACATGAATTATTCCAGGAAATTTTGCCTACAAGGCTAACGTCATAAAATCTCTTACAGTATTTACACCTCTGTAAAGTTTCTCTAAGTGACACATTACATTGCAACCAGATCAACCTACTCTAAATAATGGAATCACTAATTAATTAACATTAATCTTTAAAAAAAAAAACATTTCTTAGTGGTCTTTCTCCTCTCCCCTCCCCCGAATAGAATGTGATTAATGGAATTCTCTCACAATTTAGCTTGAAATATGCTTTTGCCAATCGAGCAGCTAAAGCAGAATCAGATAATTGTGGTATGACTCAACAAACCCACAGCTGTTCATTTAAATATATCCATCAAAAGTATAAATATGATCATGAGAAAGAAAACGAGCCACGTACCAGGGTCAGTGCACAAGTTGAACGGGTTAGCATCCAAGTAACCACAACAGAAAACAAGGAGGAGACGGAGGATGAGGCAGGGAGAGGTTCTGGGTGGATACAGGGTGGACAGAAACGAGAAAACAAATATAACCCAAAAGCCACCCTCCCAACCAAAAACACTCACTGGTCTAAATAGAAAAACAATGTTAAAAGTAAAAAAAAAAAAAAAATACACTGTATGAAGTGGGGTAAAAGAAAGAAAAACTTAAAAACAGATGATGCTCCCAAGTATACAGAGGTAGAAAACCTGTAAGCTAGAAAATGGTAAACCTGCTCTGTTTTTAAAAATAAAACAAAACAAAGACACCCCCCCCCCCCAGTCAGGGGAAAACAGGAGGAAGAAGATTCTCACCTCCCGTCCTCGCCCACAGCTTTCCAATACTATGATTATGAAATCACTGTGGAAATGCAGGAATCCCGCCAATACTCCCAAATAACTGAAAAACACCACTGCGGACCCGGGGATGCCTTTTGGAGGGTATACATGTGTAAGACTGCCATTTAACAAGAGGCAAGGGAAGGACGAGAACCAGGAGAACATGGTGCTTGGGGAGGGTGCATGTATCCAGGACTTCACACCCACTTCCTTCCTCCCTCCTCAGGCATGGGCCATAGGTCCAAAACCAACTTGAGAAGCAGAGCCACCAAAAAGACTTTGACACTTCTCCTCTTTTACATGTAATTCACAATAAACATACAAATGAACACCAAATCCATTTTGACTCCCAAGTTTTCCATCAAAAATCTTTGTTTCCAAACAGATAATCTCTCTGGTGGTCCAATCATCCTGCACTGAGAACCATTCGCACTCTCCCCACTTATAAGCAACCTCTCCAGTATCATCATAAGCATCAATTCCTTCAACAATCACCACCTCCACCAGCCCAAGGCCTCCCATCTACCCTCTTCATCCTTTCACAGAGAACTTTCTAGAAGAGTAACCCACACAGACTCCCTCCATTCAGTCCTCAATCCAGTGTTCTGCACCAGTTGACTCACTGCAACACCCCTTGCTCAGGCTCTACCTCATCCTAGTCCTCCTTTGATCCTTCAGATTCAGAGAGCCTTCTTAAAACATGGACTCCCCACCCTCACCCCTAGTGACATTGATCTGTGATGAAGTCTAATAGTCTGCCCCTCCCCAGGCAATTCGGAAAAGGCTCAGAATGGTAAGAGGGGTTTCACCCATCTACTCTCAGGACGGTGGTGTCAATGGGTTCTTGCCTAGCTGAGGTTAATAGACACCACTCTCTGGTGTCTCTACTTTTATACTTTGGTCTTTCTCAGCTTCCTTAGTGGGAAGATTCTTCTTCTGCTATTCATCCCTTCTGTCTTGGTTTCCCACACCTCAGCTTTCTCTTCTTTTCACTCTAAACATTATCCATTTTCCTAGATCCAGGAACCATTTTAAGTCACCAGGCTAGACCACCAGGTTGAGAATGGAATCACTCATTTTTTAGTTATTTCCCCCGTCCCTGTCTCTTCCTTCCTTATTACTTTCTTCCCCATATGTTCTTGCTGTTTCACTGTTGATGAAATTAATGTTTAAATTTATTATAAATATTTAAAGTTACAAAGAAACTGAAAGTATGCCACACCTTCTTTTGAAACCTTCAAGTTACAAAAATAAGCAACATCCTACCCCCTCTGTCAAAAATAAGCAATCTCATTTCCTCTATTCCCATTTCTTCCTGGGATATTTTAATGAGAATCACAGATGTCACATCATATCACCCACAAATTCTCTAACAGATAAGGACTTTTTCTAAACATAACTACAAATCCAACATTTTACCTAACAAAGTTAAAATTACTCCTGCAAATGTCATCTAAGAGCTAATCAGTGTTTAAATCAGCCCAATTTTCAACTATAAATACCCCCAAGAAATAAAAATAAAAAGGAGAATGGGGATAGCATACAAAAAAGAAATTTTATTCGGTTCTCAGTTATTATAACCAGTGGCACCATGTTAGTATTGTGGCAGTATTGAGAA
This sequence comes from Nycticebus coucang, assembly GCF_027406575.1. NCBI lineage: Eukaryota > Metazoa > Chordata > Mammalia > Primates > Lorisidae > Nycticebus > Nycticebus coucang. The sequence continues at coordinate 53,372,155 of NC_069786.1, forward strand.
TACTGTGTGTGTAATATCAAAGAAAGCAAATGAAGGCTGCATGCGATTGTTCATGCCTATAATCCTAGCACTCTGGGAGGATGAGGCAGGTGGATTGCTTGAGGTCAGGAGTTCGAGACCAACCTAACAAGAGCAAGACCTAATCTCTACTAAAAAAAATAGAAAAACTGAGGCAAGAGGATCATTTGACCCCAAGAGTCTGAGGTTGCTATGAGCAATGATGATGCCACAGCACTCTATACAAAGTGAGGCTCTGTTTCAAAAAAAAAAAGCTGATCAGTAACTATGTGCTTAATTCCATCTTCCCCTGTTGTTTTTGAGAATCAGAATTATCTGTGTAGAATAAAGGAGATATAGATGTAATATAGAAATGGTTAAGTGAAAAACTTATAAGTTGAATTTGAACTAGAACTATCAGCATAAACTCGTAAAGTATTTTTTATATATTTAATTCCTGGCTCTGTCTACTAAAAAGACCTAGAAATAATGGCTCCCCCTGTAGCAACAGCCATCCCTGGTGCCCAGATTGTGGTGTTAATATAGCATTTGTTACTGCAAGAAAGCGAATTCAATTGAACCATGAGGATCCAATCACCAAAAGCCAGTCAGTAAGAAGCTAGAAGTCCAGTGACTGGGTTCTTCAACTTCGAAACTCAAAGGTAAGTAAAGAACCAGAGGGTGAAATGCAAGAGTTAAGGGGTTCAAAAGACTCTAAATGATGTGCAAGGCTAACTTGTGGTACTCGGTATGAATGCTTGGGTGACAGACCACAAAGAGAGGCAAGGAAACCATTACTACAGTGTATAGACTTCATCCCATACTATTTCTTGTGTCCTGATCACAAAAAATACTGACTTTGTAATAATTAACCAAGCTCTGTACATCATGAGTAAATCTGTTTTATTTTACATTTAAATAGGTGAAAAGGAAAAGACAAAAGCTGAGTAGGCATTGTTAGACACACGTACAACACACAAACACAAAAGAAGTAACAAGGACTGTGCTTCTCACATATATGGAAAGATCAGCCCAGGTTTGTATCTTACAGATAAGTTAATATAATAAACTTACCTGAAATATCAATCCTTCCTTATCTTCAAACTGGGGAAAATGGTTTTTACAAGTTCCAAGTTTATTTTTAGAAGAATAGAGAAATAACGGTTTCCTAGTCATAATCAGAAATCATGTACGAAAATAAAATTATAACAACACTGCGTAAGTTTGTCCTTCCTCTCACTTACTTCCGTTAACTAAGTCTCCTGGCTGAAAGAATATAGAAGGAGACTATCCCTACGAAAAAGAAAGAAAAAAAAAAAAAAAGCACACTAGGCTTCCAAAGTTCAAACAGTGTGATTCTGGATCAAGGAAACGAAAGGGACAGCCCTGAAATAAACCAACATGTATACGGGAATTCATACTAGATAAGAAATCAAAGGAGAAAAGTTGAGACTATTTGGCAAAATTGAGATGACTAGTCAATGTAACAGAGACTGCTAATTTTCTGTCTTCTAAATTTCTTCTAAAATCCCTTCCTCTCTTCTTGGGCACAGACTTCATTTCCCAGCCTAACTGGTGGCTAGATGTGCCTCTATGACCAAGTTCTCACCAATGCACATTGCAGTGAATCTGCTACTGCAAGTGCCCTAGACTTTCTCCTTTGCCCTTCGCACTGAGGGGACCCTGATATGGCAGCAACTGAGCTCTGACCATGCCGATAACCACAGTGACAATTATTGGAGCAACAGGACAGAAGGCACTCGAGCTCCTGAATGATCAGTGGATTTAGGCTGCTCTGACGACCTGTTTTACTCACTCTGGGACTGTTAAATGAGGAAAAAATAATCTTCTGTGTTCTTTGAACCATAGCATATTTCATTCCCTTGGTTACACCTCAGCCTTCTCTAATTAATAAAGAACTTAGAGAAAAATTAAGTTGAATTCATACCTACCATTCCAGATAAATCAAAGATTTTAATCTAAAAACCCCCCTTGACACTAAAAGAAACCAGGAGATAGGTTTTGAAATCTAGAATTCAAAAGGTCTTTTGACTGTAATACAAAACCCCCCAAGCCACAAAAAGATTGTTTATTTATTTCCATAAATCCATTTGATCATCTTTTATTGACTATCTCCTCCAATATAAGAATGAATGTAAGTTCTATAGAATAAGAAGTTGGGTCTATTTTATTCACTACTGTATAGCCTGATATCTAGAACAAGCTCCTAATACGTAAGAGACATTCAATAAATATTTATTGACTAAACAAATTGGTAAGCTTAACTCTATAAAATTGTTAGTAATCTATGCCACAAAATAATTATTTTTATTCAAATGGCCGACTGATGAAAAATATAAATAGCACATATCACAAGGAGAAAAAAGAGCTATGAACTGATAATAACAATATGTTGATAAGAAGTCAATATTTTGATAATAAAAGTCAACAATCCAATAGGAAAACAGACACAAGCACAGAGGAAACAGAACTGGAAATAAAAATGGCTTTTAAACTTGTGCAAAGATGCTCAACGTCAATCAAAATTTTTAAATGCAAATTAAAGTTACATTAAACTGCCACTTTTCACCCGTCGATTTGGCAAAGAGAAAAACCAATCAGTTTGGCAATCCTATGGTGATTGGCAAGGATATGAGCAAGCAGTGTTCTCACCCATTGCTAGGGAAACCTAAAACTTGTCAAGGTCTATGAACAGAGCAACTTGGCAATAAATTTCTACAGAAATTAAAATGTGTATAGCCTTTGACCCAGCAATTCGAGTAGAAATGGATTGTACGGATACATTTATTCACATGTGTGTGAAATGATAGATGTACAAGATTATTCCCCACAGCCTTGTTCATGATAATAAAAACTGGAAATGATCTATACACCCATCAATACAGTACTGTTTAAATAAATCACCGCGCATTGACCACTAAAAACGAATGCAGAGTCAATATGGAAGAACTTCCACGAAATATTATTTTGATGATAAAAAGGCACATAACTGTGTGTATTGCTACCATGTGCATTAAAAACAGGGAAAAATATGTAGTAATCTATAGGTTATATGTCTGTACATTATATGTGCTCTGAAATCTCTGAAAGAATACACAAGAAATTGGTAGCAGTGGTGCTCTCTAGGAAGGTAACTGGACTTGGAGGACAGAGAGAAGAGGGAGCCTTACTTTTTACCCTCCACTCTTTCGTGTCTTTTTAATCTTACATATGTTGATTATGTTGCCTTTCCAAAAATTAATACTTTCTATTTATCTATCCAAAAATTAACTATTTCATAAAAATAATATTTATTTCCAACACCAGATTATCTGAAAACTCCTCTGTTAACCACATTGGGAAACTAGCGAGCTGAACAATTTTAACCCTGTTTCATAATTAAAAATCACAGGGTTAGCAATTAACTTTAGCCATCATGTCCTCCCTTAAATCAATATATACGAAAAATAAAATTATTATATTCATGCTATCCCTGTTATTCATTACTTCCTCTCAAAACTAATTCAACATCACACCACCTTAAAGGGCATGAAGGTATCTCAAAATGCTCAAAGGATATAGTAGCCAGAACAAGTATGCTAATATATTAACACAGCCTCCAGAAAATAAAAATCTGACATAACTGAGGCCGTGGCAAAAGCTTCAAACAGCACATCATCTGCCTTGGAAATTAAAAACTAACATCCTTAAGGACTAAAAATCTAATGTCAACAGTCATGGACTTGGATTTGTCCCTCACATGAATGGTCTCCCCCACTCCCCTTTAAATTATAGACTCACCTGAGGACAGGTTAGTACCATGTTACAGCCACATAAGGAACACTAAGCGGGCATTACTTAGCCTGAGATTAAATTTTGCTCTAATAAAGTCCCCGATAAATCAAGTTGTAAAGTAAGATATGCGGTCATGTTCTACCAATTTTTAAACATAAACAATATGCATATTTTGTTAGCGTACAAAAATGTCTGCATGTGAAAAGGTATGTACATGGGTAAGTCTGTGTTCCAATCTATTAGCCAAAGGTGAAACAGAGAAAAATGGCGAGAACTTTCATCTTTATATATGACTGTATTTTATACTGTTGTACTATTTGAAATTAAATTAACAAAAATAAACTTTTACATAAGGAAAGTTTTTTTTTTTTAAATGAGAAATTAGGCTTTCTTTTTATAAAGAAAGCACCAACAGCTATCAGAGACCTTCTTCAGAAGTGATAAATCTGTGACTCAGGAAGTTGAGGCAGAAGGCATGCTGGAGGCCAGGAGTTCAAGACTAGCCTGGGCAACATAGCCAGATCCTATCCCTAAAAATAATAATAAAAAGTAAATTATTCGGGGGGTGGGGCCTTAGTGTGTGTCACACTTTATGGGGGCAAGACATGATTGCAAGAGGGACTTTACCTAACAATTGCAATCAGTATAACTGGCTTATTGTACCCTCAATGAATCCCCAACAATAAAAAAAAAAAAAAAAAAGTAAATTATTCTTGAAAAGTGTTAAATCCAAGGAGGCTCTACAGACCAACTCTAGGAGGTTTTAATCTTGAGTTCCTTACTTCTGTCTCTAAACACAAGATTCAAACCGTATCTGAGCAATCTAGACATTAAATTCAAACTCATACATCAACATTTTGTACTTCAGGTCTCCCCTTATAAAAATATCTTACTAACTCTATTCCAAATAGATATTCACAATATCCCCACAGCTTGTCACAACCTTAATAGTACTTTGTGCTTCATAGAGATTTCAAAATATTCCAAAGGAAACTTATTACTAAAATGTAGTTCTAAAAGAGGTAAAAGGCTCAGCGCCTGCGGCTCAAGCAGCTAAGGCGCCAGCCACATACACCTGAGCTGGCGGCTAGTGGGTTTGAATTCAGCCCGGGGCCCGCCAAACAACAATGATGGCTGCAACCAAAAAAAAAAAGAGGTAAAAGTATGGACACAGTAAAAGCCCAATGGTTGCCAGGGGCTAGTGAGAAAAGGGAAACAAACAAGCAGAGCACAGAGGACTTTTAGGGCACTGAAACTACTCTGTACAATAGTATAATTGTAGGTGCATGTCCTTACAATTCGTCTACACTTACAGAATATATAACACTAAGAGCTATCCCCAAGGTGAGCTATGGACATTGGGTAGTAATGACATGGCAATGTAGATTCACAGATTGTAATAAGTGTACCACTCTGGTGGGATATTGATAGGAGGGGGCATTTGGGAATTTTCTGTACTTTCTGCCCAATTTGCTCAACCTAAAACTGCTCTAAAAATTAAAATCTATTTAAAAGGAAAAAAATAAATATAATGTCCCTGTAAGGTGAAAAACATGGCAGAAGCACTTGATAGGTAGGGAAATATTGGTAGTATTTAAACAACTTGCCTGAAGTTAATAGCTGTGCAGATGAACCCAACAAAGAGGTAGTATTTAAACAACTTGCCCGAAGTTAATAGCTATGCAGATGAACCCAACAAAGACTAACATCAAGGCAATGCAAAAAGTAAGAACTATTAAGGCTGGTCCTAACTTTCTTTTATTAGATTAATATAAAGCAACAAAACAATCATTTGTGGCAAAGCTCTTACCCCACCAAATAGCATTAAAAGGGAAAATTTGCTGAAATGGCTGCACAGCCAACTCTGGCAACACAACAGAGCTCCTGGGTAAACTTGAGTCAGCTACCTTCAAGCTAGTTCCCAGTCACATCTGCCCTCAGTCCTTTGAGCAATGTGCCTTCATTCAGAGCTTCTCTCTGTTTCCTGGGGAGCCTGCGGCGTAGAAGAGGTGCTTGTGGAATGACAAGTTTTCCAGCAGCTCTCACTATGGCAATGCAATGTTCATAGAGCTCAGGGCTCCACAGGGAAAGAAGAAAAGAAACCAGTAAACAGAAGAAAATTCTGAAGTTGTGGATATGCTGGCTAAAGGAAGTGCACACTTGACCCGCCTTTCAATTGGGCCCATAAAACAAAGCCAATTTATTTATAAATGCAGCAAGTATGGAATACTTTGAAAACATGAATAGGCAATGTGTGGAGATCGGATCTATACTAATATTTAGATTATTTTCTTCAGCAACACAAAACCCGGTTAAGACTTGTAGTTGGTATATTTCAAAATCAAGTTCCTTTAAAGCTCACATAACATGCACTCTAGACCATTCTCCCTCACACACACACACAAAAAAAAACAATGACTTTGCATATATCAATTATTCTCCCTTCCCAGATCTCTAGCCCCTCTGAAAGCCATCTAGAATAACCAATTTCTTATTTATTCACTCAGAAGTACCTGGTTTGTATCCATTTTCAAACAACAGTCTTGGGATTACATAGATCAAGTTCAAAGACTCATAAAACAATGGTGGAGAAAGAGCACCATGTGGAAAGGAAAGGAAGGGGAGTTTGAGATAACAAACAGAAAACAAAAAGCTACCCAAGTTCCCTTTTCCTTTAGGAAGACTTGAAAAACATCAACATTTGCCAGAGGAAAAGGAAATTTTTATTAAAACCAAACTTTCCCATTCAAATCGTTAAGTAACACAAAGCATTGAAGAACTTACATTTTTGGAAAGCAATATCTTTTTTTTTTTTTTAACCCCAAAGAACATTTGGCCAACAAAACTTTCGTGTAAATCAATCTAAGCAGAAAACAAGCCCCAGAGACCACATTCCTAAGTAATTATATGGAAAAGAAAATCTTCCATCCAACTTGCAAATCGAGGGAAATGTCTCACAGATACCATTAAGCCAGTCTTCAGTTCAAACTAAGGTTCACAATTTATGTGAAAAGAAAATCTAGATATGTAAAAGGCACACTAAAAATAAGACACATAAAAATATCCCCCACCCTCACCTCTGTAGAGAGGTCAACTAGAAATGTGCCATTTTCCATAATGGTTTAGCCAAGTTAACAAGTCCATTCCTGAAGTGGGCACCCCTGAAAACAAACTTATCAGCTGAGCAGTACCCACAAACCCTTGAGTTTCGGAACAAACTGTTAAAATACTGGTATTTTCCAAGATGCTGGGGCCAGGGAAATTTGGCAGGTTCACACTGAAGTTTCTTTCCCCTCTGCCAAAGATCAACTGCATTTGAAGAAGAGGTGGGCGCTAAGCTGTCTGGCCTCGGGTCAATACATGTAGGTACTAAGTTATACATGTAGGTACTATGTAGGTGAGACGTTTAGATAAGCAAGAAAATAAAGATTGGTACCTACTTTCCTAATTCTCATTTTAAAAATCAGAGATCATCCTGTTTTGTTTTGTTTTGTTTTTTTTAATTACAAAGGTTCTTCTCACTTCCCTTCCTTCTGATCCTCCAAGACAGTGTTTGGGTTGTCCTGCCTGTATTCAGCCTTTTCTAGAGATTGCTGTTATTTTCCAGACCTTTCCATTCAAATTCTTCTTGTATTTATATTCTTTGTGACTCAACTTGGCACTTAATTCTCTGCAGGAACTGGGTTTGTCTCAAAGCCAGTTTACCACGAGGTAAAGATCACATGTTACTATTCTATTCCAACCCTCCTTTACAGCAGTTAACATGCGGTTAGTACTCAAGAGTTATCAGCTAAAAATCAAATCTCCAAATTAAATATATCTTAACATTTGTTTAAAAATTCATTGGGCTCTCAAATAACCCATAAAAACCTGTGGTATATACCACAAGAAAGAACAGGTTGGAGTTCAAGTGTTGAACAAATTCTGGGTATTTAACTCTACAAATGTGCTACTCAGGATCCATCTCCCCACAAATATCCTTCATGTCAATAAGCAAGCTTCAAAGGTAGTGGAAAGGAGTTGTGTCCAAAACCCCAAGAGTGATTTAAGAAAATAAATAAATAAAATAAAAAACGAATTAAAAAAAAAAATGAGGGGTGGCACCTATGGCCCAAAGGAGTAGGGCACTAGCCCCATATGCTGGAGGTAGTGGGTTCAAACACAGCCCTGGCCAAAAAAAAAACTGGAAAAAAAAAAAAAGTAACATGGCCTACACTAGAAATAAAAAAAAAGTTTAAAAAAAAAATTACATACACAATAATTGAAATCAGCAAAATGAAACAAATATGGATATAACAAACTGTAGCCACTTGCCACAAAACTTTTATTGAGGGCGGTGCCTGTGGCTCAGTGAGTAGGGCACCAGCCCCATAAACCGTGGGTGGCAGGTTCAAACCCAGCCCCAGCCACACTGCAACAAAAAATAGCAGAGTGTCGTGGCAGGCACCTGTAATCCCAGCTACTCGGGAGGCTGAGGCAAGAGAATCACCTAAACCCAAGAGCTGGAGGTTGTTGTGAGCTGTGACACCACACTCTACCGAGAGCAACAAAGTGAAACTCTGTCTCTTAAAAAAAAAAAAAAAAAAAAAACTTTCATCGAGCTGAGTTTTTTCCTACAAATTAATCAACTTATTTAACTATAGAGTTTTAATTATTGGCAGCTCATCAAGCTGTGTAAAACCTGACTGTAAAGGTCCAAGGCATGTTCCTGTGAAGGAATTTGGAGGGCAACCATTAAGAAGGGGTAAAGGGGATATCATGTCAAGTTTTCTAATACTAATTTGGGCGTTAAACAGGGTAGTACATTTTTCTTTAATCTCAATTAAAAGAACATGCATAGTTTCTGAAAAGTCATTGTAATATGATGGGACAGGCGAGCATAAAAACACTTAAAATCAAACGAGTTCTTGGCAGTCAACACAGGATCTAAGCAACAAGGAAGAAAAAACAGGACAAGTTTTCTCAATTTTTTAGTTATACTTGTATCCTTGCCTACTAGAAATTGCGGCTTCCAAATATTACAAATCCCTGCCCTTTGAAGAACCACTCATATCTTCCCTGTGTTCCATCCAGGCCCATAACCCAAAGAAACCACAGGGGATCTTACTGCGGCATTACCATTAATCAAAACCACTTTAGGAAGAAGAATATTGTAACAAGAACATGGGCTTAAGAAGCAGCCAGTTTTCCAACCTAATAAATGTGACCTCCACAAACCATTCGACCTCTGGTGAATATCACTTTCCTTTTCCATAAGATGGGGTAAATATTTCCCATTTGAAGAGTTACTGGCCAGGCGTGGTGACTCATACCTGTAATCCTAGCACTCTGGAAGGCCAAGGCAGGTGGCTTGCTTAAGCTCAGCAGTTCAAGACCAGCCTGAACAAGAGACCCTGTCTCTACTAAAAATAAAGACCCCATCTCTACTAAAAATAGAAAATTTAGATGTGTGTTGTGGCAGACACCTGTAGTCCTAGCTACTTGGGAGGCTGGAGAAGGATTGCTGGAGCCCAGGAGTTTGAGGCTGCTATAAGCTAGACTGATGTCAGGGTACTCTAGCCTGGGGCAACAGAGTGAGACGCTATCTCAAAAAAAAAAAAAAAAAAGAAAGTTACTAATAATACCAGCTATCATTTGGTGAACCCCTAGTTCTAGAACTATGCAAACTACCATACTTGAATTGTCTGACTTAATCCTAATAATAACAAGATAGACAGGAAATGATATTCTCATGTTATACATAAAAGAGTAAGAATGAAAAATGGAAATTTCCAGAAATTTCTCCAGAATTACCAGAAATATATTATTCTTAAAATATTTCTAAATATTCTTCACTCATTATTTTGGATATCTAAAAACACTGTTAAATGGGAAATATCACGTTTAGTACTTACAAAAAAGTGTAGCCTACAGCAAATATTAAAATCCTGGAAAATGCCGAGGAACATTATTGAATGATATTCTAATAGTGGGCAAAATCTAGCCCATAGTCTGTTTTTGTAAATAAAACTTTATTGGAACAGGCACACTTGTTCATTTTATAGTCTATGGCTGCTTTCACACTGAAATAGCAGAGTTGATGGTTGTGACAAAGTTTGTATGGCTTGCAAAGTCTAAAGTATTTCCTATCTGGCTCTTTAAAAAAAAAAAGTTTGTTGACCCTTACAAATAACCTACATTCAGATCTACACACAAGCTAACAGAACTAACAGAATCACATGTTGAAACTACCAATTTAAACTCTTGTTTTACTTCTGAAACTTATTTCTGGGAATACCATGCACAGGATTTGTATATAGTATGCTATGCCTATAAACTTGTTTTATTTGCAAGGATGGTGCACTTGGTAATAGCAGACTGGACCACAAACACACATTTATAACCTAGCAACAGCTACAAGCAGTTATGACCAATTCTCTCCTACATGCTCTTATCCTGATCTGGCTCTAAGAAAAGTCAATCACCACAGGTCAGCTTTTCCTGCTCTTGCTTTCCACCCGACATCAGTAGACTCCTTCTATCTACTCATGTCTCTATCTAGACTCACGAGAGAATTAAAGTGTTTTTCGCATTTATCTCATAACTGATTTTTTTCCCCCAGATGTGGAAAAACACATAAATTTCCCAAGAAATCCTGGGAAGGGATTCTGCCATAGAAAAGACTATTCTCTCTAGATGTATATCTGCATACAAAACTGAGATTAAATTTACCAGACTTTTAAACAATGAAGGAAAAAAAAAGAGTTGTAGAGGGAAGGAAGGGCATAAGGAAGGACAAAATTTCTAGAATGTTTTATGGAAAAGATTAAGGTCTGTCCCATGGCCTAAAGAGAAGATTGGCTGTGAAGATACAATGAAGATGGCCTTTCCTAACATTCTATCCCCAGTGATGGATTTAGGGTCCAAATATCAGAGCACTTTCTCCTCCAGAATTTCAAGTACAATTTAGCTGATTGGAGAGGGACCCACTGTAGATTACTTAATTACTGACTGCAATTAAGTATAGACTGCACTTCTGAAGACAACCCGCTTACACTTTGTAACCTCGTAACTCTCAACTGCAGTGATTTGGTGGTCCACTGAAATCTCTTTCATCTGTCCAGCTAAAGACTCATTTATCTGCACCAGAAATATAAAGTAAGAGGATGGAAGATAAATCTTGAGGGAACAAAGGCACTGGGCTACGCAAAGAGAGTCCAGGCTTGAAACAAGGAATCCCAGCCCTGCCAATCACTCACCATGTAATCTGAGGCCAACTGCCCTAGCCACTGTCTCCCACCAACAAAATGGGCATCATGCCTTCCTTTCAGAGTTACCACATGTGAAGCACATGGCATAGAGTGGGCGCTAAATAAGTGGTAGCTATTATTATAAACTTAATATCTAAGGAGTGGCTGTAACAAGAGAATGACAGTAACTAGGGCTGAATTACTAGGTTGAATCCCATGAAACTGCTGAGACTTGACCATTTTGACTCATCCAAATACAATTTTTAAATAAATATGATAAAGGGTTCCACAAAGATGCCTAAAAAGAGGGAACATGAAAGACTAATAGCCCCATACTCATTCCTCCATTGGTGGTGACTGAGAAGAAATCCAGACACCAAATAGGAAGACTAGTGACTAAAATAGAATACCCCTTAGACAACTCCTCACTAGATAGGAGGTGAGAAGAACAGATTCCACAAAGACACACACACATACACACACCTTACTCATAGGCAACCCATTACTACTTACTCCTTTCTCTCTCTTTCTTCCCCATTCCTGCTCTCTCACTTGCTTGTCCTTATTTTTCTCCCCTATACAAGTCCCACTGGAGTCTTCTGTTAACTAGACTGGGAAAAAATACATAGCATTTCTGGTCAATGACATAGCAGGCCTTTTAGAGCAGCGGGTAGCTCAATAAAGAAATCCAACAGAGCCATCACACGTTCCCCCTTATATTTCCATCTGGACTTCACTATTTTTTTTTTAACCCTACCAGTTCTCATCCAATCCACAGATCAATCATTGATCCTTAGAGTCAGGTCAATTCCTGCACAAGAAGTTGAATTTAGGGACATCCCTCTAGCCTAAACCCAAGTCGCTCTCTTCTATATATATCTACATCTCTAAAAGTTTCTGAGTGAGGAATTAGAGCACCTTGAGTAGATGGGAATTAAGATTTCAGATTGTATATGAAACCAGCGCATTGTACCCCTTGATTGCACTAATGTACACAGCTATGAGTTAATAATAATAAAAAAAAAGAACAGGCAGAAGGAAGAAGGGAAGAACTGGTCACTTCTTCCATTCTCCCAACCCACCACTCCTACACAGAAGCAGACTTCACAGGAAATCGGATGGCCTCCCCCATGTGCATGTCCCATTACGGCAGCACGGCAGCACTCCCCACTGCCATAAGACAGCCATGCTGCAGCTGTCATCTCACAGGAGTGTGGTAATCCTTGATGACTATCCTCACACTAGGACTACACAGGCTCTCATCAGCTCAAGATCTCAAAGCACTTTTACAAGAGTTGGCCAGGGCTACCACCCACTGGGCCAGGACCAGATTTTCTGGTTCTCTAATGGGATGTCTGGTGTTTTGTTTCTCCTAACCTTCACCTGGTGTTCCTGTGTCTACCTTCACTAGACAGATACAATGGAGCCTCTGATTGACCACCCAATCAGGGTGTATGTAACAAATCGGTCAACATACGGAGGTGGTCAACATAAGGACCTAAGCCTACTGTCCTGACATGCACATGGGGTGCACATTTGGTCTATGAAAATTAGGTCAACTTAAGGAGGTGGTCAATGTAAGGAGGTGGTCAACTATGGAGGTTCTACTGTGTGGAGCAAAGCTTCAATGAGGAACCTCTTGAAAGTAGGGACTCTGTGTATTCAAAGTGCTACTGTATCTTTAATGCCTGGTCTATCATTTATACCAAACTGATCTAAATATTTGTGGAGTGAATGAAGTCTACAATTATAGAAAAACCAAAGGCATTAACAATTTCAAGGTAATTAACTTAGTAAGAAAACTTCTCTACATGGCTAACTGTCCATTCTGGGCTTAAATGCAAAGCCAGAGCAGTAAGACCAAATACCCTTATGCCCTCTTGCAAATATTTATGTCAGTTACCAACTTAAACACAATTTTCACCAGATCACACAACCTAATTAAAGTTCAACAGGAATAAGCTGAATAAAAGAAAATCAACATTCTTTTTCTAATTGTTTGGTTTAATTTATTATTTGCCCACAGGCATATAGATACTTCCAAGGCTAGTCAAGAAACTGCTCGCCCCCTGTGCAGAAAGAACAAGATAACAAGTCAAAAAAAAAAGATCAAGTTAAAAGAAAAGAACAATGTTTTGCTGTTTTGAATGGCCTTATTTTCTCCTTGTGTATGTACAAGGGCTGTCTGGAAAGTATCTAGTCTTGTAATACGAAAATAGAGACATACGTGGCTGGATATTTTCCAGACAGCACTCATATATACACACTAGATACCCATAATTATGTCAGACAAGCTGTGTATTTTATAAGTAGTTGCCAGTCCTGTAAATAAGTTATCTGCAAAACTAACCTGCCAGCTCCTTGAAGGAAAAATAGCCTCTTATTTATCTTCGAGTTGTATAATAAATTAGGTAGTATCTATTCCACACTAGATAGTCAACAAATCCTCATTGACCGATGAACAATGAGTTACTTTAAAGTAAGATTAAGGTCAAGAATTTAGGTAACTTTGGGTCCACCACTGATGGAGTACTCTTGAACATTATAGTTCTTCAAACTCTGCTGTATCATCTCTATGGACCTACACAGGAAGTTATCAAGGTCCCACAGAGAAAACACAGACCTGAGAAGCCAGCCGTGTCCTGTACCACTGCAAAAATACAACATACAAACTAACCGTATATGTCCAACCATAGCTTCCTACTGACTTACATTTGCAAATAAAGAGGTATTCCCTACTCCAACATTTACAGGGATATCCAACCTTTTTTCTTCTATGCCACGCCCTGGAAGAATAAGAGTTGTAGAGTAACAATGATTGGGCCACACATTAAATACACAAACACTAATGAAAGCTAATGAGCAAAAAGAAAGGTCTGTGCATAATTTCACACTATCTGATGCCACAGATAAGCAAAGCAGTCTTCATATAATCTGCATGTGGTTCTTGGGACACAGGTTAGACACCTCTGCTAGAACATAATAATCTTTTTACTAAATTTTATATGTTTGCACACATACATTAATAAACACAGAAAAGTAACTTGAGAGCAACACTTAAACACCACACTAGCAATGCAGTATTACTGGAAACTAAGATATTGTGAGTACAATATAAGAAGGGAGATGAAGGGAGATCCTTCATCTTATAAGCAAAATGTCACTTTTCTTCCTGAAAATTATTCCTGAGATGGTCACTTAGAGCCAGGCCCCCATCATACAGTTTGCACAGTTGGGCTCTCACTGGCTGGCCTCCTTCCAGATATTGTCGTCAAGGTGAAGAGAGAGGCTGAGGTAAGAAAAGGATGAGTTCTTCTGCTCACCAAGACAATGCCATCTTCTTAATGGTTTTTCTCCATCCCACCACCCATTTAGACACTTTTCGAGCCCCAACCTGTGCATACATGCAACCCAAAGTGGGAAGAAAAGAACAAACAACATTAATTGCTCCGTAATGTTCCTTAACTATTATAACAAGCGTGAAAAAGGTAACAGAAAGGAAGCTGTGACCAAAGTTGATGGTTAAAGAAAAGAGTAGGAAGATCCAAGGAATAAACTTGCCTGTTATTAGCATTTGCTGGATGGCATCACTTTAAGTTGACACATGAAATCACTCAATGTGTGAGTCATTTCAAATCATAACTCCATTGAATCATTTCATGTATTCAAGCTAACCTGTGATGAAAATGACCTGGAAGTCTTAAGATGAAGACGATTCTCCAAGCAAAATAATGAGGGTGGCAGACAGAGTTTAGAAAAATCAAAAAACATAAATATGGGCCTAGAAAAAAAATTATGTCCTATTGTTTTTATAATACAATGAATAGAGTGAAGTGAGATTGGTGAATTCATCGAAATTGGGAATGAGTTTTTAAAATAAAGTTGAGAATTCACTGCTCTGGAGCTTTCTGTGAAAGCAACCCTAGTGTTTCACTCTGTGCCTATGACGGTTTGGGCCAGGAACTTGGTTTCTACCTTCCCTCAGGTTACAGGATGACTGACAGGCTAATCCTTGGCTTCTATGCCAATGATTGTAGCTTTAAAACCAGTCTCACATGCTAATGGTTGATTTTTCAGGGTGGTGAATACATTCTAACATTAGATTTAGCAGTGTTGGTTGCCCAAATCTGTGGCTATACCCAAACCCACTGAATGGTGCACCAATAAAAAAGCAAACATTTTGGAATATGAACTAATTCAATAAAATCATTATTTTAAAAAAAAAAAAAAGCAGTCTGAAAACTCTTAAAGCCTTTTCTGTGTATCTTAGACATGGAGTGTGTGCTGTGCAGTACTAGTTAACTACTAGACATACTCTGTCTCCCAATAATTTTTGTACAATGAGCTGAACGGCTGGAATCATACAGCTTAGAAACTAAAACTAGGCCTGTTACTTCCTGGGCACCATGATCTTGACCACATTACTCTGAGCCTGTGTCCCCGTCTATAAAAGAGGCAGATACCACCTACCTATCTGATGAGAACCACAGAGAACCTGCAAACCATCCAACTACATACTGATACTCAGTAAATGGCAGAGAATTAAAATGAAACAGGCTTTGACAGATGACATGTGAGGTATTAGAAGAAAATAAAAGGGAAGACAAAAAATAGGAAGGATTATGGCATCTTCTTTGGGGTTCCAATGATACTTTGGAGTAGGGATGACATGGAGTGGGCAGGTGATTAGGTGCTTACTCTTGGAATTATGTGCTATTATCAAGACTACATTATCTATGATACTTAAATCTCTGAATTCCTTAACTCAAGTTACTCATGAGTAACCATAAAACAATTTTCTATACATTAATCTGCTAGAGCATCATTAAACATTTGAACCACTAATGGAATTACAGCCTCTTGATTCTGGTTAGTATTAATTAGAACACAGGATTCATTTTTTTATAAATTAATTCCATAAAATAAAACATGCCTAGGCGGCGCCTGTGGCTTAGTTGGTAAGGCGCCAGCCCCATATACCGAGGGTGGTGGGTTCAAACCCAGCCCCGGCTGAACTGCAACAAAAAAATGGCCGGGCGTTGTGGCGGGCGCCTGTGGTCCCAGCTACTCGGGAGGCTGAGGCAAGAGAATGGCTTAAGCCCAGGAGTTGGAGGTTGCTGTGAGCTGTGTGATGCCACGATACTCTACTGAGGGCCATAAAATGAGACTCTGTCTCTACAAAAAAAAAAAAAAAAATGCCTAAAGTTGATTGTGTTAGCAGTCTTTTCATCGCAAGCCTCGAGATTCCACACCTGTGATTAATTTACATCAGCACAAGTTGAAACATCAGCTTTTTGATCATTTGCGATATGGCAACTTTTAAGAAGCAACTTACCTCACAATTAATATGAACAATCTATATATACCAACAATAACCCAAATTCCCAACTGGGCCAAAATTTCTCATATGAAATTAATTCTTCAGAGTGGCCTTAATTAACACCCTTCTCATTTGAAATGTGCTCTATTTGTCCAAGCACCAATTAAAGGAGGAAAAAAAACTCAAAAAAAAAGTGTATACATATGTGTGTGTATGTGTGTGTGTGTGTGTGTATATATATATATATACCTTATGCTACACATTTCTACCCTTAAAAAGCAATTCAAGAACAGCTAGAGATTAGCAAACTGTCAGCCCCATCCTCCCTCAGAAAGAGGCAACATCACAGCCAGCTGAATTCTCTCACTACAAGTTTCTCCAGAGACCAACAGGTTAATTAACTAGTCTCTGTATGGCAGAGGCTGGCTTCCTGTACCCCTGCATCCCGACCTCCAGCATATGTAAACTCAGTGTGCAGATAAAGGAAGGACAGGCAAGGAAGACCTCAAACACTAGGGCTGAAAGACAGAATGAGCTCAGCTGTTCTCACCCTCAGCTGCACATTAAAAGTGCCTGGAGAATGGCTCGGCACCTATAGCTCAGTGGCTAGGGCGCCAGCCACATATACCGGAGCTGGCGGGTTCGAACCCAGCCTGGGCCTGCCAAACAACAATGACAACTACAACAACAACAACAAAAAATAGCTGGGTGTTGTAGCGGGCTCCTATAGTCCCAGCTACTTGGGAGGCTGAGGCAAGAGAATCGCTTAAGCCCAAAAGTTTGAGGTTGCTGTGAGCTGTGTGACGCCACTGCACACTACCAAGGGCAACGTAGTGAGACTCTGTCTCAAAAAAAAAAAACTGCCTGGCGACTGCACCTCCTAACTCTCCGGGTGACTCAAACGAACAACCAGAGAGTTGGGTATCACTGAGACAGACACAGTAAGGATTGCTACAATGAGAAGACGGGACATAAAAGCACAACATGAATATAAAAAGGAAATAAAAACATTAGCAATGACCTATGTTTGCCATTCACACTGTCAACAATTCTGAGAAAAATTCTACCGAGTTTCAGGTCACTAAACCCTAGTCCATGTCATAAACATCTGTCTTGTTGATTCTGCTGCTTTACTTCATAAATCCAGGAGGGAAATGATAATCTTCTGTAAGTTTTAGAATGGCTTATTTTCTAAAATCGTCAGGATAAGGCTATCCTTATCGAAGGATAAGGCTAGCTTGTGTTAGTTTTAATTTTTAATGCATTAAGTATGGGGGTGGGAAAAGACTCTTAGATAATAGCTCTTTAAAAATTAAAAAAAAAATTTTAGTTGTTTCATCTGAGGCATTTTTGTTGAATCTGCCAGCACCGCTGTTCAGTCAGGCTTATTTTAAGACAACACACACTAGCAGAAATTCAACTGAGTCTCTTAAAACTTTGAACCAAATTTAGTGTGGTTTAACACAACTGTGAGGTGTTCTATTGTTTTTTACTTTGCACATAAAAAGAGCAGGCTGTCTGTCTATATACTCTACTAACGGAAATAAATGGTACTAGGTAGAAATTAGAGCAAGTTTTGATTCTTTAGTTAGAAGAAAACTTGTGTTTTTTCTGAGAAATAAATTGAAATCGGAAAAACAAAGAAAAACCAGGCAAATACAAGATATCTTACTTCAAGCATAATTTCAGAAGAACTTTCCTAGAGCACATATACACACAAAAATGCTTTCACTACTACTTCTGAGTTACAGTCAACTTCTAATGGCAAAGACAAGACCCAATGTGTAAGGTAATGTTTGGTTTTTCTTCTTTTTTTTTGAGTCAGAGTCTCACTAGGTCGCCCTCGGTAGAGTGCCGTGGTATCACAGCTCACGGCAACCTCAAACTCCTGGGCTTAAGCGATTCTCTTGCCTTGGCCTCCCCAACAACTGGGACTACAAGCGCCCGCCACAATGCCCGGCTATTTTTGTTGTTGTTGCAGTTGTCATTGTTGTTTACCTGGCCTGGGCTGGGTTCGAACTCACCAGCCTCAGTGTATGTGACTGACGCCATAACCACCGTCCTATGAGCACCAAGCCAATGTTTGTTTTTTCTTACAGGCAAATAAATATGAATACTCCACAGAAGTAAGGGCATGCCAGGGTTGGGAATAGTTTCTGTGGCTTTCATATGTGAATCTGTTCTCTATCCAGAGGTAGATAAGTGGTTCCCAACTGTGGGGTTTACTGTACACCAAATAGCAAGAATGGTAAGGGAGCCACGTATCTCACATCCACACCTACTGGGATTTTTCAAATACAGTATTAATTCATGGAAACATATATATGTTATATATGTATACATACATAGTAATTTGTATTTACATACATATGTACAAGCGCTAACATAATGTGACTCATTTCCTTCACCTGCAAAATGTATATATATATATATTCTTTTCAGTCTATGCTGTAGTCTGAATGTTTGTGTCCCACCAAAACTTATTTATCTAAATCGAATCTTCAATGTGATGAGGAGGTAGGGCCTTTAGGAAGTTATTAGATTGTGAGAGCAGAGCCATATGGAGTTAGTGCCCTTGTAGAATTAGTCTTCCTATAAAAAGACCCCAGAGAACTACCCTGTCCCTTCCACCACATGAGGTCACAGCAAAAAGACACCACCTATGAACCTACCCTGTTTCCCCGAAAATAAGACAGTGTCTTATTTTAAGGTGTGCTCCCAAAGATGCGCTAGGTCTTATTTTCAGGGGACATCTTATCTTTTCTGTAAGTAGGTCTTATTTTCGGAGGATGTCTTATTTTCGGGGAAACAGGGTAGAAGCCCTTGACAAATCTGCCAGTTCCTTGATCTCGAACTTCCCAGTCTCCAAAACTAAAATAAATTTCTGTTGTTTATAAACTACTCAACCTCTGGGATTTTATTATAGCAGCCCAAATGGATATGACAATTGGTAGACACTAAAAATGCAACTAAAACCTTTAGCAGGTACCCTAATGTTACTTTTTTAGGAAACTGCCAGCGCTCCACACCCCATCCCACCCATGTGTCCTAGTAACTATCCCCCACTTCCTCCAATGCACTGTGGTTAAACCCCAGAACTGAGTCAGAATAGTTGAGTTAGAATCCTGGCCCTGCCATTTCCTACCTTTAAAGCTGTAAGCACTAACAGAATGTGCCTCATTTCCTTCCCCTGCAAAATTTAGGTAAAAAATTGTATCTACTTACAAAATTATTTCAAGAATTTAGGTGAGTTAACGTATATAAAGCACTCAAAACAGAATCTGATATAATCACTACTAAAGGGTAATTACTGCTACTGTTGACGGTCTTACAACCATAATCCTGACTCTTCTGACACTTATTTCCTCCCTTTTCTTAATAGTATTTTTCTTTTACCAACTAAAAGTAACAGTAGTTACTTTGACTTGTCTTTGAATTCCCTTTTCTTACTTTGAAAGAATGCATGGGAGGGAATGATGCTCGGTTAGCTCTAACCTTATGTCAAAAGTCAATAAATGAATAATTCATTACCTAGCAATGCTCACAATGGACAACAGTCCAGCTCTGCCCCATCGCAGGGCTAAAAACCAATGGTAAAACCAGGCATCCCTCAACCTATAGAGTTATGTGACAGCATAAAGGGAATCCTTCAGATTGATAACCAGTATGCAGATTCTACCCTCTAGGTGTCATCTGTTGAACAGAAAATGGAAAGCAAGTCACTGCCAACCAATCAGCCAAAGCCTTTAATATACACACTGCTCTTCATCACTATGGACACAGACATCTGTCAAGAACACTGTGGAGCCATTTAAGCTACTATAAAATGTAAAAATGAAAACCAAAGTGTCACACCTGGAATTCACCAAAGTCCTTTAAACATACATTAAATAAATTTAACACAGTGATAGCTTGACATTTAGAGAAGGATGAGCTGATTTGTTAAAGGCTGTTCTATATCTAATATTAATCACTGAGGAGTCATATTTTCTCAGAATAGTCTCCCTAGTTTGCCATGTAAATTAAAACTATACCAGGAGAGGCCAAATACTGTTTTTAAAAATGTCTAACATAAAGTCTTTACCTAAAAGAATAATTTTCCCATAACCTTATTTTGCCATCTTTAGTCCCAAGAGAGAAGAAACCATGGTTGAGATACTATGGGCCACTGGCCACTTGATGTGGCCTGGGAGTGGCCTGAGAATGAGAGGTCCACAGCCTCATTGAGATGAGTGATTGAGATGGCTCACAATCCACATGTGGTTTCCAAAACGGAAGCCCAGGTTCACCTCAAAGCATTGCTTACTGCTACTCTCCTGCACGTTTTATCCACCGCCTTCACTCTGCCCTCAAAAGTCCATTTCAGGAGGGTCCCATGGACAAGCCTCACTCCCAGCTAAGCTCATCACCAGGGACAGCATCAAAATTCACTTCCCCCATGGCACTTAGATACCCATCCTGTTCTCCTCTTCCATGGCTTTGCCCACCAAAAATGATCACCACCCTCTGATAGGTGAAGGCCTTTGTTCTCTTCAGCTCTGAGTCCTCGGTCCCTGGCTGGGTACCTGACACAGGGTGTACACTCAAGTGAGTGTGCTAAGAAACGCGTAGATGTCTCTACTCCCCTGTGAAGACTTCCATAATTTAAGTCTTCCAGGATTTAAAAGCAACCTATGCCTCTACCCTGGGCTACCAGCATCCTGAAGAGCCTGGAAATCAAGAACACCTTGCTTCCTCCTCTGGATGTCCACTGCAATTATGCGCAATAGATACCAGACTGGTGGTTCATGTTATGACAGCTGCACCCACCAACAGGAGGAACAGACTCTGCAGCTTTGAGTGAGTGAGCTCCTTAAGGATTATATTTCTTTTGCCTGTATAGTGAGGCAACGGATATCAGCTTCCTAATATATATAAAGTCTGCAGCACAGGACGTGCCACAAAAAAAACACTCAAATATCTGTTCCCTCCCCCTTGTCTATTCCAAATAAAAGTCAAAGTAACTTAGATTTTAAAGTCACAGGTAACACAGACAGAGCAAGGTGACTGGATCACCTCTTCTTTGAATTTACAAGGATGCTTTTCTGCATCACTCTAATAGCACTTATTCCCTCCATTCTTTGCTGATCTAAGGGCTTGCCTGACCATGAAACAGTAAACTCCCAAAGTCAGGTCTCCTCCGCATACAGCCTAACTGGGCTCAGAGCCGAAGAAGAGGGCTTCGCTCAGGGCAGGGGCTCAGGAAGTACACGCAGAGTGAACGCTGACCGAGCCGTGGCCATTCTGCTCTCTTTTATTATAAAATGAGACGCTTTTTAAAAAACTAGCCTTTTGCTACTAATTTTGCACAAGTAAATTCAAAGGTACTTGGGAGAGAAAATACAGCCTTCTATCTGTGGTAAGTGACTATTCTATCAAACTTAAAGGACTATGACCTTTGGATATACTTTTATATAAATTAACAATGTCTATCGTCACAAACTCAAACTAACCCAAACAAATAGGCTTGGAAACTACCAGTCAACTTCATTCTGTGAGTAACCATTAAGTTTTAATCAGATGTGGTTCAATTTCTAGAAGAGTGAACATTAAGAGGGGCTCATGAAGGAAAATGGGGGAGGTAGGCTGGGCTGGGGGGGGAGGGAACCACCGTCCCCCAAGCCAGTCATCTCCACGGACTCTTGCCTGGAATACCTCTGCCCTCTGTGCAGCTGTTGTCTCCTGCAGTTGGCACGAACTGCTGCCAGTCTGGGACCGGCTTCCAGTGAGGACAGCATTGTTTTATTGGCTACTTAGGCAGTGCACACAACATTAATGGAGTTTTTATCTCTCCATTTTCCTGTCAGTACAGAACCAGCCAGTCTGACTCTGTTATTATCATTAAGAAAGCTTTTTCCCCCCTCCCCACACATACTCTTTAATCTAAACAACATCTGGTCAGCCTCTATCATGTAAAAGGGAAACAGATTTAGAGGGGAAGGGTGGTAAGTACCATTCCAGCCACCCTGAACCAACACCAAATTCCAACAGGCAAGCTCATCTTGAGCCACCCGTTATCTCTGAAATGTCTTTCACTTCAAAAAGGCAAGGAACTTCCCACAGCAGTGCTTTAAACCTCCACTAGACTCCAGCTATCACGAGAAGAAAAAAAAGATCCCATTTTGATATGCAATTTTTTATTTTTACAAAAAAGAAAAACAAAATTTTTGTGCTGTTTTCCTAGATGGGCAATCCAGTTGAGAAAATAAAAGAGTAATATTTACAAGGTGATTTCTTAAAGAGTGCTTTTATTTTCCAAAAAAGAAAAAAAAAATAAATAAAGACCCTTTATGAGCTATCACTGTTGAGTACAGCTCTAGTACACAAACAAATAGAAAAAAAATGTGGCGCCATGAAACCCAGAAAGTATGTCCTCCTGTAACGGACAGCTGTCTCCCCTGTAGTTAAGTGTGCTTTCTGCTTAGCTCATGCTCCGTGAGTCATGGAATCTATACAGCAAGCACACAGAGCCAGCCCCACTGCAGATTCAGGCAGGAGGTTTAAGCTACAAAGCTCCTCTGTCCTCTCCTCCCACTGGCTGCCTGCATCTTCCCAGTGCCTGCATCTGGGGAAAATGAACAGCCTGGTTTCTAATTCATGCTTGAACATGCCTCATAATGTTGGCCCTTTCTATGTGCTTTTAAGGTAGGAAGAAACTAACAGATTACAGCCCTCCAACACGCAGGTGTCAAGCCAGCCATCCTGCCCCACACCCCCACCTCTTTCTGAGTTTTCTACAATAGGCCGATAACAACTTGACTTAGGTTAGAAGGGGTTTCCTTCCCCAGAAATGCACATCATCCAGTAGAATATGCAATCAGAGCTGAACATGAGTGTCAGCAAAGGTTAATGGTTTATTTTTAATTTATTTATTTTTATTATATTCAGCAAAAAGGTGGGGGTGGGGGGGTCATTAACTATCTGAGCCATGGGCTCCTGCTCACTGGAAGCTGACCAGAGCCCCTAGCAGCCTTTTGTCAATGACAGTCTTGGTAACCTGATTCGCTCACAGTGGGAGGCTGGAGTAAGCGCTGGCCTCTCTGGGGTCGCCTTTCCATTGTCCCACCCTGCAGGGCCAGCTGTTTCTGACAGCCAAATTGCTGCGTGCTAAGCAATGAATGCTGTCAGAGAAGGAATTTTCATTTCTATAATGCATAGGCCTCCATGGACAAATTATACAGCTTATGGTGCTGGCTGCAGGATGCTGCTCCAGGCTTGAAGCACTGCCAAAACTGAAGCCTGTCCTCTCCCCCAAGCCTAAGCTGACAAGACAGTCACCCGAAATGAATCTGAATGGCCAGAGAAAAATGGAACACGTGTTTTCAGGGACAAACAAAACATACATGGAGAACAGCTATCCAGCTACAATCTTTGATGTGATGTAATGCCATACAGAGAAAGCTAATTGATCTAATGACACACCATACTGCTACCTAGCCTGGCATCCATTACCACCTACTGTGATTTGACACTCTGCAGTGAGCACCCCAGGGGCATCAGCAAAATTGCTAGCTCCCTGTCTGGGGATGCCAGACTTACTCAGACACCACACCAAGAACTTACTACTTTTTGAAAACCAAGCAACTGTCTAGGAGCCTCAAGATAATAAAGCCCCCCAATACGTACTTCGTGCAGTCACTCTGCAGCAACTGTTCGCTTCCCCAGCTGTTCCCCACCCCTTTCCAGCCACAAGCCCTGGACTTGGTCTGGTATATACTCAATCCTATTCTGAGACCACACTGAGGTGAGAGAAGAAGGAAGACGGTAATCAGTGCACCACCTTCGATGCTGGGGTGGGACATAATCTAAGATAATCCAATTAGAGTGACTCCATTTAATAGCAACTACCAGAAAGTTTGATTTTCTCATTATACATGAATGTTGGAGAATGTACTGTAGTGATTTTGCTACCATGATGGGAGAACCTGCCTGTGAATGGAGCCTACAAATGCAGAAGGATTAGAGGGAAAATAACTGCATCTCGGGGACACCGCCCTGGCCCACCCCAGATCTGAAACCTGCCTGTACCCTGGACTCCCCAGAATGGCATGCTCATCTTACTCAGCTAGTGTGGACTGTTTCTTGCAAATGCAAACGAACACATAAACCATCACTCTACCTTCAAAGCACCAAAGGATCAACACAAACGCACATATATACTACATGAACACGCACATATATACTACATGAACAAGAAAAAATTGCATTTTTGGTTAGTTCCTGTGAGAATTTATTCTTTTTTTTTTTGCGACAGAGTCTTACTTTGTCACCTTCGGTAGAGTGCTATGGTGTCATAGCTCATAGCAACCTCAAACTCTTGTGCTCAAGTGATTCTCTTGCCTCAGCCTCCCAAGTAGCTGGGACTATGGGAGTCCACCACAGCATCAGCTATTTTTAGAAATGGGGTGTCTCGCTCTTGCTCAGGCTGGTCTCAAATCCATGAGCTCAGGCAATCCATCTGCCATGGCCTCCCAGGATGCTAGCATTACAGGCAAGAGCCACCATGCTCAAGGATTTATTCTTCCACTTTTTCCTTCCAGTCTTTATACCTTAAAAGTGAGCTAAAATGTGCAAAATTGTCACCTAATTTTTGGCTCTTTTTTGCAAGGCTGGTCTAAATGTCTGGCCTGAATTCAAACAGAGATAAAGAAGCTAAATTCATGACCTGCATTTTCCTTCAGTGTCACAAATTTTAACCAGACATTGCGTGTGTGGTAAAAAGAAAATGGACTCTGGTAAACGAGTGGTCCATCAGCTCCATGCCTGTGAAGTCAGATCAGGGAAGGCCAGGAAATCACTGCATTGCAGACCTGAGTGGGGAATGGGGATCCCTGCCTGTGGCTGGGTGTTCAGGTCAGCCAAAGCACAAGCACCTGCAGGCTGTGAGCCACCAAGGCCATCATGCACCACTTCCTGCAGCCAGCCACTTTATCATTAACTACTGTCTGGCCAACAAGGGCAGGGTCCAGTTCAAGAACACCAGGAATTTTTTTTTTTTTTTTATCGTTGGGGATTCATTGAGGGTACAATAAGCCAGGTTACACTGATTGCAATTGTTAGGTAAAGTCCCTCTTGCAATCATGTCTTGCCCCCATAAAGTGTGACACACACCAAGGCCCCAACCCCTCCCTCCGTCCCTCTTTCTGCTCCCCCCCCATAACCTTAATTGTCATTAATTGTCCTCATATCAAAATTGAGTACATAGGATTCATGCTTCTCCATTCTTGTGATGCTTTACTAAGAATAATGTCTTCCACGTCCATCCAGGTTAACACAAAGGATGTAAAGTCTCCATTTTTTTTAATGGCTGAATAGTATTCCATGGTGTACATATACCACAGCTTGTTAATCCATTCCTGGGTTGGTGGGCATTTAGGCTGTTTCCACATTTTGGGGATTGTAAATTGAGCTGCAATAAACAGTCTAGTACAAGTGTCCTTATGATAAAAGGATTTTTTTCCTTCTGGGTAGATGCCCAATAATGGGATTGCAGGATCAAATGGGAGGTCTAGCTTGAGTGCTTTGAGGTTTCTCCAGACTTCCTTCCAGAAAGGTTGTACTAGTTTGCAGTCCCACCAGCAGGAACACCAGGAATTTTGAGGCAGGAGGCATACCCAGAACTGCAGTGGGCTCACAGCCGCCCACTGAGAACTATAAACACCCTCCTGGCTATGGTCCCAACAGCAACTTCAATTCCTGTTCCCATTAGTAATAGAACTTTTCCCTAAGATTCAGCACAACCCACCAGGTATGACAAAAAGTGTGAAATTTACATAGGAGTTTAGTGAATGCCCTGGGGCAAGCCTTGTTTCCCATTTTCCTCTTGTCCATACTTGGCTTCTGATCCTCAAAGATAAAAAAGAGGAGATGGGCCAGACATGGCAGATCATGCTTGTAATCCTAGCCTTCTGGGGACTAAGGCAGGAGGATTGCTTGAGCTTGGAAGTTCAAGAACGGCCTCAGCAAAAGCAAGAACTTGGCTCTAAAAATAATAGTTACAACTATTTAAATTGCACACAAACTTTATGGCTACCTTGTGAATAAATTAATTAATTAAAACAAATAAATATAAAGGAGATGTTAAAGTTGGAAAAGATAAAAATGCGATCTCAATTTGATGCTGAGAACAAAGCTATACAACACACAGGCTTAAAACTGCAATAGGAAGGCAGTGAGGAAAACAGGAAGACCAACTCACTCCAAACCAGTGGTTCTCAACCTGTGGGTTGCGACCCCTTTGGGGGTCAAACTACCCTTTCACAGGGGTCGCCTAAATACATCCTACATATATTTACATTATGATTCATAACAGTAGCAAAATTACAGTTATGGTGTAGCAACAAAAATAATTTTATGGTTGGGGGTCACCACAACACGGGGAACTGTATTAAAGGGTCGTAGCATTAGGAAAGTTGAAAACCACAGCTCTAACCCCTTCTCCTTCAAGACAATCATAGGAATTTCAAACCCTTATTTCATTCTTTTATCCTAAGTTATAAGGGGATGAAATTAGAGGAAGTGGATCTGCCCAGACTCCCAGCTTGGTGCGGAGGGAAAAGAAGCAAAAAAGAGGCCACTAAGGCTGCTTAGACAAGAAAATCATGAATTTAAATGGCCACATTTACTGAGCTGCTTCTCAGGGTCAATAAAATGACCAAAACTGTCAGGACTGACTTAGGTTTAACCCAGAGCCAGGCATGGAACATGGCTGCAGAACCACTAGGGAGGATAAGGCCAGAGGATCACTTTTGAGTCTAGGAACTCAAGGCGGGTGGCTGCAGGGTGCAGTGTGTTATGACCACACCTGTGAACAGCCACTGTAGTCCAGCCTGGGTCACATAGTGAGACCCTGTCCCTTTAAAAAAAAAAAAAAAATCCACCCAATCCCCTGAACCCAGAGATCATTCTGCTATTTAAGAGAGGCTATTCTAGGGAAATATCCCTTATGGCAACCACTGTTTAAAAAAGAAAAGCTGAACCCCCAACAATTCAATACTGTAGGTGACACTGGAGAAGGACTTTGTACCCCCTCATGTCTAGCACCTGGCACAGTGCACACACACAGCTGGTATTCCAACACGTGGAAGGGACCTCTCTTCCAACCAACTTCCTGACCCTTAGCAAAAGCCAAGCCAGAAATAAACTGCACAGAGTACAGAGAATGTTCTGAACCCCAGCAAGTTCACTGCCTTTCCTCTCCAGATTCATTCATGTCCTCAGCCAGGATGTGCTGAGCACCTACACTGAGCCAGGCCCTGACTTAGACACAGGAGGTCTAATAGCAAATGCAACCAAGTTCACACCTTCATAGTTTACATTCAGGCAGAAGACTCCACATGGGAAGTTCTTTCATGCATCTAAGCCTTTATCTTCTGCTGTTAAGATTCCAAATCTGAGAAGATTTCCTCCATGTCAGAACACATGCCCCTATATAAGTAATTCTTCAACTCATGAACCAATGAACTCTGGCAAAGTCTTCAATACCCAGTCACAATATCAATGTTCAAGGGCAGATAATGATGCAATTGTCTCAATTTCTAGCACTTTTTGCCCCAAGTCTTCTACCCGCCACCCCCAGAAAAGCTCAGAAAATACACCGAGAGGCTTAAGCAAAGTAATTTTAATCTAAAATATTAACTCTGGGGCGGGGGAGTGTTCTAAGGCTCATCCACTATGATATTTTTTCTTTGATCCGAAAACCAGAGAAGCAATGTAGAAATTCAAGGCTTCTTAGTACAAAGAACAAAATATTTAATCATATCTCTATTCTAAAAACCACATGATAGAGAATAAACCTCTCAGACTTTAAGAGTCACAAAATTATTCTTTAAAAAAAGAATTAACACTAATTATTAAACCATACTCTAAATTCTATCCTGCCATTGAGTGTAGAAGTAGAAACTTTGAACCAAGGGGAAGTATAACGTTACACAGCTAGCATGATAAATGCTTCAAATCAGTAAGAAAGTCAATAGGCATGCTTTGATTCATGTCATTTGTCTATCTGTCTGCAAACTAACCAAATAAATAACCATAGAGCCAGATTTTAATAACTAACTTATGCAATACTGAATTACTCAACACAATCATGGCCTGTTTTCTAAATCCCACAAGTTAGACTCTTACTGTCGGTGACTTGGAAATATTGCCCAATTACCACCAGTGCCTCGGTTTTCCCTACAAAGTAACAATAGCAATCAGAATTTTTTCAACACTTCCAAGGTACTAGACACTATTATGACAGAGATTTGCCTGCATAGGATCACAACTTAATCCCCTCACCACACATAAGGTTACAATAGCAATTAGCATCTTTATTTTATGGAGGATAAACCGAAGCTCAGAGGGGTGATGTGAGTTCCCTAAAGTCACAATGCTAAAAAAGTGTCCAAGTGAGATTCAAATCCACACTTGTCTAACACCATAAGCCATGCTTACCCACCATGTTATAGTCTCTGTGTTCTTCTCCAGCCTCTCCCTTCTCCCAACAGAGGATTAACACACACCTTACGGATCAACCTTGCTACAGAATGTTGTCACTATTAAGTAATGGTTATATTCATTTCACAGACTTGAGGCGTTACATTAGGATTCATGGATATAATAAAACTCCAAATGAAGGTAATCATTGAATACCTGCTTGAAAACACCAAAAAAGCTGAAAATCAGGCACCTTCAAATGCTTAGTACAAAAAAGATCACAGCACCACTTGAACTTTAATTGGGTTAGACTGCTAGCATCCTTTCAGAGTTAGACTGAGACAAAAGAAAAAGAAGACATTAGCAGATAACTCTGAAGTTAAGCCAAATAAAGAAAAGAGAATAACTGGGAAAAAACGGCCTAAGACTTGTGCCCATTGGTAAGCTTCAAAGACCAGCTGGGCTTTCAGGGCAGGCAAAGGAGATCGTGCCGGACAGATGCAGAGTAAAACCATCTCCTTAGGGAAAGCAAGGCTGGAGGCTGCCCTCACCCTGCCTGCCAGAGTGTCTTCCAGGTTGTAACACCCACTGCAGAGGATTCCAGAGAAGATAAAGAGTTCCGAGAGACCAGGCAGACATATTCCCAAGTAACAGTGACAGGTCTGCCAACAGGTCTCCAAACTTTATCTGGCTGACCTCCAAACCCACTCAGTTCGACTAGTCCAACATCAGCTCTTTCCCCTCCAAACTACTCACCTGTGCTTCTGGGGAAATAAAAAGGACTTAGTTACTTCTCCCAAAAATCCCAAAAAGTGAAGCACGAAAAATTAACAAAAAAACTGGCAGTGAGAAAAATCACCTATATTTCAAAAGACTCTCCTCAAATGAAAGACTTGCTACCTTTCATTTTAGTCATAAAAAATGTTGATCATGTGATAACCATTGAAGGACCACATAGCTAAGGAGCCTGCTAGGAGCTGAAAGTTACAGAGCAAATGAAGCCTTCTTCACCTCAAGTGCTGCTATGGTGGGAATGTTGATGCCCCTCCACCACCACAGTTCATGTTACAACCTAATATTCAATGTAACAGTGTTAAGAAGCAAAGCCTTCAGGAAGTGATTAAGTCAGGAGGGCTCTACCCTCATGAATGGGATTAAAAGGCTTGAAGGCCCAGCACAATAGCTCATGCAGCCTATCATCCTAGCATTCTGGGAGGCTAAGGCAGGAGGATTGTTTGAGCTCAGGAGTCTGAGACCAACCTGAGCAAAAGTGAGATTCCATCTCTACTAAAAATAGAAAAAGTATCTAGGAGACTGGCGTGGGTGGATTGCCTGAGCTCACGTATTCAACACCAGCCTGAGCTGGGGCAAAACTCCGTCTCTAAAAATGGCCAAGTGTGTGATGGGCGCCTGTAGTCCTACCTACTCCAGTGACTGAGCAAGAGGATGGCTTGTGCCCAGGAGTTTGAGATTGCTGTGAGCTATGATGCCACAGCATTCTACCGAGGGTGACAAAATAAAACTTTGTAAAGGAAGTAGAGGGGAGGGGAAGGAAGGGGAGAGGAGAGGAGGGAAGGGAAATTAACCATGGGTGATGGTGGTGGGTGCCTGTAGTCCCTGCTACTCTGGAACCTGAGGCAGGAGGATCTCTTGAGCTCAGGAGTTTGAGGTTGCTGTGAACAGGACTAATGCCAGGGCACTTTAACCTGGGCAACAGAGTGAGACTCTGTCTCAAAAAAAAAAAAAAAAAAAGCAAATCAAAAAGCTCTGTTTCGAAAAAAAAAAAAAATGGAAGAAAAGATTGAGGGAGCCCCCCTCCCCTTTTGCCTTGTGAGGATGCAGCAGAAAGGCATTGTGTTTTAGGCAGAGATGGAGTCCTCACCGGACACCAAATCTTATGGCACCATGATCTTCAACTCAATCTCCAAAACAGTGAATAACAAATAGATTTCAACTGTTTACAGCTGGGTGGAATGGCACTCACCTGTAGTGCCAGCTGCTTGAGAAGCTGAGGCGGGAAGACTGCTTGAGCCCAGGGGTTCAAAGCTGTAAAGTGCTAGAATCTCCTCTGTGAAGAGCCACTGCAAGGGTCCAACACGGTGGCTCACACCTGTATTCCCAGCACTCTGGGAGACCAAGGCGGTGGACTACCTGAACTCACAAGTTTGAGACCAGCCTGAGCAATAGCAAGACCCCCATCTCTAAAAAAAAAAAAAAAAAAATAGCTGGGCATTGTGGCAGGCACCTGTAGTCCCAGCTACTTGGGAGACTGTGGCAAGAGAATCACTTGAGTCCAAGAGTTTGAGGTTGCTGTGAGCTATGACGCCATGGTATTCTACCTAGCATGACATACTGAGACTCTGTCTTTAAAAAAAAAAGGGAGGCACTGCACTCCTCCAGCCTGGGCAATATAATATACCCTGTTTCCCCGAAAATAAGACATCCTCCGAAAATAAGACCTACTTACAGGAAAGATGAGGCATCCCCTGAAAATAAGACCTAGTGCATCTTTGGGAGCACACCTTAAAATAAGACACTGTCTTGGGCGGCGCCTGTGGCTCAAGGAGTAGGGCGCCAGTCCCATATGCCGGAGGTAGCAGGTTCAAACCTAGCCCTGGCCAAAAACCACAAAAAAAAAAGACACTGTCTTATTTTCGGGGAAACAGGGTAGCAAGACTCCATCTCTAAGTGAATTAGTAAATGAATGAAAAGAGATTTTTCTATTGTTTATAAACTACCCAGCCTAAAGTATTTTGTTGTATCAGCCCAAGGGACTAAGCACAGTCTGGCAATGAGGCAAGAATTATTCAAAAACAGTAGGATAGAGATGATGGGGTCCAAGAGATGATGTATAAGCATGCCAGTATGTCAAGAGGTTCAAAGAAATAAACTATGACTGCGGGCTGAAGTGGTGGAGTGTGTTGAATAGTGGCCCCAAAGAAAATATATCTGTGTCCCAACACCAGAACCTATGCAATACTGGAAAAAAGGGTCTTAACAGATTTAAATAAGAATCTCCACATGAGACCATCCCGCGTAAATCCAATGACAAGTATCTTTATAAGAGATGCAGGGAGGGACCCTGAGAGAAGGTCACGTGAAGATAAGAGGTGACAGTTACGCTGCCACAAGCGCAGAAAATACGTGTAGGCACCAGGAGCTGGACAAAGAAAGGAAAGGTTCCCCCGCTAGAGCCGTCAGAGAGAGTGGCCCTATTGGCCCCTTGGTGTCGGACTTTGGGCCCCCACAATCACAAGAGACAACGTTTCTGCTGTTTTAAGCCAAGTTTGTGGCAATTTCTAATGGTAGGCTTAGGAACAAATACAGATGGTAAGGAAAATGCTGCTGGGGCGGAAAGACCTTGAAGGCTGGAGAAGGGCCCCACAGGCACGAGGAAGAGTCAGGGAAGAGAGAGAAGCCGGGCACGGAAGCAACAGAAGGAGATGTGCAGAGACGAAAAGAGGAAAAAAGCCTGGCGGGGAACTGGAGGTTAAACAGCAACCTGAACGTCATTCTAGGCCCTGTTAATTTTATTAGCCAATGAGGACTCACCAAAGGTGTTCGAGCAAGGAAATAAAATATACAACGTGCTGTGTTAGGAAAATTAATCTAGGATTAAAAAGGAGAATGAACTGGAAGCAAACATCTAACAGATCCTTCCTTTGTGAAGAAAGATCCTTGAAAAACAAAAACCACGTGCCCGTGTTCTAATCCCTAGAACCTAAGAATGTTACCTTATATGACAAAGGGACTTTGCAGATGTAATTAAATTAAGGATTTTGAGATGAGTCAATTATCCTGGATTATCTGGGTGGGTTCTAAATACAATGACGAGTGTCCTTAAAGAGGAAGACAGCAGGAGACTTAACTTCAGAGAGCGGGAAAGGGATTCAAATAAGGTGCTTTGATGATGGAGGAGGGGACACAAGCCAAAGGAAGTGGATCCTCAGAGCCTCCAAAACTGTTAAGAAAATAAATTTGTGTTGTTTCGAAATACTAAATTTGTCATGATTTGGTACAGTGGCAATGGCAATCTAAGTTTTCTGTTTTCTCCTCTGAAATTCTGACAAAACTTTTCTTCCCCTGAATTCTTCCTGGAATGATTCTTTCTTGCTTTTCCCCTTGGCTCACCCAAGCTAGTCCTATTTAATTCTTTCACAGCTCACTTTCAACATCCCATCTCTCTCTATTTTAACTCTTCCACAATTGTTTCAGACCTCTGCACCCTTCAAAACTAAACAGCATTACCAGCATATGCCATATAAAGGAGTCAGACAGAATCTGCTAATTTACTCGCACACCCACCTGTTCCAGGATTTAAGAATAAGCTGCTTCCCTCAAGAGTAACGCAAGTATGTTTTATAGCTTCATCTGCACTGATGCTTACATGGATGAATACAGATGCAAAAATTCAATGAGCTGTAGGCTTAGACTTATAACACTTTACTACATGGGTTTGAAACTTCAGTAAAAACAGAAAAGATAATAAGCTGATTCCACTTCCTGAGGGCACGACAGTGGGGTTTAAAGTCTCCAAAGGAGAGGAGAGTGAGCAGCACAGGTCAAACTGGAACACTGACGCTAACTAAAAAAGAGGCTAGATGGGTAAAGATTGAGCACTAAAGGACAGGTGTGTATGGTCCCCAGAAGGCATCCACATGTAAGCCCCTAGAAAGGACACCAAAAGAAATAAGCTGGGCGGCGCCTGTGGCTCAATGAGTAAGGCGCCGGCCCCATATGCCGAGGGTGGCGGGTTCAAACCCAGCCCCGGCCAAACTAACAAAAAAATAGCCGGGCGTTGTGGCGGGCGCCTGTAGTCCCAACTGCTCAGGAGGCTGAGGCAAGAGAATCGCGTAAGCCCAAGAGTAGAGGTTGCTGTGAGCCGTGTAACGCCACGGCACTCTACCCAAGGGCGGTACAGTGAGACTCTGTCTCTACAAAAAAAAAAAAAAGAAATAAGCATAAAAAACAAAAGCAAAAGAAATGAACTAGAATATCAAGAGTATAGATGAGGTTACTTAGGTGAGTACCTTTCAAAATTGTTTGATCCCTAACTATAAAAAAATATAATCAGGACTGGAGACTCACACCTATAATCCCAGCACTCTAGGAAGCCAAGGAAGGTGGACTGAGGTTGCTGTGGGTTGTGACACCATGGCACTCTACCCAGGAAACAGAGTGAGACTCTGTCTCAAATATATATATGTACACATATATATATTTTTTTTCATTTCAACACATTACACACATCCTCATATAAACCTAAAATAAAGATTTCATGAAACAATTCTTACCCTGGCAACTTGTGAGTTTTTATTCAAAACATCAATTGCCATTTATTTCTAATCTCATGTGTGACTAAATTGATCCAGTAATGGATTGAGACCTACAGTCTGCAAAATCACTAAGACATGAGTATCAGGGATTGACCTAGGCAAAAGATGCTGATAACATTAAAATGAAAATAAATAAAAATAAAAAGCTACTCTCTTCTAGCTTTATACGTATGGGGAAAAGGTTTAGAAGTTTTACTTTACAACAGAAAGCCAATTTAAAAAGCTTTAAAATTGAGCATCTGTTTTTAAGGTAAATTTTTAACTTTCTTATTATAATCATCTACTTAACTACTGTTAAGTCCCAACCATCTGGGTCCCAAATCTTAGACTCAGTTTGATATAAAATGTTCAGTTCCAGGAACCTATCTGCTGTTGAGATACGCAATCTATCTGCTATTTGATTTTTGCCTTCAAATAGTTCATAACCTACCAAGGAGGTTAAGTACTGAAAAATAACTACAGAAGAATAAAGACATGCGTGAGAACATAGAAAAGGGAGAAACTGACTTTGGTCAGGTGATAAGATACAACCTGCACAAAAAAGAGATGGCATTTGAACTGGGCAGGGAGACAGGGAATGAAATAAGAAAGCAGTTGACAAGGGACTTACCACAGAAGAGTACAGAGGAAGTCTGGAGAACAGTTGGCTATGGCAGTTTTAAAGCATGGCTTCAGAATTCTTTGGCTGTCTTCTCATGAAGAGGTTAGATCTATATCCCTCTCCCCTTGAATCAGGCACTGTAACAGCTTACCAAGTAGAATATGGTAGAAGTGACACTGTAAGGGTTCCTAGAACCAGGACTTAAGAAACTATTAGCAGAAGAAAAAGTATCCAATGTACTCAGCCCTACTATGAAACTAATATTTGGCTTTCATATGAAAGCTATAACCCATTTATAACCTAAGAATTTGGGGAATGGGGGGAGGGAGGGGAGGGAAGGGGAGAGGATGGGCGGAGGGAGGGTGATTGGTGGGATTACACCTGCGGTGCACCTTACAAGGGTACGTGTGAAACTTAGTAAATGTACAATATAACTGTCTTAACACAATAACTAAGAAAATGCCAGGAAGGTTATATTAACCAGTGTGATGAAAATGTGTCAACTGTTTATAAAACCAATGTGTGGTGCCCCATGATCGCATTAATGTACACAGCTATGATTTAAAATTAATAAAAAAAAAAAAAGAAAGAAAGAAACTGTTAGCTTCCACATCCTGTATCTTGAGACATTTACTCTTGGAACTCCACTGCCATGCTCTGAGGAAGCTCAAAAGCCCACGCAGAGAGACCACATGTAGGTCTTTCAGCTGACGACCCTAGCTGAGCTCCCAGCCAACAGGCAGCATCAACCACCAGACATGTGAGTAAAGGAGCCTTCAGACGACTCCAGGCCCCAATCTTCAATCATTCCCAGCAGAGGCTCCAGATGTTATGGGACAGAGACAAGCTGTCTGGGCTGTTCCAAATCCCTGACTAATGAACTGTGAGCATAATAAAATGGTGGTTGTTTCATGTCATCGTGTTTGGGCTGGTCTGTTATGCAGCATAGTAGGGAATCTTTATATTCTCAAGAATATAAAGGACATGGTAGAAGATAATCATGGAGAAGAATCTGAAAGAAGAGGTACTTGATATTTTAAAAGTCAGAGCCTTAGAAGTTTAAAATCTCTGCCACCTACAATGGTGGGCAGCTAATGGGTTGAAGGGAAACGGAATTCTATGACTGGATGAGGAAGATGCTATTAGCAGTATTGTACATTTACTGCTGAGAGATTTCCGTCATGCTCATAGAAACATTTGACACAGCTACACCAATCTTAGTGTGGCTCTCATAACTATACCCATTTTACAAGTGAAGCACTTGAGAGGGAAATATAATCGCCAATAATCTGACATCTAATCCAGTAGGAAATCCCTTTGGCTCTATTAACAAAGTATATTTCTAGTCATAATTCCATGCCTTGTCCAAGCAATCACTAATTCTCACCTAAACCAGTGCTGATCCAAATAAATTATCATCTGTAATGAACAAATACCTTTATAAAACACTTTGTTCAGTGAGTTCAGTCTGTTGGCCACATGTTCATTCATGGCAATGTAAAATTGCCATAACAGTTTCTGAACTCTAAGTTTCAATTTCCATACCTATCATATTTCTTGGGACAAGAATTGTAACTATAGATTATTGTTGTCAAATTCTCTGTAGATAACAAATCTTCAGGATTTTGAAACAACTAGAATTCCTAGGAATTCCTAAAATCATAAGTTACTTTAAGAATACTTCCAATATTCTTTACTATTATGAATATATTTTTAAAATTGTTTCATAAAAAAGAAATGTTAAGGCTCGGCACCCATAGCACAGTGGTGACGGGCCAGCCACATACACGGAAGTTTGGCGGGTTCGAACCCAGGCCAGCCCAGCTAAAACCAACAATGACAACTGCAACAAAAAATAGCCCAGTGTTGTGGTGGGCACTTGTAGTCCCAGCTACTTGGGAGGCTGAGGCAAGAGAATTGCTTAAAGCCCAAGAGTTGGAGGTTGCTTTGAGCTGTGATGCCACAGTACTCTACCAAGGACGACATAGTAAAACTCCGTCTCAAAAAAAGGAAAAAAAAGAAATATTAAGTTTAGTAGTATTTACAAACACTGCAGCTTAAAGAAAATATTCAAACACTGAAAAATGTCTACAATCATTATTGGATAATACTCGAATAACTTAGCAAGGTTAGGGGCACCACACAGACTCATGTGTCAAAACTACCAATGTAAGGACTTATTTTGCTTCTCAAACTCATTATCTCCTGGCATACTACTGATAGGATTTTTTTCTTTTTTTGAGGCAGAGTTTTACTATGTTGCCCTCAGTAGAGTGCTGTGACATCACAGCTCATAGCAACCTCAAACTCTTGGGCTTAAGAGATTCTCTTGCCTCAGGCTCCCAAGTAGCTGAGACTATAGGCACCTGCCACAACGCCTGGCTATTTTTTTGTTGCAGTTGTTTAGCTGGCCGGGGCCAGGTTTGAACCTGCCATCCTCGGTGTATGTGGCTGGTGCCGTAACCACTGTTATATGGGCACGGAGCCTACTTGTAGGATTTTATAAAAAAAAATACTCTATACATAAATTTAGTAATATTTACTTTATTTGCAAGAATGATTCATTATTAGCAGCAGACGGGCTTGAAAGCAAGTCCAACTGGTTAAATCGTGACCACTTCTCTCTCATACTCCTCTCTTGATTCCCAGAATAGTCGACCTTAACCTTCTACTGCATGTGTCAGCATTTCCTGCTCTGGCTTTCAACTTGAAGGCAATAGATTCCTTAGAGCCAGTAACATCTGTGTTGTTTGTGGCTAGTGGCTACCTTATCAGACAATGCAGGTATAGAGAATCTTAGAAGGCAACGATTGGGAGAGAGGAAAAGCAAAGCCAGAAAATTCAAAGTTCTATGAAAAGGAAGTCAGCAAAGAACCACATCAGAATGGATCAAATGATCAATAGATGCTTCAGAAAATCAAAATGAGGGAAAAAACACCAACAGACTATAAAGACACAGACCAAAGTCCTAGGCAAAATTTGAGAACGGACTTAAAACATCAAGAAAGTGGTAATTCCTAGGAACCTCAATTGTAAGAGCAAGTCAGTTTCCTTTTCCATTAAGATTCCTTGCTAGGTGGAGTGGCTCACCCCTATAATCCCAGCATCTAGGGAGGCTGAGGTGGGAGGAGTTTGAGACCAGCCTGGGCAATATAGCAAGACCCCATCTCTACAAAAACAGTTTTTTTTAATTTAAAAATTTGCCCAGTATGATTGGGCACACCTGTAGTCCCAGATACTCAGGAGGCCAGAAATTCAAAGTTGCAGTGAGCTGTAATCATGCCATTATTTACTTCATCCTTGTTGACAGGCCAATACCCTGACTCTAAAAAAAATTAAATAAAATCAATGTCCTAAGTCAGCAGTCCAAGGGAACATACACCTCTAGATTTTAACAAAGCATTTGAAAAAAAAAATTCTTATGACATATTTGTGGTCAAAATGAATAAAAAGTTAAACAAATGTATCTGTTAAGTTACTACATTCAAGGCCAGTATGGTGGCTCACACCTGTAATCCTAGCATTCAGGGAGGCTGAAGTGGGTGGACGGCTTAAGCTCTGGAGTTTGAGACCAGCCTAAGCAAGCGCGAGACCCCATCTCTACTAAAAATAGAACAACTTGCCAGGCAGGCATGTGTAGTCCCAGGTATTTAGGAAGCTGAGGCAAGAGGATCACCTGAGTCCAGGGGTATGAGGTTGCTGGGAGGTATGACTTTATGGTGCTCCACCCAGGGTGACAGAGTGAGACTCAAAAGAAAAATTGCTACATTCAAAGTGTGCTGTTTAGAAAAAACTCACATCTTCCCTAAAATGATGGAATAAAATTTAATCAAGGTAAATTTAAGGTTCTTCATGTAGCAAAGGGAATAAAAGACAAGGGTACAAGCAGACGCAGAAGGTGAGGGAAACTGGACTCGGCAGCAGCCTCTAGGAAAGCACTGGGGTTTCTGTTGGCGATCAGCTCTGCACGCAGGACCATACGCAGCACTGGCCGCGTATACAAGCATGGAAGTAAAAAACATCTGAGAGAGGAGAAAACCCAGTCAGGAATATTGCAATCAACTCTGGATATTGATTTTTAAAGACTTTCAATCCAACAGAAGGGTGAGCAGGATGGTGATTACCACTTAGGAGCTCTGGAGTTACTCTGCTAAGAAAGAATAAGAGAGGTGAATGTGACAGCTCCAAAGACGTAAAAACCATTACACTCCACTCTGTGCAGCTGAAAAGAGAAGATCTATAACCAAAGGATGAACAGACGCTACATTTACTACAGACCCCCAAAAAAGACCTTCTGGCCAGAGCCAACCAAAGGCAGAGTGGGCTCTTCATAGACGCGGCTTCCCCCAGCTCGGCAGAATTTCAGTGCGGGCTGGGGGTGCGCTCAGAGGGCACAGCAGGGAGTAACTGCAGACACTTGACGGATGATCCAAATACCTTCTCCCGATCTTGTGACCCGAGCAGAGTCCCCTGGGTAACTCATGAACACCACTGAGACAGATGCTCACAGGCACGTCCGTCCAGTCCTCGAATTCCGTAGGCACTTCAGAAACATTTAACATACGGGAGCAACTTCAGAAGAGTATTATTAGGAGATAAAGAATGTTAGGTTCTGAAGAAGACCAGAGGTTGAAGACGCAGCAGTAATGAACGTGGACTCTTTTCTGAAATGCTCCCTAATAAAATGGCTTATGAAAGGTATAAGGGTTAAAGCACTTTTTTTTAATAATAGGGAAGACTTAAGCCTCTTTCTAAGCTCAAGGGAAAAAGCCAAAAGGACGACCAATTGGAGGGAGTTGAGGGAAAATTAAAAGCAGGACCTTGGAAACAGAAAAGGAAGCCTAGACTCAACCTCAAAATATTAAGCACAGAGTAAGTGCTAGATAAGATGCCTAAGTCACGTTTTCACATGTACAAATAAAACTATTTAAAAATATTCCCTTCTAAATCTGCCATAGAACCATGATCCTCTGAAGGATATTAGTTCTCATGGAATTCCTACAACTATACACAGAAGATTCCTTTAAAACAGTATAAACATCACAGTAGCAAAATTAGAAGCAGCAGAGGACTAGATAACAGATTTAACCCTCAGGCATTAGGTATCAGGTACTAATAATTGAGCTGTACTAACCTGCTGCATGAAAGACAATAAAAAGACCCAAGGCTTCTGCAGTACACGGCATTAGTGGATTACTTTAATAAAAGGTAAGATGTTGAGTTGTTTAAAGGAGAAAGTTTTCCAATAAAACTTACACCGTAGCTAGTGATATCCTAACAGTAACACCTCAAAACTAGATTTTTTTGTGCTCACTTTGGCAGCATATATATGTACTAAAACTAGATTTTAAATTAAAATAAATCGTTCCATGCTCAAATATTTTAAAAACAGAATAGAACAGTATAACATCTTTTCTGTTCCTGGTTTCACAATTACCCAAATAATAAACAGACTGCATTGGTCTGCTCAGCTGCCATAACAAAACACATTAAACTGGGAGGCTTAAATAACAGAAATTTATTTTCTCAGTTCTAGAGGCTGGAAGTCTGAGATCAGGAAGCCAGCATGGTCAGGTTCTGGAGAAGGCTCTCTTCCAGCTTTTAGAGGGCAGCCTTCTCCCTGTGTCCCCACGGAGTGGAGAGAAATAAATGAAATTCTCCACTGTCTCTTCCTATAAAGGCACTAATCCCATCAGGAGGGCCCTATGCTCATGACCTCATCTAAACCTAATTACCACCCAAAGGCCCCATCTCTGAATACCCTCACACTGGGGTTAGAACTTCAACACTTGAGAGTCCACAGCATAAATGGATAGATAAAATTTCAAACAATCACCCTTAAAATTGCTGCCAGCTGGGCGCTGTGGCTCACGCCTGTAATCCTAGCAGTCTGGGAGGCAGAGGTGGCAGATGCACTGACTGAGCTCACAGGTCTGAAACCAGTCTGAGCCAGAACAAGACCTTCTCTCCAAAAGTAGCTGGACGTTGTGGCAGGCGCCTGTAGTCCCGGCTGCTTGGGAGGCTGAGGCCAGAGAACTGCTTGAGTCAAAGAGTTGGAGGTTGCTGTGAGCTATGATGTCTACCGAGGGCGACAAAGTGAGACTCTATCTCAACAACAACAACAAAAAAACTGCTGCCAATGCTATTACAAAATCTAAATCTAACCAGATCCCTTTCCTGCATAAAATTCCCCAACAGCTAGTACAGTCTAGGAATAAGACCTGAATCATTCAGCACACAGTACGTAACCTTCACGGCGCAGACTCCACCCACCTCTCCCACCTTCTGTCACATCAGTGCCTACCAGTACCCTAAGCTACAGTTCAACTAAGCAACCTGGGGTTTCCAGCATACACCACACTCTTTTCTATCTCTCTCTTTTTTTTTTTTTTGAGACAGAGTCTCCTTCTGTTCTCCCAGCCTGGAGAGCCCTGGCCTCAGCCTAGCTCACAGCACCCTCAAACTCCTGGGTTCAAGGGCTGCCCCTGCCTCAGTCTCCTGAGCAACTGAGAATTCAAACAATTCTCCTGCCTCAGCCTCCCAAAGGGCTAGGATTACAGGTGTGAGCCACCTCGCCCAGCCGACCATGTTCCTTTTTATGCCTTCTACCTTTACAGGGAATGTTACCTGTCCTAGAATTCTCTTCCCCTAAAGTGCCAGGCTAACTTCCACTTATTCTTAAAGTATGCACTTAATATCTTCTAGGGTCAGAACCTTCCCTATAGTCTTCCCCACCAAAAGAGGACAGGTGGGGAAGACTATCACTGCGACATGTTCTGCACACCTTCTGCATTTGCCAAGCCGTACTGTAACTCCAAGTCACATGTTGCCCTTACTAAGCCATGAGCTCTCCCAAAGCCAGGAGTAGCAACTTTGGTCCCCGTATCATCAGCACAGAAACCAACACATAATCGGTATTTAAAAAAATAAGAAAAATTAATCAAATAGACCCTAAAAGAGTACTTCTTAATTATAGAAGCACTTTTTTTTCCTTACATTTCATACCCATTATCCTATGGACATATTTCTGGTTAATTATCTTCCCCTTGATTTGCACAAATATTTGGTGATTACCTCAATCCCAAGCAAAATGGAACACAATATAAAAATCTCTGAAAACCAAGAGCACAGACGGAGAGAATGATGGTGCTCTGCTGTAGGACTGGCAAATTCAAAATGCACAGAAGAGTGTCTGTCTTTATCCATAAAACAAACTTTACACTCTCCCAATGTTACAGGCTAGTTTACCACCTTTTAGCATTTTCCATAAATGCCAATGATGGGCTCCCTGATGGATTCTCACAAAGGAAAATTCTGTCCCATGCAGACTCACAGATGACACTTTTAGGTTTTAAATCAATCAAGGCACCTTCCTAAAAGAACAAGTCACCTGTGCTCCCCTGCATCAGAAGTGCCAATTTTATATACAACAGTCAGAGCAACTGTGTCTTGAAGGAAAAGCCTTATAAACTACAAATGTCAGTGTTCATTAATGTCTGAATTATACTTGCAAGGTTGCTGGTCCTTCTGTGAGGGTGGATAAATCAAGTATAGGGAAATGACTTTATGTTTTGTCTGACTCGTATTTTGCCTTTTTTTCCTCCCAAGAGAAACATATTCCTCATGCTACACTTTCTGATGACCAAACATTAACTCATCATCCTAAATCTCTTCAATGACTAAAAGTTCCTTGCTTCATCATGAACCGGCAGCTTGAAATTTTAATGTAAATATAAGAAAAGCAGTCGGGTATTTTGTTGTTGTTGTTGTTTGGTGAGACAGGGTCTTGCTCTGTTGCCCAGGCTGGAGTGCGGGAGTATGATCATAGCTCACCGCTCACGGTCTCAAGTGATCCTCCTGCTTCAGCCTCCCAAGTAGCTAGGACTACAGGTGCACCCCACCATGCCTGGCTGTCTTTCTTTCTTTCTTTTTTTTTTTTTAATAGAGATGGGGGTCTCACTATGTTGCCTAAACTACATTTCAAACACATAGGTTCAAGCTGTCTTCCCAAAGTGCTGGGGATTCAGGTATGAGCCACCAAGGCAGGCCAGGAGTCACATGTTTATTTATTTTCCTCAATCTGTGACATCCTAAAAAATAAATTTCAATATAATCTGATGTACAGATTCTTTGACATGAATCTACAAAAGAGATCACATCCTACCAGCCCTTACTAGAGGTAGAATAAAAGTGCAATCATGTGCTTTTGTCCTATGGTTATAATTAAGGTTGAAAAAAAAAAGCCCTATGGGGAAAGGGCCAAGGAAGGGAAAGGGAGGGGGGAGGTTTTGGTGGAGGGAGGGTAATGGGTGGGGCCACATCTATGGTGCATCCTAGAATGGGTACAGGCGATTGCACTAATGTACACAGCTATGATTTAACAATAAAAAAAAAAAAAAGAAAAGGAAAAAATACAGTTAATTAATTAAAAAAAAGCCTTCTGTTTTTCCCTCTAAGATATCACCAGATTTGAATCACTCCCATCCTCAAATCCCTCTGGGGTGCTCTTTTAAATGTACCTCCACATATTTCCACTTTCCCCTGAGTAACTCCTCCCTGCTTTCAACTACTCACCACTCACAACCTCTCATCTCTTGTCCTAAAACTTGCTGATCACGTTTCTGTATTCTCTTTCATCATTCTCCTTCCCCAAATCCTAACTAACACTGTATCTTTACAGTGACTCGGATAATTTCAAAAATTTAAATATTGACAGTGGCCCACTGTGATAAAATGGACTGCGTATAACACAAAATGACACCTCCCTCAATTCAAAATTGCAAGTATTTGCTGAGTGTCCATCATGTGCTGCCTAGTGGTTACAAAACAAGACCAGCTTTACTGGACTTCAGCTTTGCAAGAGGGGCTGTATATTTACAT
Organism: Nycticebus coucang; assembly: GCF_027406575.1. Classification (NCBI taxonomy): domain Eukaryota; kingdom Metazoa; phylum Chordata; class Mammalia; order Primates; family Lorisidae; genus Nycticebus; species Nycticebus coucang. The sequence continues at coordinate 53,415,772 of NC_069786.1, forward strand.
ACATCTAATATATAAATATAATACATGTGTGTGTATCTCCACACACATACACAGAAGGAAGGGCCTCTCTGAAGTCCAGAGAGGTTGAGGCCTCTTCCACTATAGTTAATTTCTGTTATAAATTATTTCTTAAAATGCTGAAATAGGGTGGTAAACACTGTACATCTTTAAATATTTACAAAACATGCCAGACAATACTATTAGGCTGGTCTGAACATAATTATATGGTCCAGGAGGAAGACACAGTTGAAAGTTATATGATTTAGACGACTTTCTTTCAATCCTGTTAGTGTGTTTCTGGGATCATTCAAAGGTAGTCAAGATTAATGTGAAGCCCTTTGTGCAAGGGAAGCCAGGGCCAAAGGACCCTCCTACCCACTACCACCCAAAGTTTCAGCATGGTTTCTGCCGTCAAGGAACTTAGAAACTGGAAGAAAAATGAAGACACCCTCCCCCTCAATATAATGGAAGAAATAACTATGCCAGAGGCCAGGAGGCCATCCTGGATCCATTGCTAAACTATTAATTATCCTCAAGTTCTCCTTAATATATTTAAACTTCAAAGGTTTCTCCCCCCACCCCCATAAAATAAAGTGATACTATTCTCTGTCCTGACTCCTGCCTGAAGTTGTTAAGAAGGTCACCTAAGATGTGCTGTTGCTTTAGTAAACAATAAAACCCTCCACAAATGTGAGCTAGAAAGGAACAGAAATCAACCGCCCAAGCACATGCGGTCTTATCATGGCCACTACAAAGTCCTTAATGACACCTATAATTCAGAAACTGAAATTGCGCTGTCCAGGATATAGCAAGGGAAGCTTCAGGAAAGAAGGAGAGAAAAGCTGAGGGAATATGATTTGAAAGTAAAGGTATTCCACAAAGCCCAAAGGTCTCTGGCACTTTTTCTGTGAATATCTGAATATTCCTTTTCAGTTTTTTTTTCCCTTGTTGAAATAACTTCCATGAGTAACCCAGAAGATGACTACTCCCCAAACAAACCCGGATTTATTCCCTAAGATCCCGTTTCTATGCCAGACTTTTTCTTCAGTTAAAAACTCGAGAGAAAGTCACTGCGCTAGCCGTCTCCTCCCTCTCAACCCACCACAATCCAGTTTCCTCCCTCGTGCTAAACTTCCACAGACATTACTAAAGACGATTACCAACACAAGCTGCCCACCTGAGCTCTTCCCCCACTTGCTTTACAGGAGTACCTGGAGGGAGTCCTGCCTTCCTCTGCAGTGACAGCAGCCTCTTTCTGTGTCCTCCTCCCTCCCAAGCTGTCCCCACTCTTCTTTCAAGGTCCTCCCACATGCACTCACCCCTTGGACTAAAGGGGCAGATCCACCCTCTGCCTTCCTCCAGGAGATTCTGATCCTCCCTTAAACTTCCCACCTCCTGAACCAGAAGGGAGAAGCTTTCATCTGTCTCCAGTCCAGCCCTTTCCTCTCAAGCTATTAGTTCTTTTGCTTCTGACTACCACTGGACGATTCTACCTAACCTCCTCTCTGGAAAGTAATGAGACAGTATTTTCCAGCATTTCTGGCATTGCCCACTCTGCTGCTATTCTGTTCAGTGATCACCACCTACCCACCAGGTAGCCTGCAATCACGAGAGTCTCCTTTTCTTACCTGATCACACCCTACAGATCACATCAGTCAACTCACCACAGCTCCTCAGCTCAGCCTCCATGACAGCACTGAAGTCTCCAACGTCCTCTCCAGCCACCCTGGCCAACAGTGAGCTCTAGACTGCTATTCCCCTCCCTGTCCCCCAAAGTGTGGAACATGTACCACAATTGGGTATGTATAATTAAGGTTTCAAGAAAAAAATTCTGGCTCAGCACCCATAGCACAGTGGTTACAGCGCCAGCCACATGCACCAAGGATGGTGGGTTCAAACCCAGCCTGAACCAGCTAAACAACTGCAAAAAAAAAAAAAAAAAAAAATAGCTGGGCATTGTGGCAGTGCCTGTAGTCCCAGCTACTTGGGAGGCAAAGGCAAGAGAATCGCTTTAGCCCTAGAGTTTGAGGTTTGCTGTGAGCTGTGACACCACAGCACTCTACTGAGGGCGACATAGTGAGACTCTATCTCAAAAAAAAAGAAAAGAAAAGAAAGAAAAACAAGCCCTATATGTACTTTCGGACATTTTCAGAAAACACCCATCTGATAATGTTACTTCTCCGTTATCTAACCCTGTTCACAGCTCACCCATTTTTTATTCCTTCCTGTGTAGGAGTCCAATGTTTCTCACACTTTTAGAAAAATCCAAATCACCTGGAGATACTGTTGCAAAGCTGATTCTGATTCAGTTGGCCTGAGACTACATTTCTTTTTTTTTCTTTTTTTTTTTTTTGGCCAGGGCTGGGTTTGAACCCACCACCTCTGGTATATGGGGCTGGCGCCCTCCTCCTTTGAGCCACAGGCGCCACCCTTTTTTGACACACTTTGAATAGCAATGTTCTGGCCATATTCAATTTTAAAGTATGCTGTCATTACTGTAAGCCTCCTGGCCTGGAAGACCTTTTTCCCACCTATAACTGCCTACTCAACCTTCAAGATATTCAAGAACATCATTTCCTTGAGAAGAGGATCTTTCCTGCCTTCCCCAACAGAACTGCTCATCTCTGCTACACGGTCAGAGCTCCAGTCTGGTACTTCCTTTTGTTGTATGTTGGCCATTTATTTTTCTACCTCTGCCAAGCTGAGCTCTCGGACAGCCTTTCTGTCTTTACAGTCAGTGCCCGGCACATAAAAGCTACTCAATAAATCTGTACAGAAGGAAAGCCACAAAAAGGAGATAATACATAAACTTTCAGGGAGATGTTTAGAAAATAAGGCTGTTAGGCAACATCAAGTCTGTCAGTTTGAAGGTACGTGGTTGGAAACCTTCAGCTGGAAAAATAAGGAGAATTTACACTAGCATTGCAGAGTCACACTGCAAAAGAACAGCACCATGCATTTTTTTTTTTTTACACTGTATAAGAAAATAAAATTCCCTGGTTTTTTGACATGAAAACTAAATCTAGAAAATCTTCTGTTTAACATTTAACAGACCCAAACTCAACAAGCACAGTGAGAAACGAACTACCATTTCACCTCTAAATCTGTGTTCATCTATTTTATGAAGAATCCTTCTGACAATTCTAAGTTTAAACAAACCTTTGTGAAGAGAGTACTCCAGCAGGTTTAATGCAGTCACAGCTGTCAAAATCATGGGCAATGCATCACACTTGAGAGCATTTGAAAATGTGTCAATAATTATAATTAGACACTTGTACCAGATCTAATATACTTTCACTACCCTTTAAATTCAACTGATGGGAAATTAAAACCAGTTTCTTAAAAGTGCAACTCTCAGATCATAATTTAATCCTCAAGTAGATATAAAACCTGTCACACTACAGAGATACAGAACATTTTACTCAGGAGAGAAAAGGCCATGGTATTGTAATGCATCATTTTAGGTCAGGTGACCACCTTTAAGACTGGAAGAGTAAAATACATTATTGAGGTGACATAATCTTCTAATATTTACTTCACTCATTTGTATTTCAAGATTGTCTCTTCAAAATTATGCATGACCTACAGCACAGAGGTAACTGTTAATGTTTTGCTTTATTTCCTACCAATCTTCTTTTCTTATACATCCATATGTATATAACAAATATGAAACTGTACTGTTTTATGTTTATATTTATGGAACTGTACTATGCTACTGTACGTAATTTATAAGAATGGAATCCCACTGTGTTTTAAGTGTCCTGATTTTTCTATGTAATGTCACTCTATACTCTCCATGATCTTTCATTCATTCATTGCAAAAATTTCTCCATGTCTACTGTGGATAAGGCAGAATACTAGGCAAAAGGTACAGTCACTCTACCAAACAGACATACACTATCAGTACTGGTAGTATATACACTTAAAGTATATAGGTTAGTGTATGCAAGGTATAGAAAAGAAGGAAGGCAAAACAAAAAAAAAAAAAAAAAAAAGAAAAGAAGGAAGGATGGAAGAGCCAACAAAAGCTTCTTTGAGAAGACAGATTTAAAGTGAAAACTGTCAGGCGCAGTGGCTCACACCTGTAATCCCAGCACTCTGGGAGGCCAAGGCGGGGTGTACTGCCTGAGCTCAGGAGTTCAAGACCAGCCTGAGCAAGAGTGAGGCCCCATCTCTAAAAACAGCTGGTGTGGTGGGGGTGCCTATAGCCCAAGCTACTCAGGAAGCTGAGCCAACAGAATTGCTTGAACCCAGGAGTTTGAGGTTGCTGTGAACCATGACACCATGGCATTCTACCCAGGGTGACATAGTAAGACTCTGCCTCAAAAAAAAAAAAAAAAAAAGTGAGAACTGTCCCTATAAATTTATCTAAAATAGTCTTTTTAGTGATTACATAAGATTCTATTTTGTGAATATATATATAAATCAAACCTGTATTATATAACATTTAAGTTATTTTCATTTTCTTTTGCGGCTCTACAGCTAAATGAATAAATTTGTATATTTACAGAGATCTAATAAGAGGTTCTTTTAAACTAGTAAATAAAGTCTCAAAAATACTCCAGAAAAATTACATTTATATTAAAAAGTCAAAATTTCCAAGTCTTTCAACCTGGAATCGAAATACACTATTTGCTTTGGGGGAGGCAATGATAAAGAAAAAAATGCAGTAAAGGGAATATACACGAATTTTATCTTAAATTTTATTTACTGGGGCTTTAATTTTTAAGTATGTCCAGTTGACTAACCACCAGGAAACCCGATCATCATATGAAACAATACTGATTACCTATCTCAAAATTTCAATAATCCCTATTTTACCTTCTTTATATCACAAACTACTTCAGAAGATCAAAAGCTGTCTCTTCTGGTACGTTCCAAAATCATTAATAAAATTTTGCTGTTTTTTTTTTTGAAGATTGTCATATGCTTATTACCTTTTTTAAAGTATTATAAAAATAAAACTTTTTCCCTAACTCTAAAAGTCCTTTGCTGCTATTCCTGATCAATAATAAAAGGCTGACTATATGAGTTTTTTGGTCCCTAAATGCCTATTTACCATTCACTGTATTTTAAAAAAAGACAAAGAAAAAGATAATCAGGGCGGCGCCTGTGGCTCAGTGGGTAAGACGCTGGCCCATATACCGAGGGTGGCTGGTTCAAACCCCGCCCCCACCAAACTGCAACCAAAAAATAGCCGGGCGTTGTGGCAGGCGCCTGTAGTCCCAGCTGCTCGGGAGGCTGAGGCAAGAGAATCGCTTAAGCCCAGGAGTTGGAGGTTGCTGTGAGCTGTGTGAGGCCACAGCACTCTACCGAGGGCCATAAAGTGAGACTCTGTCTCTACAAAAAAAAAAAAAAAAAAGAAAAAGATAATCAGCCACAGAAGCTCTGTTTTTAACATAAAGCACAAACCAGATGAGGTCCTTTTTTTTTTTTTCTGAGACAGAGTCTCACTTTATCACCCTGGGTAGAGTGCCAGCCGTGGTGTCGCAGCTCACAGCAACCTTCAACTCTTGGACTTAGATGATTCTCTTGCCTCAGCCTCCTGAACAGCTGGGACTACAGATGCCCACCACAACGTTTGGCTATTTTTCTGTTGCAGTTTGGCCGGGGCCAGTTCGAACCTGCCACCTCGGTATAGGGGGCCTGGGGCCGGCACCCTACTCACTGAGCCACAGGCACCACCCTAAACGCAGTGCTTTAAAACAATCGAAGTAAAACTGTGGTTAGCCAGGCTTCCAAAGCCCAGAGTTCTTCACGGATTCAAACTTACAAAGGAAAATAAAAAAGCCAAGCTCCATTTACTAAAAGAAACAAAGAGACTGAAAGAGCATCAGCAAATTATTAAGCTTTAGAAATAACTCAGTCCACGTCCTTTTTTATTGGCTCCATAGAAGCTATCAAAAATTGCTAATGCTGACTTATACTGCAGGACAGGGTATTGGAAAAAGTTTTCAATTAGCAATAATCGCTCCTTGGACAAACCTCATTGGCCAGGAGGCTGCCGCTGTGCAAAGCTGTGCAAAGCTGTCCGTGCCCTTCTTGACAGATGAGAAAAGGAAAACACCTCGAAGACAAAGGTTGGGAAACAGTCACAGAACTGTTTGACACCCGAGACCAGACTAGCAAGTCTTGAGTCTCAGGAGCTGTATCTCCTTCTCACCATGCCACAAATACAAAACCAAAACCAAATTCATGGCACAACCTACACTGAAATTGAAAATGCAAATAGCCTCTGATTCCGCAACTTCAACCTTTGGTATTTATCTCCACGCATACAAGAGATAGGTAGATAGGTACAGAGAGCGAAAGCTGTGTCTGTGGATGTGAGACCCCAGTGGATGCCTGAAATCTTACATAGTACCAAGCCTTATATGTACAGACCGTCCTGGGTGTACATCCTTCCTTTATGTCAACTCGTGTATTGTGTGCACGGATTCCTTTTATAACATAAACAGTATCAAAAATATAAAACATCTTAATAAAATTATTTAATTTCTAAGACAAAGTGTATAAGAACCCATATTCGTGTGCTACCTAGGAACTAAATAAAAATACCAATTTGAATTTAAAAGAAAAGAAAAGTCACCGTTGTCTGACCCCAAAAGGACACGAATCTCTGGGAACAAAAGAAATGCCCTCCAGGAAGAAGTCGAGGCATGGCACCCTCCTCTGAGATGGATTCACCCCATCTTCACCCCAAACAATAGGACTTCTCCGGATCAAAGGGGAACAAAGTAGCAGAAGGGAGAGAGCTGAGGTGAACCCAGCAGATAGGCGGCGCCTGTGGCTCAGTCGGTAAGGCGCCAGCCCCATATACTGAGGGTGACGGGTTCAAACCCAGCCCCGGCCAAACTGCAACCAAAAAATAGCCGGGCGTTGTGGCGGGCGCCTGTAGTCCCAACTACTCGGGAGGCTGAGGCAAGAGAATCGCTTAAGCCCAGGAGTTGGAGGTTGCTGTGAGCTGTGTGAGGCCACGGCACTCTACCGAGGGCCATAAAGTGAAACTCTGTCTCTACAAAAAAAAAAAAAAAGAAACAATGACTTGGAGGGAATCCTAAGCAAACAAACTGAGGGGGAAAAAAAACTCATCTGAATTTGAAAAGGACATTCCATTCTAAACTGGCTAAAAGCAATAGTAATCTCAAGCTGAGTCTTTCTTCCCTAGCATTTATTTCCCAGGTCAGGGCTCCAGCAACCTCCTCTTCACCTTTTGTATCACCTGTGATCCAAAAAAAAGGGCTGTGTCAGAATCACTTTCACCCAAATAAAGTTCAGCAACATAGACAGGAGTTACAGGTGTCACCTACCAACAGCCTATCTGCCTTTTGTTCTACAGACAGAGCTGTTTATCAGTTCCCATGTTCAAAAGTTGAAGACTATGATTCTACTCCTTAATTGGAATAAACATTTGATTTATTTGCAAGATAAGGCACTTGACCCAAAAAGTCAATAAGAGACTCTGAACTGTTTGTAGCTCGCTCTTCCTGATCAATAATAAAAAGCTTTTTCCCATTTCCAAAGGGGAGCTGTCCTCCAAAGCATTGAGATCCTCTCATCAGTCCCCACATAGATCCATGATGAACCAGCACAAAGCCAACGCCCCAGACCCTTATTTCCAGGTCCCAGTACCATTTTCTTAAATTCTCCCAGAACTTTGATCAGCCTTCTTCTATGTTCTTGTTCCAGCACAACCTCCACAACACCACATTCCATCTCAAACCAGCTCCTCTGGCCAACTTTTTATTTTCTTTAAATATCTTTTCCATTCTCCCAGTCATCTAGGTTCCAGAAGTCAAGTATTGTCCACCTCCTATCCTCTTTTCATCACAATGGTAATTTATTTGCCAAGCCCTATGGCTTCTCTAGCCCAAGGGCAAATCAATAGCTCCATCTACTCTCCTTTCTTCCCAACTTCTGGGCATGCCCCCCTCTGCCCTCAAACCAATCATTCTTGGCCAACAGAAAGCTACATATGACGGCAGCTTAAAAGCATACACCTATAGGGCCAATACGGTTAGCACACGGAAAGGATGTAGGCTAGGAGTTAAAAGAAAAAGAAAGAAAGACACCCACCAGCATAAGAATAAACAATAAATAGCAACTAATGCTGGGCCTGAGCGTCTGGGAGAAAACAGGATGAGCAGGGACTGCTGCAAATACAGTGCACATGTCCCCTCAGCCTGACACAATCACAAGAAGCTCCGGCAAGTTCCTGCAGGAATACAGTCCTGACGCTGCCAGTTTTCAATGTTGCAGGAGCAGCGGGAAATCTGACCTTCTTTAATGGGAAATCTCCCCATTTTTAAATGTTGGCAACTATTTCCGAAACAAAAAAAAAATGTTCTCAACATGACATCAAACAGGGCACAAATGTGAAGTGTACTCAGCTCAGGGGCCACTAGTTTTCAACCTCTGCTACAGAGGGGTTAAAGTCCAGATGTGTGACCTCAAACATGCTGTATCACCTCTCTGGGTCTCAGGTTTCTCCTTCTGTAAAACAGGGATAATAGAGTAGGCCCCTGGGGAGGAGTGTAAGCATTAAATGAGACACTGCAAGGACCCTGATCAAGGCCCATCACGCATGTGTCATCTTTTTTTTTTTTTTTTTTATTGTTGGGGATTCATTGAGGGTACAGTAAGCCAGGTTACACTGATTGCAATTGTTAGGCAGAGTCCCTCTTGCAATCATGTCTTGCCCCCATAAAGTGTGACACACACCAAGGTCCCATCTTAACCTTCATCGGACCATTCCAAATAAACCAGACTGGGACTCCCAATCTCCCTTTCTAAGCTTGTATCTATGATACTCACCTTACTGTACTTTATACAGTCAAGTTGTATCACGAAGCACTTTTAACTATGAACTTGATCTTCTTTCCTGTTGTCTCAGGTCTTGCATATCGCCCCAACAAGCTGCATCTTGGGACACTGAGTCTGACTGAATGAGGTGTAACTATGTTTTGAGTTCCTTTTTGGTTTGGTTTTGTTTGTTTTCGAGACTGTCTCACTCTGTTGCCCCAGGCTAGAGTGCCTTGGCTTCTGTGAGCCTAGCTCACAACAACCTCAAACTCTTGGGCTCAAGGGATTCTCTTGCCAAGTAGCTGGGACACAGGCATCCTCCACAACACCCGGCTATATTTAACAGCAAGGTCTCACTCTAGCTCAGGCTGGTATCAAACCTGTGAGCTCAGGCAATCCACCCACATCAGCCTCCCAGAGTGCTGGGATCACAGGCATGAGCCACCACACCCACCTGCAACTATTTTGCACAACAAAAACAACCACCTTGTATTCCTTGACCTAATCCCTCTTTCTGGAATGTTGTCTTTTGCTACATAGATACCACTGAAAATGATAACATCAAACTGGTGCTTCTTTCAAAGGCAGCCCAACAGCCACTTCCTCAAAGGTGTTGGTTGATCCCTCTGTATTTTGTGACCAAGACACTTGGTGTTCTGCCATTTATAGTTGATGTGTAGTCTTCACTCTCCGACTCAAGTCTACGTTAAGATCAGCATGGCTTTACTGAGCTTCCTTTGCCCAGCCCTAGATACAGGAAGACTTGATAAATGCTCAGTAGAAGAAGGGCAACGAAGAGAAAAGACGAAGAAGCAGGAAAACAAAGATTTTAATGATGAGCTCAATGACAACAAGGGTGAGGGCTGCCACCAATTATGCTCCGTCTTTAACTGCAAAGAGCTGTCCCTCCTAACAAGGTACAGGGTCATCTCTGCCACTTCCCTGTCAACCTTTGCTGCATGTGATGACCCCAGTAGGTACCCCTGCTTTCCCCTTAGTACTGGACGTCCTCGTCCTATTCCAATAGAATCTAAATAAACAGGGAACTAAGTGGCTCCCTCCACCAGTTTAGATGAAGCAGCCCCACCTTTGATGCTGACTGGGATCAAGATCAGGATGATGCACTCTTAGAGACGATCCAACCACGTATCACCCACCTTCACCTGAAGCAAGGACCCCTACAAAGAGAAAATAATATGGCGGGGAAGAGAGTATAGAATAGGAGTGTGGACTTTCTATAGAATAATTGAAATCCATATCCAAAAAACTCCAAATTTGCATCCAGACCAGCAAATATTCAGTAAACAAAGTAAGACTAACTTCCACAATACCTAGAACAGTTTTATTCTAACTGCTTATTAGGGCCCATTAGCAAGTAGTGAATTTAATAGAGACCAGAATAGAAACTAAAAAAAAAAAAAAAAATTACAGTATTGTTTTTATAAAACTTGCAATCCAGCTTTATTTTTTAACTGTGTGCATGCGTACTAGGTCATGATGTGAAATGCATTGCTGAGAGTCAAAAATGTTTTTAAAAACACTGAAATAGAACATTTATGTTTATATAAAGTAATCTCTGCTGACTGAGCTTTTCCATTTTTTACTAGGCCATAATTGTAAGATATTTGTTCTTGCCACCTGTTGTTCACAACAGTTCAGGTTCTTCAAGTTCAAAAACAGCATATGAAAAATATCGTTTGGCATACTTGCCTCTTACCATTCTCCTTTCTATTGAAAAGGAAGATAAGGGGCACTCTAGATATCCACCTACACTTTTTGTTCCATGACATCAAGACAAGAGAGATTAGTCCAAACGCTCCAGCTTTCATGGTCATGTTTGGCTCATAAACCCACCACTTAAGGAAAGCAGTAAAGCACATTTTATTTGCACCCCAAGTATAGCACCTCTCATCAACAGCTGCAACAATGGAAGATTCAGAACTTGGTTTAAAATATCACTTCAACCCAGGCCTTTATTCCAGGATATTTTTTCTTAAGTTCTTTTTGTTGCACGTTCTTCTCGGTATTCACTCTCCAAACTCCAAGTATCATCCTACCTCTAATACACATCTTTCTCTGATCTAAAACCCCACCTTCCTTATCCCCTCTGTACATTTCTTATCAAACTCAGGGTTATTTTTTAGAGGTTCACTCAAGAGTTGTTCTATAACTGACTAAAGAAAAACCCACAACACTAAAGAAATCTTACTTCTTAATGGCATCTATGTTGTATAGGGATCCTCAATGGCCAATTTTGCCTTTCACCAATAAGCAAATGTACACAAGCCACAAAGTCCTATGTGGTGTGTCCACTCAAGTCAGCCCTTAAAACCTATCAATAGGGGAGTGTAGTTTGGGTTCCACCCATTTTCCAAAGAGGTCCTACACACTCCTCTGCCTCTCACAGAAGTACTGCCTACAACCCTGTGTCTCCTCCGGTCTACTGTTTGGGATCATATGCAACAGGAAAAAGTCAAAGTGAAGAAGTCAATTCACTGAGCGTTTGGGTCCCTGCCATGTACACATTTATGCAGGATTCCTTGCTCTGTGGAATATAAAATATTAATTGAAATATTCTTCCCCAAAATGGAGACACATCACCTTTAAATACAGAAACAAACAAAAAAGGAAACATACGCTGAAAGTAACATATTTGTTGAACTGAACTACAACAAGTTACAACAGCAAGTATAGAGGAGTTATCAAAAACAGTTCCTTCTACCTAGAGCATCTTTTGTCCCTGCTTCCCAAACTTCATCCTTAAGGACCACAGTTGACTGGCTTTGCCTTCTATGAGATTTCCCTAATTTCTTAGAGGGCTGGGTGCCTTTGCTCCCCTTAATGTGCAACCATCCTTTCATTCTCTCAGCAATTAAAAAAGGAAATCTACTCTGTGGTCTGGACCAGGCATTAGGTTAGGTGCAAAAAATACACAAAAGATGAATAAGTCTCAGTCCTTGCCTTCAAGGAGCCCAGCAAGAGAATTTGAAAGGTTTGACTCTGTGAAGAAGAATGAATAATGTCAAAAAAATAAAGAAAGAAATGGAGAAGGCCTGGTGTGGTGGCCTACCACTGAGGGAGGCCAAGGCAGCTGGATCACTTGAGCTGAGGAGTTAAGAGACCTGCCTGAGCCAGAGCGAGACCCCACCTCTAAAAATAGCCAGGTGTTGTGGCTAATGCCTGTAATCCCAGCTACCTGGGAGGCTGAGGCAAGAGGATCGCATGAACCCAAGAGTCTGAGGTTGCTGTGAGGTATGACTCCATGGCATTCTACCAAGGGCATTAAAGTAAGACTCTGTCTCAAAAAAAAAAATAAAGAAAGAATGATGGAGAAATGTATAACTTTAAGTCCTTGTCCTCAAAGAGATCAATCAAGTCCCAGAATGAGAAGTGAGGATGATAAAATGCTGGGAGACTGTCAAACCAGCAAAATGGTACAATCCAGGAAGCATTCTTATTTGCAATAAGATTACAGCCCTGTAGGATTTGGCTCTCCCCAAAAGAAAGGGGGAAGGGCAATGCAGAATGCCAAAACAGCCAAGGCTTGGCCTTAGAATGAAGGAGAGCTGACCACCTGCAGACCCATCAGAACACCTGTGCTAAATGCCGCCCCTTCACCTCACCCCATTCCTCCCAAACAATCACCACCTACTGCATGAACGTCCACAAAATACGGAAAGGCTGAAACTTAAAGTCACCTTCCCAGTCACAGAAATAAAGGCCAAATACCCAGAATCAACAATGAAGCAACCCTAATGGGCAAAGTGGAATGTTGGTCAGAGAGTGAAACCCAAAAATCAAACAACTGAGTAGTGGCGGGTCTGGAACACAAAGCCCTCGTGGATCACATAAGAGCCTTTGGACACATAAACAAGCTCAGATTTCCAGAATCGCCTAGAAGAGCACTCGAATATCATTCAACTGTGCAGTTGGTTTGAATATGAATATTGGGAGCAGGAGGTCTATTTTGTTTTAACTCTGAAAAGGAAGCTTCTGGATCTCTTATTAGTTGATTTTGGGTGTTAGTTCAGGCAAAACTACCTCCCATCTGAACCAAAGGCTGTGATGTGCCAACCACACCAACTTGCTGTAGTTCTTTCAAAAGGAGTCTTTTCACTTGAATGTCCTTTCCCGCAGACAAATCCTGGTTTGGAATTTCTGATTCTTAAACTAGCATGGCAAGCAGGCGCCAACTATGGCCAACCACTAAAAAATGGGAAAAAAAAAAAAAAAAGAGGTAAACCTTCCGTTTGGTTCTTCTGAGAGCTGGAATTGGCCACAGAAAGAAACACTTTTCACTCCAAAAGATCAAAGAGTGTGTTTTGTACCAGGAAACTCAATTCCAAATCCTCATTTCCAGGAATAAAGCCACAGTGCCCAATACTTGCTTGGGAAAATAAAACAGGAGATTCTGTGGATTCTAATTAAAATCTCCAATGGCTTTATTTCCCAGCCTCACCAATTTAATGCTGTTAACATTTTACCTAGGCATTGCTTTAACTTAAACACCACTCCCAGATCTCAATGGTCACATGTTACCACTGGGTAAAAATGAAAGCATTTTAACACTTCACAACAGCAGTCTCTGCCCCATCCCAAATAACAGATACTGTATAAGACAAGGGGATGTTGAAAAATGCCAGCTTAAGTCCAGCCATTTCTCCCATAACTGCAGTCAGGCAAAAAAACCTCATGGGAGCCCATGCTATTATTTTCATCATAATACTGGAAATCAGAATAAAAGCAGGACAAAATAGCGAGGGTGAGGAGGAGTGGGGGGACATAGGGCAACCTTACTCAATTATAACAATCAGCTTGCTTTAAAATTATGACCAGTGGTCTTGTCAATCAGCCAATAGTTCTTTTGTACCCACTTTACAAGTGTAGTAAAATATTCCCCCAGTAATCACTGTTAATGGTTATATGTTTAATTTTATCATTTTACAAAAAAAAGTATGTATCATTTATGTAGGTTATAAAGTCTAAAACTAAAATCAGCACCTATGAATCCATCATCTAAACCAAAAACCAGAACATCACCAACACTGCACTACGTATCACCTACCTACCTCCTCCGTCCTTATTCCAAGTTCCTAGAACACACACACACACACACACACACACGCACATGTGCAGGAACACACACACACCCCCTAGGTAACCACTATCCTGAACCTGGGGTTTCAGTACAAGTATGAATTCACCTTTATGACGACCTCCTATTCCTAACAGGTAAGTTGGTTTTCCAAATAGGGCAATGATACATTATTTCCTCTTAAAAGATGTTGCCCTTTTTTTTTTTCTACGTGAAGCGCCGCTTTAAAGAAAAATATTAAAGAATAGACTAAATGAGACTTAGCCATGGTAAACTCACAAAGACCCCATGAATGAAGTTTGGCAAATACTGGCAAAAGTGGCTAAGAACATGGGTTTTGAGGTCTTAAAGACCTCTAGTTGAAATCCTCACTCTACCACTCAAATTTTCCAACCCCTACTTTCTTAAGGTAAAAGGATAAAACATATGGTCCCTATATGGTGGTTGTGAAAATGTAATGAAAAAACACATGTAAAGAGCTAAGCACAGTGCCTGGCACGTATCCAGCACCCCCCAAATCACCCCATCATTAAAATCCCCAAACATATCAAAGGGTCTTGTCATCATCAATGGTTTTACTTCTGCAGAATTCCTAACGAGTTGGGCATGAGATCTCTTCACATAAAAATAAATCAAAGTGCAGGGATCCAACAGCCAAACAAGCCACAGCGGACAGCTTCCAGTCCCAGCATTGATTCCATCTTCACCTCATGACCTTGAAGAGCAGGATCATTTTTCAAATCCATTTCTGTCCTGTTCCCCTCCCTCCCCCAGAAGGCTGGAATACTCAATCCAGCCCTGAGAATTACCTAGAAGGCTGCCACAATCATCTCAAGATTAATTCAGTCTGATTTAGGGTATGATAGAAGCATAACCTCTATTTACTGATTCAATCACTGTTATCTCTTCCCTGGATGCATGAAGAAAATTTGGTAAATCACTATTTGAAAAAAGAAAAAAAAATCATTATCATACTATCCTTCAACCTAAGTCCCTCATTTCTGAAATTAATTACTGAATATGGCACCTTCACTCTACATCCTTAGTATTCTTTTAAATTACTTAGAAACAGCAAGAAATCTATTTGGATTCAAATAATCACTCTCTTCCAAGGTATGAAAGTTGTAAGACTACTACCTATATCAAGTATAGGATATACTTGGGTGGCGCCTGTGGCTCAAGCAGTAGAGTGCCAGCCCCATATGCTGGAGGTGGTGGGTTCAAACCCAGCCCCAGCCACAAAAAAAAAAAAAAAAAAACCCTCTCTGTTTCAAGTAAAACTCACCAATATAGCTGGAAAAGGAGAGCATGAATTCAGTCTGTACCCATCTCAATCCTCAATTCATCTCAACACCATTCACCACCTTTGAGTATCTGCATGAGGGGTGAGAATAAAGATGCTATTATCCAAAACACAGTTACATCAACTTAAGGTCTACATTCCAGCTTCACAACTGCTGTTTCTTAACACTAAGACAGAAAATAAAAACAAATAAATCTCAAAGTAAGCGATTTGATCTTAGAAGACAGTGATCCAGGTCCCATCCAGGTCTAGGATAACCTCCTGACCCATGTCCCCACCAGTAAAAGGGATGAGGCCCATTTCATACTTAAGCAGTCTGCACGCTGTAAAGCTGCATGGCAAGGCGGTGTCTGAGGTCAGCACAAGTCTAGTGTCTGCTGGCTGCCCAAGCCCGGGCGCCCGGCCAGCAACCCACCTCCAGAGACAAGTGCCAGGACATACTATAGTGTTTCCATTTAAGGCCCGCCACTTGGATCAGCCCATCTCTGAAATTTCTTAACACCACCTTTCCAGGAAGAATTTTTTTGGGGGAAAAGGGAGGTGGTGTCTATTTTTTGCCACCGCCTTCCCTTGGGCTGTCAGAGCAATCTGCATCTCTGGGACAGGATTCTTTAAAACCACTGGGTTATGTCTCAATTCAAGGGTCTCTTTTCAAAAATATATAAAACATGTAAGATGTTCCTTTTCCCATCATCTAACTCCCATACACGCGTCAAACAAGAAAGAAAAGCCCAATAAAATTAACAAGTCCGTGTATCACCTCGCTACCTCTCTCCAAACGCCAAATTATTGACAACTTTTTAACCAAGACTTTTCTTCTACTACTAAGCGGAATGTTTTCTTCCCTAAGTAGCTTCCCTCCCCTGCGGGGAGCATTCGAACCTCCAGGAGAAAGGGGAGGTGGGGAGGGGGTGGGAGACCTATCTGGCACAAACTGGACAGAGCTGAGCCCGTCTAGAACCCGACGGAAGTTACTGAATCTATCGGTCCCAGAGGACCCTATCTCTTCCCAGCGCGCCCAAGGTTCTAGCCTCACTGTTTTGGTTACAGTGTTGAAGGAAGGGTTTTAAACTTGGCAAAGTACCGTGCAACATCTGTAACCACATTTGCCTTCTGGGGATCGGAAGATGAATCCCACATTCCTGGCTTTGAAGCTTTTTGAAACTGCAGCTAGGAAGAACGGAGGGAGGGCGGGAGTTGAGCAGAGTTTATTGGCTGTCTCTCCAGCAGAAAATTCCTCTTGGAAGAGACGAATATTTTGAGGGTGGGGGTGATTCGCCCATCTCTTTACTCTCCACCAAGCTCGGCTAGGAAGGTGAGCCCCGTGGCCCGGCGGCCAGATCGATTTACAAGTCAGAGGCGCACACCCTGAAGGAGTTGGCTACACACACACACACACACACACACACACACACACATACACACATACACGCGCGCACACACACCAGTGCGCACCGCGACCACCGCTCCACGCCTCTGCCCTCCCCAAATCCCACCAGCAGTTCAGGCCCCGAGCAAGACAGTTTTGTTCCGCGGCTGCTTCCCCCACCGAGAGGAGATCAGGCTTGGGGGAGAAAAGAATGAAAGCGAGGGGGAGGCACGGCAGACGCCCACCCTCCCGCCGCCAAACCCTGCCTCTCCTGCTCAGCTCCCTCTTCTGCTCAGCTCCCTCCTCCCTCTGTCCTCCCGGCTCCTGCAGGCGCGGCCGGCGACCTGCCCTCACCTCTGGTCCCGCCGTGGCCTGGGGCAGAGCCGGGGGAGGCGGAGTGCGAGGCAGCCGGGTGTTGCAGGTCGGCGCGGCGCGGCGCGGCGCGGGGCGGGGCGGGGCGGCGCAGCCGGCTAGGGAGCCCGGAACTCTGCGGGGCCGGGAGCCGGGGGCCGGCCCGGGCGGCGGCGGCAGCTGCAGCGGAGCGGTGCGTGGGGCCGCGGGCTTCCCGGCCCTCGGGTCGGCACGGCTGGCCGAGGAGCAGGCTGGCAGCGGCAGCGGCAGCAGCGGCAGCCACCCGGGGGAAAGAGCCGGGGGAGGGAGGGGAGGCGGGGTGAGGAGGAGGAGGAAGGGGAGGAGGGCGGGCGGAATAAACTTCCCGAGGCGCAGGGGCTCGGGCTGGGAGCGCGGCCGCGGGCGGGGCGGCGGGGCGGCGGGGCAGGCCGGGGGCCGGCCCCCGGGGGCGGCGGGGCGACGGTCACAGAGAGTAGAAAAGTTCCCCCAGCGCCGAGGGGGAGGATGCGGCGGCGGCAGCGGCTGCAAAGAGCAGGAGCCGGAGCGGGAGGAGCGGGAGGAGGAGGAGGAGGAAGTGGCTGCGGCGCGCTCGGCCAATGAGTGTCTGGAGCTGTGATTAACCAGGCAGCAACACATCATTTCCTCCCGGCGCGGATCCAGGGAGCCGGGAGGGAGAGGGAAGGCGGCGGGGCGGGGCCGTCCCCGCGCCCCCTGCAGGCGCCCGGCCGAGGGCGAGCCCGCCGAACCCCGCCGAGCCTGCCCGCGCCGCCCCCGGGCGCCCGGCGCTGTCTGGCCGCTCGGTGGGTGCACCGGCGGCCGGCCGGCCGGGTGGATGCCACGAGCGCGCGGCCCGCGGGGCTCCTCGCAGGCGGGGAGGCGGCGGGGCAGGCCCGAGCCGGGCTCCCGCGGCCGGGGTGGGAGGAGGAGAGGCCGCGCGGCGCGGGTGAGTGCCCAGGTAGGCGAGGGCGGGGCCGTCTGGACAGCTCCCGGGGGCGCGCGGGGCTGGCGGGCGGACGGCGGGTGGGCGGGCTGCCTCCTGGGCCCCGGACTGCGGGCGGGGTGCAGCCCGAATGCTCCTTGTCAGACTTGGGCCGCATTCTCCGAGAGAAGCCTCGGCATTCTCAATCCAGGCCATCTCTGACCTGCCTTCAAATCCCCTTCCACTTTGCTCCTTTCCTCGCAAGGTCTGGGGTTATGCAAGAGCTTGCCATTTTCTCAGTGGTCTTCCTTAGTAATAAAAATAAGCACGGAGGGGACTTGTGCGGTAATCTCGCCCAGTCCTAGGCTCCATGGCAGCCTACAGTGGAAACGAAGGGACATTTTTCGCCGCAGAGAGGCTGACAACCTCGATTCTCAGATGCGCAAAAACACCCCAGTGTGCTAATATTATCCAGAGCATCAAAAAGTCATGCAAGGATCAAATTTTGCATGGTGCTTGCTGAGTGTAAAGGACAGCACTAAGCCATTTTCTCTGCCCTCCAGAAGCTTATAATGTACAGTCCCATTACAAAGCAGAATAAAAGCATGAAACCAATAAAAGGGAATACCATAAAGTGTTTTTATCTCTACAGGTTCATTCAGGCAGAGGGCATTTATTGGGTGGCTGCAGCACTGCAAAAGGTTGCAAAGGAAATAGAAGATCTGATCCCTGCAGGTTGAGAGTTTACAGTTTAATTAGCAACACAAGGCATATGTACATGAAACAACTAGAAAATAAGCCCCAGGTGTTATATAAGCATGAGGATGGAGTAGGTGGGGATATTTTTTCACCAGAAGAGTTTTGTGTACCTGTCTGATTGGTGGGGATCAGGAGAGGAAATTCCAGGACCAGTCGTGGCAAGAGTGACTGTATGTGTCCTTACTCTATGGAGATATAATCGGAACTCAGTGTCACTTACAAACTTTTGACCTTGGACACATTATTAACCTAAAAAGTGAATAAAGACTGCCTGGTGGCTGAGTAGCAATTCAAATGAGATTACACACATGTAAAAAGCTTGTCGAGCTCAACCATGGACATTTACGGAGTCCTTATGGTATAAACTGTCCTCTTGTTGGTCTCCTTCCTTAGAGTCCCCTCTAGGCTGTAAACTCCATGAGGGCAGGGACTAAGTCTGCTTCACCCATGCCTGGCAGAATGGTACATGACCCTGCTCAACAAAGGTATGCTGAATAAGTGACTAAATGAACTAATTAATTCTGTTATGTTTGAACCATTCCTGTTATCTTTTCCTTCAAAAGTTCCTTTGGTAGTGGTCTAAATATGTGGCTGGCTCAATGCAAAACCCTCCAACTCAACCTTCCTGTGACTAGCTTGTCTTCCAGGAGATTATCTGATAGCATTCTCAGTGCTATTATGACCTTGTAACATAAATTTTGTGTGTGTGTAAAGCAAGAGGATACTCTAGCATCTAGCCCTCTACACAAGCATATGCCCTCAAGGGTACAGCATGGACATCTTAGAGTTTCTCAACCTTGGGACCATTGACATTTATGGCTGGATAATTGTTGTGGATGCTATCCTATATATTGTAACATATTTAGGAGCCTCTACCCCCTCCATGCCAGTAGGACACCCTTCCCCCACAGTTGTGACAATCAAAATCGTTCCAGACTTTGCCAACTGGGGGGAGGGGGCAAAATCACCCCCCCTTGAGAACCACCTTACTTTAAGATCTAGTCCTTTCATTTATCTGGTGGACAATCACACCAGTAAAGTTACTTGGAGGAAATACATCTTCTGTTATTCTGAGATTCTCAGATCTCCGAGGAAGGAGCGCGACTCTTGTTAATTAATTGCCTGCTGCATTGTGAATTGGCATCTGCATAGCCTCCTCCTTTATGCCCAGATCAACATGTTCATTTCTAAAAGTCAACAGCTTTCAAAAACTGTTAGGAAACAAGGTCTTGAGCAACCTAAGAGTCCTGTACATTATTTTCCTCTAAAATTTGAAGTATTTATTTCATAAAATTTTGCAGACAGCTTCTCCATTGCAGTTAAGCCCTGAGACTTACAAACAATAACCACATCCTCTCTGCACTCAGGTTGTAAGCGACACAGGATTTAAAACATCTTAAAAATTATTTTACTTAACATATTTAAATAACTACATTGAGTGATTTTCTGTCATATTGAAGCCATTTCTTTTTGGTTTCAGAGAAAGTTTTCATTTCATAATGAATAAGAATATGTTTTATTTATAAAGCAAAACTCAGCAGAGTTATCAACTTCCAAAAGCAAATTCTTCAGACTATTGCTGGGATGTTCAAGAGCTGGAGGTGTGGATGAAAATCCTGATTGACTGATGTGCTGCCATTCTAAAGATTCCTTGAAGAAATAAAGAAAACGGTTGAATTAATGAACAAATTCAGATAAGCCTGTTTGCTAAAGTATGGGTATGTGGAACCAAAAAAGCTCCTGTTAGGAGCAGATAATAGTACCAAGTTTGTGATGTAAGCAGACATTTTTGTTCAGCAAAACAATAGCATCTGTCTTGTTAAATAAGGTTATTTGAAGCATTGGTTTTATAGTTTTGTTCATATTTAGTTTTGGTTTCATAGTTGTGTAATGGTTACAAGCATATGCAAATCAGTTTATATCTAGTTAGTGATTATTCAAATTTAAGTTGAGCATTGAAAACTGGGTAGGCATCCAAACAGCTTAGAGGCTTAGAAAAATGGCAGAGTGCGAGAGTTGAATGCGGTTTACAGTAAAGTGATCCTCCAATTTCTGTTTTGTTAGACTAGAACCAGGATTGGAGGCGGGGGGCGTCTCCACATTCTCTATCAATCTTGAAATTTGTGCTTTTACCTTAATTATAATATTTTTTAAAGAATCAAAGTCATATTAAAGAAATCAAGATCATACATATTCTGAATCACATGAGTCTCTATCATGCAGCCCCGACCCTACTGCCTTTTTTCCATCTACCTATGAGGACATGCAGTTTATTTAAATGATACTTTGATAAAAATAACTTAAGGCATCAGTGAAGGCCCATGGTAATTTTTTTAGAGGTATGTACATTACTCAAGTATGAGAAATACTACCCCAGCTGCATCATAACTATTTTTTGGAGAATGATGAATTAAAAGTCCTATAAAATCTGAAATTGAGTTCTAAACCAGAGGCCCTAAGAAACCAATATTATATTCTAAAACTCTAAGTGACTAGGTCAGATTAGTGGAGAGTAGAAGAGAAAATAAAAAGCTGAAAGTGACACTAAAAATTCTGTCAGGTTTGCCATCTATTTCCCAAAAGGTAAACATTTAAACCAGTCAGGACAGACATTTGTTTATCTTCAAGTTAAATTTTCCCAAGTGTATCAACGACTCATTAGTTGTGCATTTCATATAAGAGTTTATTGGCCATCTACCATCTTCAGGGAAGTGTGGGAGCTAGGCAGGGAATCCTCCAGCTGCCTATGGTTTTTGGTTTTGTTTTTTTTTTTTGAGACCGAGTCTCATTTTGTCACCCTGGGGAGGGTGCCATAGCATCATCATAACTCACAAAAACCTCAATCTCTTGGGCTCAAGAGATTCTCTTGCGAGCAGTGCCTGTGGCTCAAGGAGTAGGGCGCCGGTCCCATATGCCAGAGGTGGTGGGTTCAAACCCAGCCCCGGCCAAAAAAAGAGATTCTCTTGCCTCAGCCTCCCAATAGTTAGGACTACAAGTATGCATTCACCACGCCCAGCTAATTTTTCTATTTTTAGTAGAGACAGGGTCTCCCTCTTGCTCAGGCTGGTCTGGAACTCCTGAGCTCAAGCAATCCACCGGCCTTGCCCTCCCAGAGTGCTAGGATTACAGGGTGAACCACAGCTGCCAATAGTTTAAATAAGAAGTTGGTACAGTTTTTCCTGGCACAGCAGGTTACATGCAAACCAGTGTGTGACTATGGGCCTACCACGTGATAAAAGAGGCATCACAAAGTTGTGCAAATGATTCATTCAACAATATTTTTTTTTTGGTAGAGACATAGTCTCACTGTACCGCCCTCGGGTAGAGTGCCGTGGCGTCACACGGCTCACAGCAACCTCTAACTCTTGGGCCTACGCGATTCTCTTGCCTCAGCCTCCCGAGCAGCTGGGACTACAGGCGCCCGCCACAACGCCTGGCCATTTTTTTGTTGTTGTTGTTGTTGCAGTTTGGCCGGTGCTGGGTTTGAACCCGCCACCCGTCGGCATATGGGGCAGGCGCCCTACTTACTGAGCCACAGGCACCGCCCTCATTCAACAATATTGAGGCACTTGGCAAAAATTATGTTAATGCCTCCCCTCACACCATTTCTGAAAATATTTCCAAAAAGAATAAAGTGTTAAATATATTTTTTAAAAAATCATAATACATATCTTTAGATTGGAAGAGGACGATGGAAGATAGAAAGAGTCATTGGTCTACTATATTAAAAAAATCAAACAGGGGCGGCGCCTGTGGCTCAGTGAGTAGGGCGCCGGCCCCATATGCTGAGGGTGGCGAGTTCAAACCCAGCCCAGGCCAAACCGCAACAAAAAAATAGCCAGGCGTTGTGGCGGGCGCCTGTAGTACCAGGTGCTCGAGAGGCTGAGGCAAGAGAATCGCGTAAGCCCAGGAGTTAGAGGTTGCTGTGAGCTGTGTGAGGCCACAGCACTCTACCCGAGGGCAGTACAGTGAGACTCTGTCTCTACAAAAAAAAAAAATCAAACAAATCAGAGATGAAAGGGGAAATAAATGAAGAAGCAAAACTACTTATATTTTACAACATATGCTCAAAGGGTTAAAATCTTTAATATGTAAAAATGTCTTCAAATCAACAAAAATTCACCCTCTATAGAAACTTAAGCAAATATGAATAGACAAGAAAAATCGATTACACACAAGAATTAGAGAAAAATTTTTATCTGTACAACTGAAGAAGAAAAAGTAATGCAAATAAAACTGAGATAAAAGCTGGGCGAGGTGGCTCACGCCTATAATCTTAGCACTCTGGGAGGCTAGGGCAGATGGATTGCTTGAGCTCAGGAGTTCAAGACCAGCCTGAGCAAGAGTGAAATCCAGTCATGGAGAATAGCCAGGCATTGTGGTGGGTACCTGTAGTCCCAGTTACTAACTAGGGTGACTGAGGCAAGAAGATCTTTTGAGCCCAAGGGTTTGAGGTTGCTATGAGCTATGATACCATGGCACTCTACCCAGGGTGACAGAGTGAGACTATGTCTCAAAAAAAAAAACAAAAAACTGAGATAAAATGTTTCACACAGTTTGTCAGCAATTGGGGATGTTGTCTATTGGTAGCACTGACTTTATAAAGGACACAGTTGCTGTGGAGAATATAAATTAGAAAGGAATGTATAATAGATAATTAGGTGATATGTATCAAACATTATAAAAATATGTATAACCTTTGATACTTTAATCCCATTTATGCTGTGAAAATAATCATCAGTCACCTGTGAGGCCAACACTGGTGGATTTCCTGAGCTCAGGAGTTTGAGACCAGCCCGAGCAAGAGCAAGAGCGCATCTCTAAAAATAGCCAAGGTGTAGGGCAGGGTGCCTGTAGTCTCAGCTACTGGGGAGGCTGAGGCCAGAGGATCGCTTGAGCTCAAGAGTTTGCAGTTACTGTGAGCTATGATGCCACAGCACTCTACCCATGACACAGGGTGAGATTCTTTTTTTTTTTTTTTTTTTTTTTTTTTGTAGAGACAGAGTCTCACTTTATCACCCTCGGTAGAGTGCCGTGGCATCACACAGCTCACAGCAATCTCTAACTCTTGGGCTTAGGCGATTCTCTTGCCTCAGCCTCCTGAGCAGCTGGGACTACAGGCGCCCGCCACAACGCCCGGCTATTTTTTTGTTGCAGTTTGGCCGGGGCTGGGCTTGAACCCACCACCCTCGGCATATGGGGCCAGTGCCTTACTCACTGAGCCACAGGCGCCGCCCCAGAGTGAGATTCTTAAAAAAAAAAATCAGTTACACAAAAACGTATGTAAAAGAATGATCATCATCTAGTAACTTTGGAACTGACAACAATAAAGTATAAGTAGAAAAAATAGAACACAAAGGTAATATTCTAATTATCTACCCCTTATAGGCACACTTACTGTTCAAACTAACATAAAACAAAAGAAAAAGACTAGAAGGAAATATTCCAGAATGTTCAGTTCCGATCACAGATAATGGCTGACTTTCTTTTTACATGCGTCTGTGTTCCAATTTTTCTATAACATGACTTTTTTTTTGTAGAGACAGAGTCTCACTTTCTGGCCCTCGGTAGAGTGCGGTGGCCTCACACAGCTCACGGCAACCTCCAACTCCTGGGCTTAAGCGATTCTCTTGCCTCAGCCTCCTGAGTAGCTGGGACTACAGGCGCCCACCACAATGCCCGGCTATTTTTTGGCTGCAGTTTGGCCAGGGCTGGGTTTGAACCCGCCACCCTCGGTATATGGGGCCGGCGCCTTACCGACTGAGCCACAGGCGCGGCCCTATAACGTGACTTTTATAAGCAGAAATAATAAAGTAGAAGTGCACATATTTTTAAAGGATGTGACAGGCATGGATTATCGTCTCACTAGTGAGACATGCATATCGATGTGTATTTGTAAAGTGGGAGGTGCGCTGTTGGGAATGGAATTCAAATTTGACATTTTTGTGCTCGACTGGTCGGTCCATTTCTTTCAGAAGAAAATCTCCCAGAGGACTAAGCTATGATCTGCACCCTTTGCTTGCATCATGGAGTCTTTGTGACCCACTTCCTTGCAGCCTGGAGGGATAGATGGCCATCAGGACTTTCCACAGTCTTGCTCACTTTCTGTGGTTTCTTGACTGCAGTTTATTACTTACATACGCTTAATTTAGCCACATTGTTTAAATGTGGATTTTATTTTATTTTATTTTTGAGACAAGAGTCTCAGTTGCCCTGGGGTTAAATGTCATGATGTCATAGTTCACAGCAAACTCAAATTCTTGGACTCACGGGATCCTCTTGCCTCAGCCTCCCCAGTAGCTATTCTTAGAGGTGGGGTCTCATGCTTGCTTAGGCTGGTCTGGAACTCCTGAGCTCAGGCAATCTACCCAGAGTGCTGGGATTAGAGGTGTGAGCCACCAGGCCTGGCCTTAAATGTGGATTTTAAAAGGTAGTTCACTGGATAAATGCCCTCAGGAAGATCAGATTAATTTCTTCCTCAAATTAAACAAATATATTTCAAATATAACTGTGTGGTACTTGGTAGAATCCAGCCTCACAGCTTCCTTCCTGTTTTAGAAAGGAAACATTCGGGCGGCGCCTGTGGCTCAAGGAGTAGGGCGCCGGTCCCATATGCCAGAGGTGGCAGGTTCAAACCTAGCCCTGGCCAAAATAAAAAAAAAAAAAAAAAAAAGGAAACATTCTTGGGTGGCACCTGTGGTTCAAGGAGTAGGGTGCCGGTCCCATATGCTGGAGGTGGTGGGTTCAAACCCAGCCCCGGCCAAAAAAAAAAAAAGAAAGGAAACATTCTTCTTCCTGATTGGTCCCTCTGAGCGTTGCCATCATGAAGATGATTTCGAATGTAGCCCCATTCTACGAATATCTAAAATCCAAAGGCTTCCATTTTATTAACCTACTTTTGTTTAATGAAACTCAAGAGAACAGCCACTGAGGTTAATTACATATATGTAGTGGAGAACTAGCTGTGTGACCTTAGGTAAATAACTTCAGATTTCAGTTTTTCCTCAGGTATAGAGTGACTTGTACCCTATTAGAGGTCTTTGAATTTTGAACTTCCTCAACTTGAGCTGGAATTCCTAAGAAGCTAATTATCTGAGGTTGCTAATGTAGCATTTGACATTTCTGGGGACAAAGAACTTGAGATTTTTAGGAACTTACAGAAGGCCAGAAAGGAGTGAAGTGACCACCTGGCCAAGGAGCCATGGAGAAGGACTAAGGTGACCTGGCCAAATTGTGCAGGTCTCACAAGTCACTGAGAAGGAGAAGTGATTAAAGGGATTTAAACAAGGAAGAGACGATGAGTTTGCTTTACATTTGTCACTATACCAGAGACATCCATATTCCGCTGTTAGTTAGGTATTTTCCTAATTTTTATTTTATTATTTTTTAAAAGATACAAAGTACACAAATAGAAAAGGATATATTTTATTGTGAAAAGTAAATTCCAGAACTACCATTGTTTCCCAGCCACCCAGATCCCTCTCATTCACGCCAGCTTCCTTGGATCCTTAAAGAAATGTTCTACACTCAGTAAAGTATCCATGTATTCTCTTTGGCCTTAACACAAGCCAAAAACATGAGGTTGAGTAACATGCTATACTCACCCTTCTATCCTTTGCTTTTTTAATTAACATAATAATTCATCTCACAGATTACCAGTCTCCTATTCATAAACAGTTTTTCATATTACCACGAAGTGTTTGTTTGTTCGTTTTTTGAGACAGAGTCCTACTATGTTGCCCTCAGTAGAGTGCTGTGGAGTCACAGCTCACAGCAACCTCAAACTCTTGGGCTTAAGCGATTCTCTTGCCTCAGCCTCCCAGTAGCTGGGACTACAGGCGTCCACCACAATGCCTGGCTATTTTGTTGTTGTTGTTGCCATTGTTGTTTGGCTGGCCAGGTCCAGGTTCGAAGGAACCAGCCTTAATGTATGTGGCTGGCTCTGTAACCACTCTGCTACAGGCCCCAAACCAAAGGTTTTTTTTTTGTTTTGTTTTGTTTTTTTTAGAGAGCAGTGCAATCAGAATAGTAAAAACTTGGATTAAAAACTTTGGTTTGTTGCAAACCCAGCCCCAGCCAAACTGCAACAAACCAAAGTTTTTAATCCAAGTTTTTATATTCTGATTGCGCTGCCCCTTTGGGGAAGCACAGGACTCTGGACTTGGAAGGGACCAGAGCCCAAGAGTTTGAGGTTGCTGTGAGCTGTGACGCCAGCCTACCCTTTAAACTAGAAAAAGTTTGTCCCTGAAAAGCCCTGGGACTCTTCAAGGTCTCTAGCTAGTTCAAGCAACGCTGGAATGAGAACTTGGTTCTTCTAACCACCCTTCTGTTTAATTTTACTTTTTGATTTTGAAGTTATACCTGTTATAATTAAAAATACTTTTTAAATGGTACGCATGGTATAATCCAATTTTTGCTCTTTAAACAAGCATGTGTGATGCATTGAAATGAGTTTGGAAGGCGACACACCAAGGTCCTGACAGTCCTAATCTCCGGATGGTGGCAGTGCTGGTTATCATTATGCTTTTTTTTAATTTTTGATAGCAACTTTATTGAGATATAATTCACATACCATACAATTCACGCATTTAAAAGTATATGATACAGTGATTTTTTTAGTATGTCACAGTTATGAAACCATTGATGAAGTCAATTTTAAAACTTTTTTTTTTTTTTTTAGGACACATTAAAATTTGCTTTAATACTTCTTGGGGGGGGGGAACCACACTTGTAGTGAATGAACAAGAAACATTTTTGTGCTATTATTTGTATCTACCATGCCATGAATTCATAGGGGAAAAGGTTCCAGCAGCTCAGGGAGGCAGGCACCTTACCATTTAATGTGACAAAGTGTTGATTGACTTTTGAATTCGTGGGAAATAGGTCCCAGCACCTTGTATCACTGTTACATGGGGACTATTGGTTATCCTGTGTGCTGTGCTATACACATATTATGCCATGAGCTCATGGGGAATAAATAGGTTCTTGCTCCTAAAAACATGGGTCCACTGGTACTCCTGTGTGCTATGTTATATGCCTATTATGCCATGAATTCATAGGGAATGGGTTCCAGGAGCTCAGGCTCCTTTCCGTTAGTTCTCACAAAGTGGGCTTCTCTGGGTGGCGCAGGCTGGCGCTTCAGTTGAACCCAGGTACCTTTCTCTTTGGCTTCCTTCTTTTTCTGATCATTTTCCTTCACACGTTTCAGGAAGCTATCTCGGCTCTTAGAGTGCTTAATAAGCTCAATAAGACATGCACATGGCTGGCGCCGTGCCCACTGTGCTACAGGCAAGAAGCCTTCCTCTTTCCTGTCTTTGCTCATGTAATAAAAGTTCATTATTCCAAAAAAAAAAAAAAAAAGAACATTAATCCTCTTCGCGAGGATCTTGCCCTTAACTTCTTTGTTTACAACAATGCCAACAGCATGCTGGGTAACATTGTAGACTCTTCCAGTTTTGCCATGGTAACACCTGTGTGGCATGCCTTTTTGAACAGTACCCATTCCCTTGATGTCTACAATATCACCTTTCTTGTAGATTCGCATATATGTGGCCAAAGGAACAACTCCATGTTTTCTAAAAGGCCTAGAGACCATGTATCAGGTGCCTCTCCTCTTTCCCTTTGTGTTTGTCATTTTGATGAATTACTGGAAGATGGCGTCTCCGGCCGAAAGGGCCAATTTTAAAACATTTTTATTAGCCCAGAAAGAACCATTAGTAATTTCTCACCATACTTAACACTTTTCGTTCTTATGTTTCATTTCCTAAAAATGTTGCCATAATTGTTACTTTTATGATAAAAATGAACAAATTAGTTAGAAATAAAGTTGAAATAATAAGATATATGCTATAAAACATACAGAGAAAATAAAGTATTTCAAAGAAGGTAGAAAAACTATTAATTGTGCTGTTCAATGTAAATAGATTTAATATTTTGGATATTCACATATACAAGGACACATAGTTTCCTCTTTTTTCATATGTTCTATGAGAATATTATTTCTTGACCAATTAAAACCTATGAATGAGGCCGGGCGTGGTGGCTCATGCCTGTAATCCTAGCACTCTGGGAGGCTGAGGCAGGTGGATTGTCTGAGCTCACAGGTTCAAGACCAGCCTGAGCCAGAGCGAGACCCCATTTCTAAAAATAGCCGGGCATTGTGGCTGTGCCTGTGTAGTCCCAGCTACTCGGGACGACACAAGGGAATCGCTTGAGCCCAAGAGTTTGAGGTTGCTGTAAGCTGTGACGTCACAGCACTCTACCAAGGTGACAAGTGAGACTGCTTCAAAAAAATAAATAAATAAAAATACCTATGGCTATATCACAACTTTTGATAGAATCTCATTCTTTTTGGATAAATTTCTAAAAATAAGAATGCAGATCATATATGTCCAATTGCTAAGTAATTTAGACTTTTCATTGTTTTGTCCACCTTACCATACACTTTGTTATCTTTGTCACCCACCCTATTTTATGTTTGCTAATTTGGAAATTTAAAAAGTTATCTGTTTGTATTTAAATAAATTAAATTTGCTTGTATTTTATTGATAAGGAAGTTATACTGTGCTCATAAATATGCTATTTTTGTATATTTCTTTCTTTTCTTTTCAGTTAATGCCCTTTGCCTATTGTTCTTTTGGAACATTAGTGTTATTTTTATTGATAAGAATATAAAGAGGGGGTGGGGTTTTTTGTTTGTTTGTTTTTTTACTTTCCGGCTTAGGACTGACCAAGTAGTAATTATAATCCATAAACAACTTTTAAAGATTAACCTGGTTTTCATTTACTATTTTCTATATCTTTGCAGAGAGATTTGGCCACCTTTCTTTTGGGGATTCTTTTCATTTCTGTTGTACCAAAGTAATCACTAGAGATGAGGGAAAGAATGGTCTGAGCAGAAGTTTTTTATATTTTGATAAAACAGTTGGTTTGGTTATCCTAGTCAGATACACTGTGTCAGACCAAATTCATCCATTTTACTTTTTTTTTTCAACTGTTGCCATGCTATAATTTTACAGTATCTATGATTTTACTGTCACGGGAGTTCTGAAAACATTAGAAACATTTATAACTCTCCTTCCATGTTTATTTATAGTAAGAATTCCTAGTATTTTTCAACCGTTTGTCAGGACTTAAAATTTGCAGCTTGCCCATTGAAGTTACTCTATCAATATTGCTTTCTGAAAATATACCAAAATTGATTGAAAAACTCATTTTCAAAAACCCCAAATAAATAAACCTCTGAGTAAATAAGTGAAAAGTGCCAGTGGTTTCACTCAGAGTTTGAAGCAAAATGACACGAGCAAAGATTATGCAAATACACATATATCAAAAGTTAAGATTAAGCATTAAAAACTTCGAGAACCTCAAAACCAAATGAAAGGTTCCACTGACTCAGGTCATATAGTTACCTGTTGGTGATACAAGTGCGTGAAGTTCGGTCCCCAGGAAGTTATAATGGTAGGGAGGACACAGGGGCATTGGGAACAGAGAAGATATCCTTCCTCAGCCATTTCTTTAAGTCGCCAGAAAAAAATAGAGAGAAACAAAAAAAATTCATTTCAGTGGCTCCAGCTTTGGTCTTTTTAATATTAATAAAGTTAACCAACAACTCATTTTTTTAAAAAAATAGTCTTAGCTAACAAAGCCTTTTATTTGCATATGCTCTATTTATAAAAGAAAGTCTGTGTTTTAGAGTTCTGATTAACAATTGTTGCTTTTGAACATCATAACTTCCCCATGTAAAAATGAAAAATTCTTGGCCTCATTTTCCCCCTCAGTCCTTATATAAGGCTGTTAAACCAGGGATCCTACCACTCCCTGCTGTTTATTTATTTCAATCCTCAGATATATGGTAAGAGATTTAAAAATATTATTTGCTACTAGGGAGTAGTTAAGATATTCTGTATAGTTGCTGCTGAATGCTGAATCTTTTCTTTTTAAGAAGAAAAACCACATTGTTTTGAGAAACATGTTTTTAAAATAATTTTATAGATTGCAGATTTTGTAAATGATCTTGTTAATTGTTGGGAGGGGGTTCCCAACCTCGTTAATGTCCCCTTAGCATTAGGCTTTTGTTCCCCAGCCTTGAATATGTCATTTTCTCCCACAGACTGCATTTCTAGGGGTATAATTGCTGTCTCCATGTAAAAGACAACTCATGTGCATAAATTTCCACTCACTGAAACGAGACTTTGCCTCCTCTCATTTTAATGCAGATGTGATCCAGGGGATAGAGTTACACTTACTTCCCTAAGCAAATGAAACAGATTACACATTAAATATTGTCTTTGGAACCAGGTGCACAGAAACAACCAATTACCTAGACAGCTCATCAAGGCCTGATATGTTTACCACATTGTTTTTGTTTTCTCTTTAAATATTTGGCGTATTATTCTGAGGCTTTCATTTCTCTAGAATGAACAGAATATGCTTATTAATAAAGGACCCTTTTGTGTGATTCACTAACAGTTGACTCACAAAAGCCTTTAAAGCCATGTTTGAAAGTTTCTGAACTGAACTTGAGTTCCTGTGAAGACAAAAGCCTTATTACTACAAAGAGGATACTGCTTCTGGTGCTTCTTGGCTAAATAATTGATATCGAAAATGACTTAAAGGCAGAGGGTCATGAATTTGTGAAGAAGGCAGAGGGGGATGTGTATCTTCCTCCTTTAGACATTTTTTGATTCTTCCTTAAAAGACATTATCCAGATAAATTTATCAGGTTTTGGTCACTGCCTACCTTAACATTTTGAATTTTTATGCATATCATTGTTTCTTTGTGATTTTTAATTGGCTTAAAATGCAGATGAACTAAATAGGTCTTTCAAGACTGTTATTCCAAGAGACTTTTGCCACTTCCTGAGGAGGGGGGGACTATTTTAGATTTTAAAAAAATTGTTAACCTTCCAAAGAATGTGAAGAATAAATAAAGTGGCGGGGCTCCAAACTTGTAACTGGGGCGAACTATCAGGAAGGGTGGAGGCAGGGGGCTTTGTGGTGGGGATGCCTGACAGTCAGTTGATAGGAGAGAAAATGGGGGACAGGGAGCGGGGGCAGTTACTGCAAACGCAGCAGGAAGGCTCTGTGGTAAAAGGCGTGGAGATCAACTACCAGCTGGTCAAGTGGTTAAGGAGGATTGACTTGCTGAGAGTATCCCCAGCCCTAATACTATTTAGCCTTGGAGCTTCCTTTGGAAGATATGGGGAGCTCTAAGCAAAGTAGGTAAAAAGGCATAACAGAAAAAAAAATGTATATGTGTGCATGGAAGGTGGGCAGGAGACAGAAACTGTTTTGTTTTTCTCTCAGTAAAGCAATGTAAAACATTTTAGAGAAGGTGAAACTTTAAAATGTGGAAGGACTTGAAATTATGGATAATGCTGCTTTTACTTTCATACATTATGTGCAAAGCAGAAGTTGATACAGGGTCTGTGGAGGGCAATTTGACATTCTCTTGCAAAAGTATAAATATACATACACTGTCACCTTGCAATTTCATTCTAAGAATATTTCCTACAGGTCACCTCACCCGATTGTGAAAAGATGGATGTAGAAGGGTGTCATTGCAGCGCTCTATATAAAAGCAAAAGACGGAAACAACCTAAATGTCCATCAGTAGGGATTGTAAATCATGATGCATGCTTTCATTGGAGCACTGAAGTTTCCGAATGTATTGATATGAGCTGAGCTGCTCAGTATAGTAAGTGAAAGAAGAGAAAGAACTCTGCATGGTTCACGAAAATGCATCATATACTACCCTACACTACCATTTGAGTAAGAAAGAAAGGAGGGCCATACATCTTTCTTGGCTAGTATAATTGAACACACATTCTCAGAGATGGGATAGGGCCTGGAACACCGGGAGAAGAGAAACAATAGAGCAAGATGTTTCACTAATTTTGAACAGAACAAAAGACCCTATTAATCAATTGCCTATTCAAAAATTGAGAAGGAGAAAAAGTTTCTGGGTCTAGAGTAAGGCAGTCCTGGTTCTATGTACTGCTTCTAGCACTTTCTGACCCTATAATCTTAGTGCCCTTTTCTGTAAAGTGGATTAGATAATACTAACCTGCCTCCTGTGGGAGCTTAGGATGTCAATAAGGGCACACCGATAGCGCTCAGTGGAGGTAGTACAGTGCCTAGGATGTATTCAGTAGACAACATGGTTCTCGCTCTTCTGATTAATATTATCACCATCCTTTTCATACTGACTGGGTGTTTGGACAACAAGGTGGACAATGATGATGGGAGTTATATAAGTGATTACTAAAAGATGTTCAGCTCCAAAGGGCTCTGTTGAAGGAAACAATATCATCATAATGATTCATAGGACCCCTGTCTGCACCTGGCACTCTTCACAGAGTAACAAACAAGGACCCCCCCCCACCCCCCGCCCGGAGTTTCATAGCATGCACTTCTGGTGGCTCTTACACGTAAGACATTGTTGGAATGGGAAGGAGCAGATCCCAAGGGATGAGGAGGTGCGCTAGGCAAACACAAGTTCCAACTGCAGACATTTTTGTAGTATTCCTGTTTTTAAACAATGAGAGCAGGAAGGTAGGCAGTAGAGTGGATATTCTCTGTACTAGATAATACTATGATCACGGGCATCAGACTGGGCAATCCTTGGACTTGCCCAGTGAGAGAAGGTGATGTCCCTTGCAGAAGAAACGGGAGGTGTGGTTTGGTGAGATTTGACAGCTCTTGCCCATAAAACCAGCACTTTGGGAGGCTGCAGCAGGAGGATTGCTTGAGACCAGAAGTTCAAGACCACCTTGGATGACAGCAAGACCCCATCTCCACAAAATTTTTTTTTAAAACATCAGCTGGGCATGGTGGCACATGCTTATAGTCCCAGCTATTTGGGGAGCTAAAGTAGGAAGATCCCTTAAGCCCAGGAGTTCAAGGCTGTGGTGAGTAATGTTCATGTCCCTGTGCTCTCGCCAGGGAAACAGAGGGAAACCCTGTCTCTTAAAAAAAAAAAAAAGAAAGAAAGAAAGAAAAAGGAGGTGTGGCATAAAGTCCAACTGCTGACCTATAAACTCAAGAAAGCAGAGAAGTAAATGGACACAATTTGGCTGTGCCTGTATCTCTAGGAGTCTACAGATACACCCCAAATGGTAAAAACCCAGAAATCCTATGTAAATTCATTTGTATATGGGAATATACTTTTACCAGGGAAGTCTATAAACTTTCATCAGATTTTCAAAGAGCACTATTATGTAAAAAGGATTGTAAGCCCCTGCTGGACCAGTGATGATAGTCTGCCCTGACCCAAGCCTTATGACTAATCCAGCACTGGAACTTGAGGCCCACACAAGAAAGCTTTCCAAAAACATAAAAGGCCTGAAAGAACCACTGCTCTGAGGTAGGTGCTTTTTAAGCAGCCACTCTTTTGCTCTGTTTTTGTTTTACCATATTCACTTTTATTTACTCAATATTCCTCGTTAAATTTGTTTACTTTTTAAACTTTAATGCTAGTTTAGTCTCCGCCTAAGCAAAAAAAAAAGAGGAAGTGGAATCAAGCATATTTTGTGTTATTGCCAGATTTTTTTTTCTAATGTATATTGGAAGAAATTTATTACTATTAAAATTTAAAGACATTTGTATCATTTCCAAAATCACTCAGTATGCGCACAGAGGTGGGTTTATGGCACTTGAGAAAAATTGTCTCTAAGTATCCTAAAATTCACAGCAGGTATCCATTTTATAGAGAAAGAGCCTTAAGCCTGAGACAATTAATGTAACTTATTAGAGATTCTAAGCAAATGTGGAAAAACTTAAAAGTCAGGTATTGGGCAACACCGTCCCTGCTAATGGCTCAGCCCTGCTACCTATCTGATTGCTATGCAGACAGTTTAAAGAGATGTTTAAATGCTCTCACATTTCCCCACTACCTCATAAAGAGAACCTAATAGACCAGAGTAAAAACTTAATTGATTTAATGCTCTGGTAGTGATCCCAGCAACTGAGGAAGGGGTGGGGAAGAAGCCAGTGAGTTTCTTTCTACTCAAATTCCATCTCATTTTTATTTTCTCTTAATGTTTTTTTCAATCCCAAGTTCTAAAACCTGTCCCCTATTATGCAGTGCAAACGAGAACAGATGGGGAAAAGTTATGTTGGAAAGGGCTTTGGAGGGCCACAGAGAAGAGAAATATGACTACTCAATGTGTCACACACCAACTTGCAGCTGCCACCAGCCCTTCCACGGGATGAGCTGCGTGTGGCACCAGCCCGTGGTGCTCAGAAGGAGCAGGCTTACTGCAGGAAGGGAGTGCAATTGGAGAGTGCTGACTGTACTCGTGTTTCCTGGAAAATACGAATAAAGAGCGTGGCAGCAGTACAGCCAACAAAAGAAATAAATCAAAGGCTAGCCTGAAAAGTGGTTAGCTGTTACCTCGAAGTTTCCCAAATGTTAACCGATTTTGGCTTATTCAGCCTTTTTATATCAAAAAAATTGCTTTAGCATGCCTCAAAGCCACCATTCTGGTCCTATGTCTAAGAATGAGTAGTCTCGAAAGGGTGTACAGGCTAACGTGTGCTGTGGACTTCCAGCTAGTATTTTTCAGTGTTCACAGGGTGCTGGTGAGTTCATTAAATATTTCAAGTGTGAGACAGCTGACCTGGTTTCAAATTACAACTCTGCTGGTGACTACTGTGAGGCTTCAGGAAAGTCACCTAACTTCTCTGAGCCTGTGATCTCCTTATCATGGATAAAACAAACTTACGTATGATGGTCTTTGTATTCAAAGTGATATATGTAAATGCCTAACACATGCATTATTCAATATATGGCAACCATTATTACTGTGATTATCAGAAAGCATAGAAAATGTTCTTTTCTTTGAATACAAAAGTACTAAGAATAAATATAATGGCATATATATAAATATAAACACATGCGTGCACACACACACATATGTCTGGCTTAGAATCCCAAAAATCGATGTGGAAGGTAATTATAATGGTTTAAATTATTTGATTCAAGTAGTGGCTCTGGACATACAGACAATAATCTATGAACACATCTTAACATTGTAAACTATTCTGTTGTTGAGTCCTGCAGGGACTTCCTCTGAAACTGGGCCTGTTTTTGTGGAATGAGTACGTAAAGATTTCATGCCATAAAATACTGTTTTTCTTCCCAAGGTAATTG
Organism: Nycticebus coucang; assembly: GCF_027406575.1. Taxonomy (NCBI): domain Eukaryota; kingdom Metazoa; phylum Chordata; class Mammalia; order Primates; family Lorisidae; genus Nycticebus; species Nycticebus coucang. The sequence continues at coordinate 53,451,525 of NC_069786.1, forward strand.
AAAAATTACCTAGATCAAAATCTTTATAGGAGCATGTTAATATGCAGTTTCTTGGACCTACCTCGGACTATATTTTCAGCACCTCTATGATAAAGAGTTCAGGGATCTGCATTTTATTTAAAAATGACCGGTGATTCTTAAGCACACTGAAAGATAAGCACTACTTCATAAGAAGTGGGGATAATGATAATTCTGAGTGATTTTCAACTACCTTCCCTTTTTCGCCACACACACTCAGAACCAGAAACGCGATAATTGCCAGTGAGGCAAAAGCTATTAGAATCTGGTAGATGTAGCTTCTCTTCCCCACAACTTTGCTCTCCTGTTTTACATAATGTTTAGTTAACCGGGGCTAGTCACATCCTCCTAGTCCATAGGAGAAACTAGCTTGGCTATATCTTGTTCTAGGAGGGTGGCCATACATCCCAGTATGCCCAGCATAATTACATGTATTAATAGAACTCAAAAGTGTCCTTAGTTTGGATGATAGAGTATATCATTACCCTAGGCCTTGAGGAAATTTGCTTAGCACACATAGGACACGAATGAGGCCTGGAAAAATTTCTAAGACATGTTATTCACTAGTGTAGGGAAGATATATCTAAATAGCATTGACAACAAGAAGAAGGTGCTTTGGGAAGTGACATAGGAATGATCAAGAAAATTATACTCTTTGATATTACTCCATACATTGTTGCTAAGAAAAGCAGGGCGTGGAAAAACCAGGAAATCTAGACTGGTTTATATCTCCTTTCTCACCAAGTAGGTGAGAAAAAAAAATGGATCTTGGCACCATACAGAGTTAGTTATTTTCCTCTTTTCTGCTTACTGGCTATATTGGGCAAGTTATTCCAATATCTCTAAATCTCACTTTTACTCATGGGCAATAAAGGTAAGAAGGCTTACTTCAGTTGTGGGAGTTAATACCACATGTGTATAAACCACTTGGCACCATGGTTAGATGCTCAATAATGGTGCCCTGCCATTACTTTTCTATCATGGTCACTCTGCACTATAGTTTCACCAAAGTCCCATTCCTTTTGAAATAAAGCATTCTTACCAGAGGAGACATAGACATGAGGATGCTATGAAAATGGGAATAAATTCTGGGGTCTGAAGAGTCTCTCTCTCTCTTCCCCTCCCCCGCAAAGTCATAAACTCTGGTGAATGGAAAAGAAAGTGAACAGCTAACATAGTAAGAAGTGCAAGAAGTAACTGAAGACTGATCAGAAAAGGCAGAATTATATCCTCAATGAGGAAAAAGGAGGGAAAAAAGAAAGAGAAAAGGAAAGGGAAGGAAAACAGTCGATAAGCTGTGATCTCTAGTCAACAAAACCTCACTAGAATGTGACCTGAGAACTTCTGTGAGGGGTCCTGCTGGTATTTTGAGGGCTGTGGGTGGGCTGAGAGTCCATCTTAAGGAAATGATACCACTGTTCATCTAACTATTGCCTCTCAGCCATCTAGACTGCTGTTTGGGTGGGCGGGATGAAGAAATACTATTCTGTTCAAACTAAGAGCTTTGAAGTGGAGGCAAACACAGTCTGGTAGTATTACAGAGGCATTATTCACCCTGATGACTCACACTCTGGCTCTCACACAGGAGAGGCAAGAAGGAACATTAGTGACCTTGAAGATGCTGGCCAAGTACAGACCCAGCCTTAAGACCTGATTTTTCAAATGAACACGTTGGTAGGGGGATAAGGTATGGGCATCATGTTAAAGAGTAAGAATATATGATGAACAACACTAAAAAATTATTAAAAAATTAATATTTAAACAGCTAACTCAAATAACCTAAGGAAATAATCATTGTGTGAACATGTCTTAGTTGAAAGCTAATGTAGTTCAAGGTGGGAACATTTGAAATCATCATTCTTAGGTAGGAGGTAAACATGGAATTCAGTCCCTGATTCTGGGCTCAGATCTCTCTCATCATTTCCATTCATCATGACTCTTTATAAATCCAGTTTGCTGAGAGTAATGTTTTCTGTGTTCTTAACCACACACTGCTCTGTGTTTGGAGTTGAACAGACAAAATTCAAACCGATGCAGTCCCAGGTCTTTGACAACGTGCAATGGGAAGCAGACAACGATACAAGGACCCATCAGAATCTACAGATGTGCAGGCAGCCGCACGAATGGCAAACAGTTGTGGCCGCAAACCAGATGGCCCCTGTGGTCCTGGGAAAATGTACCAACGTGGAACCCAGCCAGTTTCAGGTAGATGGAGGTAATTAGGGCTTGGAATTATATATGGAGAACTCAAAGAAAAATAAAAGCAAAACTCTAAAGTCATTTGAAACTGGTTAGAAAAAGAGAGAACTTCAGGAGTTATGTTCTGAACACCTAGAAGACAAAGGTTTTCCAGTTACCGAGTTTGCCACTAAGCTGGCCAAACCAGGGATAGTATTGAAGCACAGTATTAAAAACCTTCATAAGGCCAGGCATGATGGCTCACGCCTATAATCCTAGCACTCTGGGAGGCCCAGGCGGGTGAATTGCCTGAGCTCACAGGTTTGAGACCAGCCTGAGCCAGAGCAAGACCCCGTCTCTAGAAAATAGCCAGGCATTGTGGTGGGTGCTGTAGTTCTAGCTACTTGGGAGGCTGAGACAAGAGGATCACTTAAGCCCAAGAGTTTGAGGTTGCTGTGAGCTGTGACTCCACGGCACTTACCCAAGGCAACAAAGTAAGACTCTGTCTCAAAAAAAAAATAAATGAAATAAATAAAAGCCTTCAAGAATCTCTGAGGCAATATGTTTGTATGGACAAAGAGGATTGGATTAGGAAAGGCTGACAAGGGTGATTTAAAGGTAGACTTGAGACGACGGGGCTTCTATAGTTTGTTCCTCACGGAAGTTTGCAAAGATTTTACGCTTATGTTTTGGTTTATATTTGTCCCTGAGTGTTTCTACTTTATTTAAAGGGTCTACTTTTCATGGGTGTACATAATAGTTGTAGGAAGTAAGGTGTGGTTTGCTCGGAATTCATAGTTATAATTAAAAACAAAACAAAAACACACTCTTGGGATCTTTTCTCTGCAATTAACAGGAGCCCAACTCAAAATAGCCTAAAGAGAAATGAGACTTTATTATAAGAAAATCCATGTGTTTCCCAGACTCCGAGAACCGGAATGTATTATACGTGGGTCTCAAAACAACTGGAACCACACTCGAAGACCTCAGGCCCTGTGTCTGTTGTCTGCTTTGCCAGCCCGTCTGCTTCACTGTTCCTTGTGGACAGCTTGCCTGCTCTGGTGCACCTGGGAAACGTAACTGCTCATGTTTCTGCTATCCCAATCAGCTGCAAGACTGATGCAAATCTTAGTCCAATTCCAAATTCCTGGGAAAGGATTGAGATCAGTCCAGTTTAGGTCAAGCACCTACCCATGAATGAATGAATAGCAGCTTCATGGTCACAACGTATTAACCTAGCTCTCATCACAACCATGTCTGTCTATGGACAGAGAGAACTGTTCTTGGAAAGAAGAATATTGTCCAGACCAGTCATTTTCAACTGGTGTGCTATAAAAATTTTTAAAAATCATTAATTAAATTATTTTTGAAAGAAATTCAAAGCACGGTAAGTATATATATATATTTTTGCTTTTTTTTTTTTTTTTTGAGACAGAGCCTCAAGCTGTCGCCCTGGGTAGAGGGCTGTGGTGTCACAGCTCACAGCAACCTCCAACTCTTGGGCTTAAGCGATTCTCCTGCCTCTGCCTCCAAAATAGCTGGGACTACAGGTGCCCACCACAACGCCAGGCTATTTTTTGGTCACGGCTGTCCGTCATTGTTGTTTGGCGGGCCCCAGGCTGGATTCGAACCTGCCAGCTCAGGTGTATGTGGCTGGTGCCTTAGCTGTTGGAGCCACACTTGCCAAGCCATTTGCTTTTTTTTTTTTAAGACAGAGTCTCACTCTGTCACCATGGGTAGACTCTTGCGGTGTCATAGCTCACAGCAACCTCAAATTCCTGGATTCTAACAATCCTCTTGCCTCAGCCTCTCAAGTAGCTGGGACTACAGGAGCCTGCCACAACACCCAGCTATTTTTTCCTATTTTTAGTATAGAAAGGTCTCATTCTTTCTTGGGCTGGTCTCAAACTCCTGAGCTTAAGCAATCCACCCACCTCAGCCTCTCAGAAAGCTAAGATCACAGTGGTGAGCCTCCATGTCTGGTCTTTACTTCTTTTTTTTGATCAACATAATTTAAGTGTCCCGTGGAAGTTTAAGTATCGGTTCAAGTGTGCCATGAAATAGAAAAGATTGAAAAACACGGTCTGCACAAATATTTGTGTATCAAAATACTTTGGCTACAAGTAATAGTACATTTATTATCTCACATAACAAAAAGTCTTGCCTGAAATTTGGTGAGTCTGAGATTCACATCATTTCAATGTGGCCAATATCTATTGAGCACCTACTGTGTGCCAGGCACTGTTCTAGGTGCTAGCAATATATGAGTGAATAAAGCAGACAATAATCTCTGCCTTCAGGGACCTTATATTCTATAGTTGGTTAACTCAGTAACTCAATAGCATTAACAAGTTCCCACGTTTTGTTTCTAACTCTACCACCCCTGGCATATTGGCTATAATAATCTCTGACAAGAGGAATCAAACTGAGACACAACAGTCTTAGGAACTTATATAAGGTCACATGAGTACTAAATGCAGATTCGTGAACTCAGACTCTGAATCACTATTTTGTGCTGCTTTTTGCCCCAGGGCTAGACAGGGGCCCAGCTTCAAGAGGCACGGAAACAAAATCAGGGGTCTGTGACTCAGGAATGGTTGGGGATGGCCTCTGGAGAGGGAATTAACGTGACTTGCACACACTGTTGCATGGGGACTTTGGGGGTCAAATCTATCTCCAGATCTGATATTTGACTGAGTTGATAAAATCACTTTCTTTTTTTTTTTAGAGACAGAGTCTCATTTTGTCGCCCTCGGTAGAGTGCTGTGGCATCACAGCTCACAGCAACCTCCAGCTCTTGGGCTTAGGTGATTCTCTTGCCTCAGCCTCCCGAGTAGCTAGAACTATAGGCATCCGCCACAATGCCCAGCTATTTGTTGTTGTTGTTGTTGGCCAGGTTTTGAACCCGCCACCTTTGGTATATGGGGCCAGCGCCCTACTCCTTTGAGCCACAGGCGCTGTCCTCGCCCAGATATTTTTTATGCAGTTTGGCCGGGGCCGGGTTTGAACCTGGCACCCTCAGTGTATGGGGCTGGCACCCTACTCACTGAGCCACAGGTGCCACCTGGTAAAACCACTTTCTTTATAGTCCTGTTAGAAGCTCTCCCAAGATCATGTGTAGATGATCAGGACAGGACCAGGGTTGCACACTGAATCCGGGTGCCTGGAAATCAAGTTTCTGTTTGTAAACGTATTGATCAGCATAGGTGGGATGGGGCTAATGTCCACATCAAGGGGCAGTTTTCTAGACTGCAGAAAAGCCAGTTTGATGTGGCAGAAAAGTATGCAAAAGCTGGAATGTAAAGGTGTTGGGGATCAATCCCTATACATAGTAATGTAACAGCCAGAAAATTCCTAAGGTATGTTGGGGTATCGTCTTTGTAGAGGTTGAGGACAATGATCTTCATTTGACTTCAGCCAAGAAAGGTACTTTGGAATTTCAAGTTGCCATCTGAGGTATATGTGACCACTGTTCATTGGTGAAACCTAGGAACTTCTGGAAAGAAAAAGCATACATTTAAACAGAATTTAGATAAATTTGAATAATATAGAAGGAAAAGGAGAAGAAATCGTAGCTATTACTAATTACTTTCATAAAATACAAACTTTTGTGATGAGATGTAACATCATACGTAAAGAGAACAACCATAAATCTACACATTGAGAGAAAAGAAAGTCATCGAGGCAGTTCATAAACACACAGAGAGGACTTTGCCTGTATTTGCAATGTTTTATTTCATTTACAAGTGGTGGATTCATGAGTATGTCTTTTATTATTCTCTATGTCTTTTTTTCCCCTGAAATATTTCATTAAAAAAAATCTTGGAATCATTTTGCTTTTTTGGAATCTGCTTGTAATTTGATAAATTGTCATTAGTGAGTTGGGGGTGGTGCAGAAAATCTGAGTGCTGAGGTCTTCTTCCTTCCAGAGGGAAGGACCCAATCTCAGGTCCCTGATCTTAGATCACCAGCAATATTCCTCATATCCTCTTTGTGGTCACGGTGCCACCCTCCCCTCCCTTTCTCCCACCCACTTGCGATTTTTTCCCTTTACATTTGGGAACTCAGTTGCATCCTATAATTTGCCACTGCCCCAGTTGCACCAAGGAGTGGGTGTAGGAGAAATTCAATATCCACTGGTATGTGTCATTGTTCCTGAGTCAACTATGCTTTTCAAAAACACAATATGTTATTAAACAAAATCTTTCCTCTGCTCTGAACAACAGACTAGCAGTTGGGTTTTTTAATATATATTTAAGAAAAGAGTATACATGCTTAGTCCACTCAAAGGCTAATCACCTGCCAGGGTTTATTGGGAGTTGCTAGGGTGGGTTCCCCCCACCCTTTCGTACCAATTCTTGAGTCACATAATGGCAACATTTTGCTATAAAAATGCTAACTTCTCTTCTGTTGTACTTCTGCTGTTATTCAAAAAGAGCCAAATGGATGTTATTGAAATCCGGTCCCAAAAAAGGTTGAAATTGCTCCCCAGCTGGGCCTGAGACCCTGTGTGCCAAATTTCAGCCTAAAGAGAATTCTTATATTTGAGTCACTGTGAGCAGCTGAAAATATGAGGTTTGGGGTGGAAATGCTAACAGACTCTTAACTATCATTTTGCAAACCATGTGATTATAGCACAATGCAAACCTCCTCTGGAGCAACTCTTTGGCAAAAGCAGCAGACACAAGACGTCTGGGCCCCAAAGTTCTGCCTTTACAAGCTTCTGCTGGGCTCACAGCAGGCAGGGGAAGCCATCGGCAGATCTCTGCTAAATAACATGAATGTGCGCAGTTCATTCCTTCACAGGGCTCCTTGGAACATGAGTTTATGGTCACCCTTGCTTGTTCTGGAAGTGTTGTCACCAACACAGAGCTTGATTCCAACCAGACACGAATTGTTTGCCACCTCTAGTCCCATTGGCTTAGTCACACTTGCTCCCAATCCAACTTGGCAAAAATGCCTACACCGTTTGGCCACTTCCTTCTATCATCTGGCGCTTAAATGTGGGCTGAATCTCTCCTGAGTAACATCCAGGGCCACAGAGATACTTGGGTTCCGGAATGCAAATACATGCTGCAGATGCGGGTGGAGTTCCCACAGGCCGGTCCATTCCTGGAGCCTTCACACGATGGAGGAGCAACCAGGGCTTCTTGAAGGTTGTCTCCAGAGCACTGTGTTGAGCACCCTTACCACACCTATCATAACACTCAGCTCTCTAGGGCTATGATAGAAAGCAAACTGCTCCTAAGGCTCAGACTGTGGCCAATCTATTTCTGCCACTTACCAGCAGTTTACTTTGGCCAAGATTACCCATGCTGAGTCTCAGTTGCCTTATCTATAAAATAGGGACAGTATATGCCTTCTATCCAGTTGTAAAGATCATAGAATATGACATTATTTTCTAAATTTCAATGTGCTATACATGTTTTGAGTCATGTTACCTCCAGAATCTCATTATAACTTCAACATTGTAATTTGAGTTAAAACTGCAGTTGAAAGTCAATAGAAATGGATTTTTAAAAATCTGTAGGTTACAGGTTGAGAAGCAGTAAGTATTTATTGGATGTCTGATAACTGCTCAGTTCTCTGTTAAGGACTGTGAAAGATACACAGTAAGTGAAGATATGATCCCTACTTTTTTTTTGAGATATGGTCTCACTATGTTGTCCAGGCTGACTTTGATCTTCTGGGCTCCAGTCATCCTCCTGCCTCAGCCTTCTGAGTAGTTGGGATGATCCCTGATTTTAAGATTAAGATTTAGCATAAAACACAATATCTTTGATAATTAAATGAGAGAGGTATAACTACAGTAGCAACTCAGAAGTAAAGAGGCGATTGGGGTTTTGCTATGCCTAGGGGGAAAGGCAGGGTCTTCTCGGCAAGTATAGCTACTTTTAATGAAGGTGTAGGGTTGAGAATGAACCTGGTACATTTGGGGAATCTGAGAAAATCACCCAAATGAAGCAATTCTGAAAGAGATAAGTTGGGAATAAATACAATAGATTGATTATTAAGGGAGAGGACAGTCTGAGAGTTTCTTCAAACTAGATAATAGTCAAGGTTTGATTAGGAGGAAACAAAGAATTTTTTAAAATAAAATAAAGCAGGGCTGGGCGCAGTAGCTCTTGCCTATAATCTTAGCATTCTGGGAGGCCAAGGCAGGAAGATCTCTCAAGCTCAGAAGTTCAAGACCAGCCTGAGCACAAGTGAGATTCTGTCTGTACAAAAAATTAAAAAAAAAATAATAGCTGGGTATGGGTGGCATATGCCTGTAGTCCCAGCTACTCAGGAGGCTGAGGCAGGAGGATCACTGGATCCAGGAGTTTGAGGTTGCAGTGAGCTGTGATGACACCATTGTGCTATAGCCAGACCAACAGAACAAGGTTTTATTTCCAAAAAATAAAAATAGCTCGGTGCCCGTAGCTGAGTGATTAGGGTACCAACCAATACACTGGGGCTGGCGGGTTCAAACCTGGCCCAGGCCTGCTAAACAACAATGACAACAACAACAAAATAATAGCCGGGCATATGGCGGGCACCTGTCATCCCAGCTACTTGGGAGGCTGAGGCAAGAGAATTGCTTAAGCCCAAGAGTTTGAGGTTGCTGTGAGCTGTGATGCCATGACACTCTACCAAGGGCAATATAGTGAGACTCTGTCTCATCTCAAAAACAAAACAAAACAAAAGTAAAATAAACAAAAAATAAAAATAAAAATAAAAAATTTTTAAAGGAAAACCGCATATGTTTAAAGGCAAAATTTAAAAATTCTTTTGTATTAGTCTGCTCAGACTGCCATGAAAAAATGTCATAGACTGAGTGATTTAAACAAGTGACATTTATTTTCTCATTTAGTTCTGGAGGCTAGAAATCCAAGATCATGGTGCTGGCAAATTCAATTTCTGAGGGCTCCCTTGCTGGCTTGCAGATGGCCACCTTCTCACTGTGTCCTCATGTGGCCTTTTCTTTCTGCACATGCTGGGGGCAGCTCTGGTGTTTCTTGCTCTTTTATGTATAAGGACACACCCTTATGACCTCATTTAACTTTAATTACTTCCGTATAGGCCCTGTCACCAAAAATACAGTGACATGGGGAGTTAAGTCTTATCATATAAGTTTGGGGTAGGCGCAATTCAGTTTATAACATCTGCCAAAGCTAAGAACAAGGGAAAATGAACATTAATGGGAACACATGCACAGCTAGAGGGAAGGTAAATCATCATAGATACTTAGGAGAAAAATCTGGCAAGATCTAGTTACGTAGAAAAACATGGAAATCCAAGACTCATCCACTCCTCTCTGTTTTTGGAAAGTCTTTTGCACTTGTGCATCATGAAGTACATTCAAAAATTACTTTTACAGCATTCTTTTTTTTTGAGACAGAGTCTCACTTTGTTGCCCTCAGTAGAGTGCCATGGCATGATAGCTCACAGCAACTTCAAACGCCTGGACTCAAGCCTCCCGAGTAGCTGGGTCTACGGGCACCTGCCACAACACCCGGCTATTTTTAGAGATACGGTCTCGCTTTTGCTCAGGCTGGTCTCAAACTCCTGAGCTCAAGCCATCCACCTACCTCCACCTCCCAGAGTGCTAGGATTATAGGCGTGAGCCACCATGCCCAGGCAGCATTATTTTTAAGAACCAAAAAATTGGAAGCAACCCAAATATCCATCAAAAAAAAAATGTAAAATAAATGTTAGTGCATCATACAATCAACCCTATAAATCAGTAGAAGTGAAAAAACAAAAACCTAGAAACATGTATATCAACATGAATAAATATCACATGTAATAATATTGAGTGAAAAAATCAAGTTATTGAAGAACAGAGAGCATATCAAATCGGTGGCGCGCTGGAGCTGGCTCACAAGTATTGGGCTCTTTTCTTCCCAACTCCTGGTTCACTGGCTTTATGTAGTCACTTGAAACTGGCCATGATGGGAATATTTACACTAAGGAAATTGACAGATGCTTTAAAGTAGATTTTTCCCCCTCCCTGGAGAGCCAGTTGTTAAACATTCACCAGGATATCACTGAATAACATTTTTTATAAATATTAAAACAACACAGCTTATCTGAAGATAAGTATTTGGTATAATAAGCACCACATTCAGGATAGTGATTACTTCTTAAGAGGAAGAGAAGGAATGTAATTAGGGAGTGATTGAGAAGAGCGTCAATTGAATTTGTAATGTTTTATTTCTTAAGCTGAAGATCAGGTACTTATTAGTTATTGTTTACTCTGTACTTTGTGTTTTTATAAAATATTTAGAAAATCAGTGAAACATGGAAGCCGGTTTTCCCATACAGTGCAGAGTTACATGGGCGAAGCAGGCGGTAGGCACAGTCTCCCTCCTGAGCCGTCCTGCCAGCTCAGCCAGAAGAGGCTAGCACTGGGGCTCCCTTTGGCGTCTGGGAGGACCAGACGAATTTCCAGTATCTCCAGGGCTCTGTGAAGATGCCACACTTGGTTCTGAGGTTCGCCAAGTAAAGAAGAACACAATGGAGAGGCAAGAGGATCTAAGGAGAATCTCTCAGGTGATCAGTAGGATTACTTCAGGATGATCCTTCAGCTCTAACTGTCCTTTATGGGCTGCCCAGAAGGTGGTGAAATACTTGGTCACAGGCAGCTATATAACAGAGCATATGTTATATAGATGCCTATTTCTAGTCAACTTGGATCTTAAAAAAAAAAACTCAGGTTCTCCTAGAAAGCAGTGGAAGTAAGAAATGTTAAAGGCAGAGCCATAGCTAATACGCTAGGAGACGATGACCTGGCTCGTAAGGGAAAGATATTTTAGCCATTCTGCTGGGGTTTCTGCCATGTTTCCATTCCTAGGAAAGGTGGCCTAAAGTATCCTATTTTAGTTATATTCCCCTGGCTCTTGAAAGCAAGTTCATAAGGCATTTATAGGCTGGTCTGGATTTCGTTCCTCTCCCTAACCTCCCTCCTCCCCTTCCTGTTAGAGATACTGAACAGTGTGCTGAACTCATCATCCTGTTTGGCACAGGCAGTTCTCTGAGTCTGAATCCTCTGCCCCTCCAAGTCCTTCTCGTTCTTGAAGCTCTTCCTGCGTGACAATTTCCCTCCCACCCTTTCACACAAGGGGAGGGCGTCTCTGTCTCCTCTGGGTCCCCCATCCCAGGACATGGCTTCATCCTTTCTCCTTACACCCAGCATGATGGTTACTGCTCACATGGCCATCTCCCCGCAGCAGTAGTGAGCCCCTTGGAGACGAGGAGCCCATGTCATTTAACTTTGCAGCCGGGGCCTAGCATAACCCCCCGCACAGATGCTGAGTAAGTGGTTAGTAGAGGGAAAAGAGGAGAAGAAAGAGCAGACAAAAAGAACCTGTCCCTCCTCTTCTTTTGACATCACCTCTTTTGCTTTATCTTTCCTCTTTAAAACTATCTAACACCGCTGCAGAATTCAGATGTAGAAAGAGAAGCAAGGCAAGACGTGTGGCGTAACCCAGAGGTGAGGAAACCGACACTAGTGGACACAAAAGGCATGATTCTGCCCCTTTGTGGAAGTTCATCGTACCTAGTGCAGTTTGTGGGAAATAAACCACCCAGGATACAAAGGCTTGAGAGGCCTGGAGGGCAGGGGCAGGGATAATAGCAAAGCTCGGGTACTTCTGTCTCCTGTCACGGTCATCCTCTTCTGCTCCTTTTTGTGTGTCTCCTGGCCTGGTCCAGAATCTCCTGAATTGTTGTCAATAGCTAGCGATTTCATGTGTGTTGTGCCCTGAATTCTATTCCGAACGCAACTACAGTAGGTTCCACTAATTAATTAAATTGTACTTCATAGACTTGGAGTCAGGTCTCTTGAATACAAGATGCAAATTTATGCAACATATGCAAATCACTCATGTTCTCAAATTCCATGAACAAAATCTGGTAGCCTTGAGATAAAAAAGCCCCTGCCAAGCATCATCTCTCCTAATTATTGCTTAATTCCCCCCCACCCCCTCCTTTAACATTGAACTAACACTTTCAGGCTTGGCAGAAACTGGAAGAAATACAATGAGAGCTGGTTAATAAACAGGAAGTTCCTCAGGGGCAAAGACCCTGTAATCTATTTTATGTTCTCCAGTGGCTCTTAATGTACTACTGAGCACACACGGTCTTGGAGAGAGTACACTGCCAGTCCTGACTACTAAATTATGAATATTTCAGACGAACAAATGGCGGGAGCCCTGAAAGCTTTGCAAAATGTGGCATTTAAGGCCAGAAACAGGAACATAATGACCTAAATGTATGTTACGTGTGGCTATTTATTAATTTAACTTAAAAATTAAATTGTTAGACTAGACACATTTCAAGCATCTACTAGCTAGCTATGCCTAGTGACTTTCTCACTGGGTAGCACAGATATAGAACATTTCCATTATCACAGAAAGATCTACCAGGTATCACGGATTTAGACACTTGCTATTCAAAGTCTGGTCCCTGGACTAACAGTATCCCCTCACAGAAGAGTTTACTGGACATGCAGAGTCTCAGGCCCTACTCCAGATTCACAGAATCAGAATCTGCATTTCAACAAAATCCCTGTTTCATTCACATGCATGCAAATGTAAGAGAAACACTGGTGTCTAGATCTAGAATAGAAATCAATGGTTCTCAAATTTTAGGATGCCTTACAATCATCTAGAGTACTTTTTTTTTTTTTGTGAGACTGAGTCTCACTCTGTCACCCTGGGTAGAGTGCCCATCACTCTAGCTCACAGCAACCTCAAACTTCAGGGTTCAAGTGATCCTCTTGCCTCAGCCTCCCAAGTAGCTGGGACTATGGGCATGTGCCACTACGTCCAGTTAGTTTTTTCTATTTTTGGTAGAGACAGAGTCTCATTCTTGCTCAGGCTGGTCTTGAACTCTTAAGCTCAAAGAATCTCCCTGCCTCGGCCTCTCAGAGTGCTACGATTACAGACGTGAGCCACTATCCCCAGCCATCTAGAGAGTATTTATTTATTTATTGTTGGGGATTCATTGAGGGTACAATAAACCAAGTTACACTGATTGCATTTGTTAGGTGAAGTCCCTCTTGCAATCGTGTCTTGCCCCTAAAAGTTGTGGCACACACCAAGGCCCCACCCCACTCCCGCATTCCCTCTCTCTGCTCTTCCTTTCCCCAACCCTCCCTCCTTCTTTCTCTCTCTGCTCTCCCCTTCTCCCACCCCCACCATGACCTTAATTGTCATTAATTGTCCTCATATCAAAATTGAGTACATAGGATTCATGCTTCTCCATTCTTGTGATGCTTTACTAAGAATAATGTCTTCCACGTCCATCCAGGTTAATACAAAGGATGTAAAGTCTCCATTTTTTTTTTTTTTTTATTGTTGGGGATTCATTGAGGGTACAATAAGCCAGGTTACACTGATTGCAATTGTTAGGTAAAGTCCCTCTTGCAATCATGTCTTGCCCCCATAGAATGTGACACACACCAAGGCCCCACCCCCCTCCCTCTGTCCTTCTTTCTGCTTCCCCCCCCAATAACCTTAATTGTCATTAATTGTCCTCATATCAAAATTGAGTACATAGGATTCATGCTTCTCCATTCTTGTGATGCTTTACTAAGAATAATGTCTTCCACTTCCATCCAGGTTAATACAAAGGATGTAAAGTCTCCATTTTTTTTAATGGCTGAATAGTATCCCATGGTGTAAATATACCACAGCTTGTTAATTCATTCCTGGGTTGGTGGGCATTTAGGCTGTTTCCACATTTTGGCGATTGTAAATTGAGCTGCGATAAACAGTCTAGTGCAAGTATCCTTATGATAAAAGAATCTTTTTCCTTCTGGGAAGATGCCCAGTAATGGGATTACAGGATCAAATGGGAGGTCTAGCTTGAGTGCTTTAAGGTTTCTCCACACTTCCTTCCAAAAAGGTTGTACTAGTTTGCAGTCCCACCAGCAGTGTAAAAGTGTTCCCTTCTCTCCACATCCACGCCAGCATCTGCAGTTTTGAGATTTTGTGATGTGGGCCATTCTCACTGGGGTTAGATGGTATCTCAGGGTGGTTTTGATTTGCATGTCTCTAATAGATAGGGATGATGAATATTTTTTCATATGTTTGTTAGCCTGAAGAGGTCCTCAAACTTTTTAAGCAGGGGGCCAATTTATTGTCCCTCAGACCATTGGAGGGCCGGACTATAGTTTAAAAAAAAACAAACTATGAACAAATTCCTATGCACACTGCACATATCTTATTTTGAAGTAAAAAAACAAAATGGGAACAAATACAATCACACCACCTCATGTGGCCCGCAGGCCGTAGTTTGAGGACCCCTGGTAGAGAGTATTTATTAAATACAGATTGCTGGGCCCCCAAATGTGAGCTTCTGATTCAGTAGATGTATTAATTTCCTAGGGCTCCATAAGAAATTATTAAAAGGTACATGGTTTAAAAGAAGAGATATGTATTCTCTCCCATTTCCAGAAGCTAAAAGTTTGAAATTGAAGTATCAGGGGCGGCGCCTGTGGCTCAGTGAGTAGGGCGCCGGCCCCATATGCCGAGGGTGGCGGGTTCAAAACCCAGCCCCGGCCAAACTGCAACAAAAAAATAGCCGGGCGTTGTGGCGGGCGCCTGTAGTCCCATCTGCTCAGGAGGCTGAGGCAAGAGAATCGCGTCTAAGCCCAAGAGTTAGAGGTTGCTGTGAGCCGTGTGACGCCACAGCACTCTACCCGAGGGTGGTACAGTGAAACTCTGTCTCTACAAAAAAAAAAAAAAAAGAAAGAAATTGAAGTATCAACAGGGCCATGCTCCCTCTGAAACTTGTAGGGAAGATCCTTCCTTGCCTCTTCTTAGTTTCCGGTAGTTTGCTGGCAATCTTTTGTGCTCCTCGGTGCACGCTCTCTGCCTCTACCATCTTGCAGAGGTCTCCTCTGATGTATCTCTGTCTCTGTCTCTGTCACCTCTTATAATGACACCAGGGATATAGGATTAAAAGCTCACCCTTCTCCAGTATGACCTTATCTTTTTTTTTTTTTTGGCGAGGGCTGGGTTTGAACCCACCACCTCCGGCATATGGGACTGGCGCCCTATTCCTTGAGCCACAGGCACCGCCCCAGTATGACCTTATCTTAACTAATTGCGTCTGCAATGACCCTATTTCCAAATAAGGTTACATTCTGAGATAGCTGATGTAAGGAGTTCAACATTTCTTTTGCAGGACAAAATTCAACTCATCATAGGAGGGCTAGGGTGGGATTTGATAATCTGCATTTCTGAAACGGTACCAGCTAATGTTGATGCTGCTCCAAGGACCACACTTTGAAAGCCACAGGCCAAACAATCAATAACACAGGAATATGTAGGGACCGAGGCCTTGGTCCCCTAAAGATTTGCTGAAAAATCACTGACATGAAGCAGATTGAAATTAGTAACAGAACAGGCAAAATTTATTCAACATGATACACAAGAAGCTTCAGAATGAAGACACAAAGATATAGGAGAAATTGTGCATTTTTATGCTTAGATTCCACAAAGTATGGACAGCTATGTAGAAATATGTTTGGGGGAAAAGGGTATAAACCAATGATAACAGACTGAGTGGAGAAACCCAGCAAGGCCCCTCTACCTAGAAGCCCCTTGGCGTCTCTGAGTACACACTCCTGCCTTCTAGCATGAGACAGGATTTTCACTGAAAATTTCCCTTAGGACCTACAGTTAAATAAGGTAGGTCAGATAATTTTTTTATGGCTAGTTCTTTTTTTTTTTTTTTTTATTGTTGGGGATTCATTGAGGGTACAATAAGCCAGGTTACACTGATTGCAATTGTTATGGCTAGTTCTTACATAGAATAATTTTAGGTTTTATGGTGGCTTTGGGGAAAAGGGGTTCTGGTTTTTATGACTTGTCTGGGGAAGAGGGAGTCCTGTTTTTAATGCTACCTCAAGGGAGAAGAAGACTGAGAGGCAGGAGGACAGAGGAAAGTCAGAGAAAAACTTTTGCTTCTGAAAATGCTTCTAAGGCCTTATCCTGGGGTAATGTTTTCTGAACTCCAAGAATTACATAGAACCAAAAGTTGAATTATACCATTATACCGTAGAAATAACTATGCCCATCCTCCAAAAAGTGCAGAATTCCATTTTAAAGCATCCTGGAGAGATGGCCATCCAATTGGTGTGTGAATACTTCCAAAGACAAGCTTCTCAATATGGGCAGAGCTGCCTTCTCTACAGCTGTGCCCTGGAAATGTCATGGTCTCTGGACTTTCTGATGTGTCTAGCTTGCTGATGGCAGCAGAAAGTCTCAATACTGAATTCGGCATTTCCTCTGTGTGACAGAGTTCTTAGAATCCTTTAGATTCTGGTTTGTACCTGTAGGCATGCTTGAAGTGATCATCATGTCCTCCACTGGTTATGATTTAATTAGAAACATGCACAAGCATCCTACATCCTACGGATGAAGATGAAATGGTCAAACTTATGTCCAGTAAACATAGATTTGAGAGTAGAATTTGGACCTTGATCACAACCAGCCTTCTTATTAACCCCTAACCTAATTGAATTTACCTGACGCAGTCCCATGCAGAGAAGCAGGACAACCGAGTCTACACCATTGTGCAATGTTTTGAGGGTAGGAGTTACAGCTATTACCACATGCTGGAAAGTAGCAGCCCTGAGAGAGGTCAGGTTCTCCTGGAAGAGAAAAAGGAAAGCCCACCCATCCAAGAAGGCTTTTTGCTTCTCCTGAGATTTCTTACTTATCCCTCATTCCCACGTCCTCCTCCTTTCAGACACAACCTTGATATTATTTACAAAAGCCCTCTTTCTTTCATGCTGCTCAAATATCTAAACTGACCCTGTCCTCAACTCAAGCAAATCATAGTAACTATAACCCCTTTGCAAATGGTTAGTTCCAGAATTTAGGCTTCAGCCAATCAGTGCATGACATTTCAGAGACTGCTGTTAGGCCGGGGTCTAGCCTGTGATACAGACTAGCCTAAGCAGGCTGAAGGTGTCTGTTCAAAGGTGGGAAGAAAGATTTTCTAATGAGGAAGAGTGTTATTCCAGTCACCAAGAAGAACCAGTCTGAAGAAAACCCTCCACTTAGAAGGTGGAAGAGCTCAAGAAAGGGCAGAGAAATACCATATTTTGCCATGAATAATACACACTTTCAGGGGAAAAAAATCTTACTTTATTATTATTATTATTTTTACTTAACACTTTATTTTTTAATTAGCAGCCACATCAGGACTCAACAAGGACAGAGACTCAAAAAATAGATTTTTTGTTTGTTTGTTTTAAGGCATCAGGCTAGCACAGAGTTTAAACCAAACCAGAACCACACCAGCTCAGGCTACAACTGAATCTCTACGTGTTGGCCACAGCCATGTCAGTTGGAAACTGGCTTCATTACGTCCAAGAACAGAGGCGGAGGGCACTCCTGGCTTCCTCAAGTTTAAGAATCTCTCTGCCACAGCTGCTCAGCCAAGCCCTGGGGAATCCACTTGGTGCACACTTTGTACAAGTGGGAGCCGTAAATCACAGTCTCTGTGAGGTCCACAGATTCCAAAGCTTTTGGCTCTAGCATGGCTTTGCCCACCAAATACAGGTTCTAGCAGCCATGTCTGCACCTGGCCTCTGGGCCTTTTCGGTCTTTGGAACTTTCACCCGGCGTGGGGTATCTTTACGTCCCAGGAGTGTTCCCATCTGAGACCCCCGAAGCCAATCTTCCCTCAGAATCTGAGCCCCTCTGTGCCCCAGCAGGCACTGTAAGGTCTCAAAATCTTATGTTTTAATTTTTTTAATTCAAATATTTATTTGTTTATATGTAAGTACTTGTTTTTTGTATGAGAAAGAATGCTTAGCATTTATTTTTTAACATAATATGGTACAAGAAATTGTATATAAAAAGTAATTACAAAACGCATAAACAGATACAAAGTACAAGAAATTTTATGTACCAGTATCAAAAAAGTACTACCCAAGCATAGTATGCCTCCATATTTTTTCCTCAAAAATTTGGGCAAAAAGCGCACATTATATACAGCAAAATAGATAGATCCCTGGCCCCAGTTATAATATGTTTGCTCTACCTTTACATTTTGTTGTTGTTATTATCAAAGATACTAATTTTCCTATTGTTTGAGTTAGTTATGCCAATGTCTCTGTCGTTTCCAGCTAAAATAATTCCTACCAATGAAATATTCAGATACTGTCTCTATAGGTTAATAGCCTTGCCTCATGGAAACCTGAAGAAATAAGACTATGTCTCCACCCACTAATGTTCCAATTTAATTCATTAGTGATGCTCTTAAAGTATATTCCTTTAATTGGGCAGATAACTCCAGACACTCTGGTGTCATGGATTCCCAGGGGCCAGCATAGGACCTGCCTTGGAGAATACATGCTAAGCCCTCATTTATTAAACAAATGCATGGGCGGTGCCTGTGGCTCAGTCAGTAAGACGCCGACCCCATATACCAAGGGTGGTGGGTTCAAACCCAGCCCGGCCGAACTGCAACCAAAAAATAGCTGGGCGTTGTGGCGGGTGCCTGTAGTCCCAGCTACTCGGGAGGCTGAGGCAGGAGAATCGCTTAAGCCCAGGAGTTGGAGGTTGCTGTGAGCTGTGTGAGGCCACGGCACTCTACCGAGGGCCATAAAGTGAGACTCTGTCTCTACAAAAAAAAAAAAAAAACAAATGCAGCTGGGAACTGCACTAACATTTTTAGCAAATGCCTAGTAGTTGTCTTATATTCAGTTCAGGTGAACTAAAACCTTTAGAACATATTTTATACAAGTTGATGCCAAAGCTGCTGTTCTCTACTTTGTATCTGAGCAATCGCATGGTGTACAGTATTCCTTTTTAATTTTTTTAACCTAAAGAAAGGCCTCGACATTTATTCCTGTTTAACTGTGTCTAGGAGATCCCCCCCTAGGTTGTACTCAGTTGAGATAATTTAATTGTGATTCCATCATTTGTTATGTCAGTTATTCTTCCTAGTTTTGTACCAACTTCAAAAAAGATATATTTTCCTTTTACATCTCCACATGCATCAAATAGCAAAACGTTGACTGTAACAGCAGCAAGAAGAGAGGACGCTAGGTCACCGCATTATTTGCCAGAAGGAAGCGCTCTATTCCTGTCCTCCACCATTTCTAGTTCACTCCCGCATCTCCAGCTGTGCTACACCAGGGAATTTTGGAGAAGGAACTGACAACACCTGAACAATCTTCTCTGCGCTCTTTCTTGAAGCACAAACGTTACCTTGCTGCCCCAATCACTGAGCTGCCACCCAGGGGCAGTGGAAGGTGGTCCAGCTGTGTCTATGACTGGAGAGGGAAGTTAAACTGTGTGAGAGTTGGAATATTAGCGAGTATTAGGGGCCAGATTGTGGACACATAACAAGCCGTATTCTCCCATCAGTTTTACCAAAAACAAAGGTGAAGGTTTTTTTCTCCATCTGGTTGACACCTGTGTTTATTTATCCATCACTTCAAACTTAGACAGGAAAGAATAATTTGTTATTAATTAACTGTTCCGAAAGCTCAATCTTTATCAACACCCTAAGTTTAATTGTTCAACAGCTTCAAGTCCGTCAAAACATGTTATTACTGAGGCCTCCAACGTATTCCAGATAGTGTCGTCTATCATATTCCCTCAACCTGACCATTTCATAATCTGATAAAACGGAAAGGAAATGATCTGGACTCATTTTGGCTCAAAAGTGTGACTTGTTTGAAGCAAACTCACACTATGAAGAGATTATTAAGTTTCTTTTTTAAAAAAAATAGTCTATTAATTAGCAAAATCTAGGTGAATATTAAAAAGAGTTGGCCTTAATTTTATACACTTCTAGTTTCTGTCATTCCCACTTTTTCTTCTTTTAAAAATCAGACTACTTCTTCATTTCTTGCCTTTTTTATTTTTTAATTATTTTTTTAGGGTCTTCCTCTGTCTCCCAGGCTGGAGTGCAATGGTGTTATCCTAACTCACAGCAAACTCAAACTCCTGGGCTCAACCAATCCTCCCGCCTCAGTATTTCTCGGCTTGTGACGCCACTCCCATGAGCCACAGCTCCTCTGAGATTGCCCACTGTGCTGGTTAAAAGGTCCTTAAATTTCCTTCAGCCCCATGGAGTGTAATTGCCAAGGTCTAAGCAGGGGTCCTCAAACTTTTTAAACAGGGAGCCAGTTCCCTGTCCCTCAGACCATTGGAGGGCTGGACTACACTTTAAAAAAAAAAAAAAACTATGAACAAATTCCTATCCACACTGCACATATCTTAGTTTGAAGTAAAAAAACAAAAGAGAAACAAATACAATCACACCACCACATGTGGCCCGTGGGCCGTAGTTTGAGGACCCCTGAAAAACCACTGGGTGAATCCTTAACAAATCTTTTGGGTTAAATTAAAACAAATGAGGCAACTATCTCTCAAAGTTTTCAACTCTTTACAAGAGATTCAGAGATATGTTGTGGGTAGAAATTTGTTATTTTGCCAAGGCATTTTATGCATTTGACTCTGGCACACTGTCATAGTTTTCAGCAGCATCACCTTGTCAGCTACTGTCTGAGCCTAGCCAACTGCCTAGGCTGAGCATGCCCATCTCAACTGTGTGCTTTTGTTATTACTCTTTTTTTAGAGATGGGATTTCACTCTGTCTCCCAGGTTGGAGGGTGGTGGTGCAATTGTAGCTCAATGCAGCCTCTAACTCCTTGGGTCAACTGATCCTCCTGCCTAAGCCTTCAGAGTAGCTAGCACTACAGGTTCATCCACCATGCCTAGCTAACTTTTTTTTCGTGATTTTTAGAGACAGGTGTCACTGTGCTGCCCAGGCTGGGCTCAAACTCTTGGGCTCAGGTCATCATCCCATCTCCACTTCCCAAGTAGGTGGGATTATGGGTATAAGCCACTGTAGCCAGCTTGCCTTCTTACTCTTTATCTCATTACAGTGATTATAAATTTTCTGTCTTTATGAAAATGATGCAGAAACGAAATATGTCACCTATTTTGATAAAAGTAAAAAATAGTGCTAAAAAAGACGGCATTCCTGAATTTGGAAGTTTGTGGTGGTCTTGAGTCAAATGCTTCATGAACTTCAGGGAGTTCATGTACTTTGGTAGCACGATGATTTACTGAAGTGTTAATTTGTGTTGTGCTGTCTTTATTTTTCTCCTTCCTTTATTCCAGGAAAGCGATTGGGTCCTTGTTCTGTTGAAGATCAAGTGGTTTTTTGGTAGCCTTGGTGCTCATCTTCTGAGAAAGACTAAACTTGTTTGTTTGAGATTCATTGAGGGTGTAAAGAATTAGGTTACACTGATGACATTTGTTAGGTAAAGTCCCTCTTATAATTGTGTCCCACCCACCCCCAGAGGTGTGCCATACACTGTGACCCCCAACCCTATCCCTCCTTCCCTCTGCCCACTCCCTCATTCCCCTACCCCACCCCTTCTATTAGCTCATCTATTGCCTTCATATTAGAACTGAGTACATTGGATTCTTGCTTCTCCATTCTTGTGATGCTTTACTAAGAAGAATGTGTTCCACCTCCATCCAGGCTAATACAAAAGATGTAAAGTCTCCATCTTTTTTAATGGCTGAATAGTATTCCATGGTATACATACACTATAGCTTATTAATCCATTCCTGGGTTGGTGGTAATTTAAGTTGTTTCCACATTTTGGCAATTATAAATTTTCCTCTGGGTAGATGCCCAGTAATAGGATTGCAGGATCAAATGGGCGGTCTAGTTTGAGTTCTTTGAGGATTGTCCATACTTCCTTCCAAAAAGGTTTATTGGTTTGCAGGCTGAGAAAGACTAAACTTGTTGAAAAGTTATATTAGGAGTCCCAGAGGAAGAGAGAAGGGGGCTTTAGAGGAGACAGAAAGAGATTTTTCCCTGGAAGGTAAGGGTTAGGGTTTGACCGGTCCATGATACCCTCCAAGAGAAGCGGTCCGATCACAGCAGGCATGGTTTCTAGCTTACTGAGAAGCAGAGAGCAGCAGGCTAATATGGACCATGTGGGGCGAACAGAGAGAATTATTAAAAAAGAGAGAAGGAAGAAGGAAAAGAAAGGAAAACAACCACATATAATGTGAAAATTAGATACTTTAAGAGAGACTGTTAAATTTCATCAATAGGCATTTCTCTTTTACTGGGTACACAGTTAAATTCTGTTTCTCTGTCAGGTCCCTTGGGTCTACATGAAGGCAAGTGACTGAATCTAACTGATTAAATGTGGGTAAAGTAATGGATGCATCTTTGGGACTTGACCCTCAAAGATATCCACATATCCTCATGATCTCTCTATCTCTACTTCCCATTCTTTTCCAATCTGAGTAACAGGAATCAAAAGATTCCAAAGCCCAGATGATGACAGAGCCCTGCGATGGAAGGGGCTTGGATCCTGAGTGACTGCTTGGTGGAGAGCTGCCTGGGGTGGCTTTTTGACCATGAATGTGCAACATTGGATTTTGTGTGAACAAGGAATGAAATTTCTATCTTAAGACAATGGGATTTGGAATTTTTAGCATATAACCGGCTTCAGTTACCCTGCTTATGTTTTACCCCTCTTTCCTATGCAACACACATGCCTTCCAGATGTTCCTATTTGGAAGGAGGGGAGGAAACTCAAATAATAGCCGAGATCGAATTTCTCCCTGGCTCACTGGGACTCTGAGAAAATACAAATAAATTCCTTGGAAGCGAGGCTTGACATTAGTCTCACCTTATCTCTCCATCTGAACTCCTTTTTCTTTATGGAAAAGACACAAATTGAGCAATTTCGTTCTCTCTGAAGTATCAGCTTTCTGACCACTGTCCTCCCATCCTCTTCCTCTCAGGCCTGCCCAGTTCTTCCTCAGTGTGGCCACAAATTTAGAGGTCTGGTTAGCAAAGAGTTAAGCCTTTCCTTCAGGTCTTTTGCTCCTTTGGTCAATTAATTAGATTGAAATTTCAACTTCAAGCTGCTCTGCTGGTCTCTAGCTAATGCTGTCACCTGAAATACTGCCCACCACACATGAGCTTTTGACAGCAAGAGCCACTCAAAAGCCTCTCCATGTCTCTATTCCAGGAATAACCCAAGGAAAGGGTTGATATCTATGAAAGCTGAGTGCTGAAGCCCGCTCTGTCCACCGCTTCAAAAGAATAACTACCATCGGTCTGCCTTTATTCTGTATTATAGCTCTTCTTTGTCAATGAAAAGTCCCTGCTCTCTATTCATTATAAAGAATAAAGAGCTTTTCAAGTGTGAGTTGCTAAACCCAGAAGGGAACAGAGCTATTTTTAAGAGGGTTTCAACTCTGAGCTGTTACATTGGCCAGCCTGCCAGCAGCAGAGGTCTTCCAGGGAGGCCGAAGGCAAGCACAGTTTCTCTTCAGGAGGGAATCTCAGGAAGGAAGCTCCTGGGGCTGAAATGTTCTAGCACTTTGGCCCACAGACAACCCTGGTGGCTTCACCTGGCTCCTCTAGACAGAACTTGCAAGGGATCGGGAGAGTGGTTGTTATTCTTACCCATTTGAGGTTTGCCTGCTGCCGTAGGTTTCGCACATCCACTTCTTCCACGTAGGAAACAATCTGCTTGATTCTCATCCGGGGGCACAGGGAGGAGGGGGGTGTCTTTATGTCCTCTCCTATCTTCGTCAAGCCATATGCAACTGGCAGCCACCACGCTTCTCTCTGTGGGAAGAGGATAATCAGAGCTGGATTCCCGAATGAAAGAAGGAACATGCAGAGCTGCCTGCCTCCTGTCCAATAGGAGTGAAATCCTCTCGGCCTGGGCTGTCCAGAGCTCTTCTGAGGCTTTGCTATTTAGCAGCAGGGATGGGCTCCAGACTGAGAGTTAGAGGGTCTAGGTTAGAGTCTCGTCTTTCTGAGTCTCTGTTTCCTTAGGTAGAATGAGGACAAAACACAATACTCATTACAAAATTTTATGAAGAGGTTGCCAACAGGTAGAGTATATATTGTAAATTTATTCTGTAAAATTTTGCAATGAATGTTTTGTAAATTATAGTACATTTAGTTGCAATTTCCATTTTCCCTATGTGTGGTGACTTTGGGGACACCTTGTAGTAGTATCCTCATTCTACCTAAGGCAACAGCGTGTATAAAAAGGCCACAGACACTGAGTGTCATAGAGGTGATGGGTGATCATTGCTCTGAGAGTTGGTGACACGTGTGCTCTAATACCCTTTAAGATAGAAAATGACCCCACTGACTGAACACGGTGGCTCACAGCTCTATCTTAGCACTCTGGGAGGCTGAGACAGGCAGATTGCTTGAGCTCAGGAGTTCAAGACCAGCCTGAGTAAGAGTGAGATCCCATCTCTACTAAAAATAGAAAAATTAGCTGAGCGTTGTGGTGGGCACCTCTAGTTCCAGTTACTTGGGAAGCTGAGGCATGAGGATCACTTGAGCGCAGGAGCATGAAGTTGATGTGAGCGACAATGATGCCAAGGCACTCAATCCCAGGGCGACAGATTGAGATTCTGTCTCTAAAAAGAAAAAGAAAGAAAGAAAACAAAGAAAGAAAAATGGTGCTACTGGATGACAGAGAAGATATTGAAAATTTGATCAAAACTACTAATGATTCAGGAAAACTTAGATTATGTTTCCCATCCTCCCTTTTCATCCAGCTTCTGCACCAGAGAAAAGGGGCAGGGAAAACTATTCCATTGGTCTGGCAGCTTTTGGAAGTAAAAGATGTGCATGCGTACTGACATGGTGAGAGGGAACCAAAATGACCAACTAATTTCAGACAAAGAGTAGGTAAAAGAAATACAGACTTCTTGATAATAATACATCTTGCACTGCAGAGGATTTATGAAAGCTTACAGAGAAGATACAATTTCATAAGTTTTAAATTTTTATTTATTTTTATTTTTGTATTTTACTGATACATTATAAGCAGACTTATTTTAGGTGTGCATGTGATAATTTGATACATTCATATAATCAAATCATCACATTGGAATAACTGAGATATCCATTACCTTAAATATTTATCTTTTCTTTATGCTAGGAACATTTGGATTATCCTCTTCAAGCTATTTTGAAATGCATAATAGATTAATGTTAACTATAGACTATCTACTGATCTATTAAATGTCAGCTTTTTTTCTATCTAACAGTATTTTTGAAATGATTAATCAACTTCCTTTCATCTCCCCACCCTCTACCCTTCCTCGCCTGTAATAACCACCATTCTACTCTCTATCTTTATGAGATCCACCAGCAAAATTTTTAAAAGGAAATATTATAGCCAGGCAAACTGTAGGCAAAAATATGATGATTAGATCCAAGGAAAACAATAATACACATATATGCAGGTGACAGGGTTCTAGTGTTGTGTATAAAAAAATGGAGCCATCAATTAGGCTCTGAGCTCCCAGGAGGCCAAAGCAAAAAGGGAAATATGATCTGTCACCAAATTCACATCTTTCTTGAGGAAACCCCCACCACTACCGATTTCTCATCCTTTTTTGTCATAAGACTCATAAGCGTGGATATTTATCTTTGAGAAGAGAATACTTAGGAAGTTTCATTATGGCCTTCTTCAAGTATTTGATGGGCTTCCAAGTACAAAAAAGAAAGATTGCTTTGGGTAATTCCAGACCACAGAACTAGAATCAATGAGTGTAAGTTAAGGGGAACAGATTTTGGTTAAAAATAAAGAACTTTCTAACAATTAGAGTTGTCCATAAATGGAATGAGCTGTCTGGCAAAGAAGTGAGCTCCCTGTTACTGGAAGTGATCAAACAGAGGCTGGCTAACCATCTGTTAAGGATAAGAAGGATTTGTGCATAATGAGGGAATTATGCAACAACATAATACAAGGCTCTTCATGACAGTTTTATTTATAATAGTAGGGGAAAAAATAGACTTAACCTAAATGTCCAACAGAAAGGGTGTAGGTAGGTTATTTATGGTACTTTCCTATGATTTATTTTTTTATAGATTTTATAAATATTGACCATCAGTAAAACAATGACATGGGAAAAAGCTGTTGATCTATTACTAAGTTAAAAAAGACTACTAAAATAGCATATGTATTGTGATACCATTTTGTAAGGAAAAGATAAATAATATTTTTCATCTTGTAATTTTTTGTTTGTTTTGCAAAGAAAGATGAGTACATACATGAAAGCATTAATAGTGATATCAGTAGTGTTTGAATTATGGGTGATTTTTCTCCTCTGGACTTCTCAGGGACACCAAGATTTCTATTTAGAGTGCTTACCACTTACATATATAATTAAAAGGTGAAAAGAAAAACACCCAAAAGAGACTTCATTAGTCTGTAGTTTTAACTAGATGTTTCCCGTAGGTTTTTTTCCAACATAACATTTTATGATTCTTATTTTAAACTTAGGTTGTATTTTTTCCTCTTATAAAACAATGTGTTTATCAAAAAGATTTCAATCAAATATAAATTCTTCGCCAACAAAGAAGTGGTGGCTTAAATTATGAGATTTAGATATAATCTTACGCATTTCTGATTGTTAGAGCCATTTTCATCTGACATCTCTTTTGGAAATTTGTAGAATATAGATATAAAAGTCTGCAAAATAGAATAGAGAAAGCTTGAGAATTAGAATCAGACACCCTGGGGTCTCAGATTTTGGCTTCACGGCATATCAACTTTAATTTCCTCAAGTTTAATATGGGACAATAATGATAGCTAACATTTGCAGAAGATTTTGTATATGCCAAGCACTGTTGAAGTTCTTTACATGCAATGGAATCCTCAAAACAATCCTCTAAGGTGAATTCTGTTATTCTTATTTTCCAGATGATAAAATTAAGCACAAAGAATTTTAATATTTTGCCAAGTTCATGCAGCTAGAAAATGATGGAGTATAAATTTAACCTCAGGCAGTTTAAAGATCCATGGTGATAACTGTTACACTATAGTGCCTTACAGAGTTGTGGGAGGATTAAGTCAACATACATAAAGACTTGCAGAAATGAGGGCAGTCGGTATGTTAGCCTTCTCCCTAAAGTTTTCCATAGCTATTTAGCCGTAGAAAGATTTTTGATTACCTTCCCCAAGACTGTATTCAATCAACACACTGGGGACACATGGCTCTGTAGTAGGTAGTTTTACAACAAATTCATTATCAATGGTACTCATGTCAAACTCGGGGATATTAGAAATCATATCCCACAAGACTCCCTTCTGGGACTGATCCTTTAATATTTCATCAATGATTTACATGGCTAGAACAGAAAATAAGCTCCTAGAGCTGACAGATGATAGCATGCTGTTAGCAGATGACACCCATCGTCAGTTAGGAAGGCGAGCATCCAGGACAGGATTAGAATTCCAAATGGTCTGGCAAGATGGAGAAGAGGTGGAGGCAAGAAGAATGAACTTCATTAGCAATGATCACAGAGCAATACGTTTATTAAGGGGGAAAACAGATGATACCAGCATAGCAAGTGCAGTGACTAACAGTGAATGATTGCTGGGACCAAGAGCTAGTGGTGGAAGTTGCTGATAACTGGAAATGAGACGGAAAGTCATGTATGATGCTGGAAATGTACTGACAAATAAGAGTATGTTGGGGTAAACCAATTTTCCCATTACATACAGTATTTTTAAAATCCTTGTTTGAGTGCTGTTTTCCCCCCCACTTCAATGTTGTTCTTGAACATCTTGGAAGACACATACAGAAAGCAAAAGAAATCTTTCAGCTGAAAAGTGTAATCTGAGAGCATGGTGAAGGAAATGATATCCTTTAATTGAAGAAGATGGGTTCAAAATGATTTGTTGAACATCTTTGTGGGCTGGGAGACATGTAGACCCAAGACCTCATTCTGTCTTTGAGGAAGTCAGATACAAGAGGATAACCACTTTTAAGCTCATAAAGACTGATGATTTTAAACAGGAGAATGCTGATGTTTGTGCCATTTGTGGCCAACTCCTATGATTTCTTTCTCATCTCTTCCTCCTTTCTTTTGTCTCCTTCCTCTTCTTTTCTCTTTCCTTCCCCTTACCTTGTCTTTAGATCTGTGATTGGAAGCCACTAGCATGGCAGGTTAGCCAGATGTGTTCAATGGAGTCCCATCTGAGACTTTGCCAGGGAGGCTACTGAGCACCTCTCTTCCTGCATTTCAAGGTATTTCTGTAAAATTAGCTTTCACGCTTCACATAATCCAGTAACACTGCAGGCAATGAAGCAAGTCTTGGAGTGAGAAGAGTAGGTTTTCAGGATGCTCAATAGATCAGTCCAGCTGGAGAGAATGCTACAGCATACGTATTATGAATTGTGTAATATGTAGTATTAAGGAATTTGAACTTGATCTTGTAGCTGACAGAAAGTCAATGAAGATTTATAAGAAAGGGAGTGACACGATCAATTTAGGTTGTAGGAAGAGTAACATTCTTGTGGTAGACAGAATATGTTGTTAGGGGACAGACTGAAAGCAAGTCACCGTAAAGAGGTGACTACTAAGCTATCAAAACATAAGGGTCAGAGTTAGGCAGTAGCAGTTAGAAGAGGCAGCAGGTGTGGAAGTGAGAGACACTGTCGAAGAAAAATCAATGAGATTTTCTGTCTACATGAAGAGGAGCATTAAAGGAGGGAAAAGAATTGGAAACCCATGTCTTAGACACAGAGTTTGGAAAATGAAAATACCATTAGCCAAAATGGGTCAGTGGGAAGGTGAAGGTGGTTTGTAGCAAAAGAACCATGATAGGTTCAGGGATAGACAGGTTGTCTCTGTGGTGATGGGATATATAAATAAAAGCCACATATCCAACAGGGAGCTAGGAATAGACTTCCCAGCAGCTCATCCTCACAGAGGTAATGGAGTGTTTGGGGCTTCTCCACCTGTAAATCCCACTGACACATCACATTCGACATGCCTAAGATGGAACTTCACTGTCATTCAGAAGCAGGAAGCTTAATTTGCATTTCTCTTCAGGTTAATCATGCTTTTAAGTACCCAGGCCACCAAACTCAGAGTCATCTCTGGCATCTTTATCTCCCACTTGCCCCCTTCCCACAAGTAACTAGTCCCCAAAACAATGGATTCTAACAGCAGAATAGATTGTGTATCGATTGCTATTGCTGCAATTAATACTTCCGTGATTTCTCCCCTTGGTTATCACAACACTTTTATAACAGGTGCTCTTGCCACCTAAGTATATTTTTTCCACCATTTAGAGAATGGAATGCAGAATCTTCTTGGAATGGACATACCTGTCCAGCTTAATCCCTGACAATCTGTATACATACCCAACAGGAAAACCCACCAGCTCCTTGTCCTCCTTTCATGATGCCAGGCTTTTCCGAGCCTGGGGAGACTCTATTGATGTTGTTCTCTTATTTTAGAATACCTTTTTCTACTTAAGGAGAGTATCTTTCAAGTTCTGGGCCACATGCTAGACACATTGTGAGTGTTTCTCTGACCTCCTATTGCTTGTCTCTCTTCCCCTGTGTTATCCTTTTTCTTTTTTTTTTTTTTTAAAGCAAGAGCCTGAAACAGGGAGGTAGAAGTAAGCATGGGAAGAAGCCAAGATGTAATAATACAAATCTAAGTGAAGGATTGTGGGGCACAGAGAAGGAAGATGTCAAAAGAAAATCATAACAGCCTTGGCTTGCCCTGGTTCACTGTGAAGAACTATAAGGCTTCCCTCCCACAAAGCAGGAACAGAACAAACATGAACTGGGTTCTGAGCATGCGCTGAGATACCAGCAATGACCATAAATTGAGCGAACTGATAATTGAAAAGTTCTACAGAAGTGAAAAGGGTGGTTAAGGACAGAGAAAAGTATTTGAAAATCATATGTAAAGAGGTGATAACAGATGTGTGGGAGCTGTAGGAAGAGAGATTTCCAAAGAGGAGCATCCTGGGTCCAAGGGCAGAGGTGTAGACATGTTCTCAATCTCACAGACAGACGAGAGGGGGAGTCCCACCAGCACAGGAGCCAGGAAGAGACTAGCCACTGCGGTGACAGTACATATTTTTTAGTTTTCCTGAAGGCAATGTGTATGTGTTCCAAAGTTTGAGGGAGTATATTCCAAATTGTATATGGTAGTAGGGCTTCTGTATTGGCTTCTGTATTGGCCTGTGAATTATATAAGTTATTTTTACAATAAATATATTTCTAAGCTTTTATTTCAATAAAGTTTCTATAAAAACAACAAAGAATCCCAGTGCTAAGCAGAAGTTCTTTCGAAAGGTGTGGTTTCATCGAATTGAATCCATTTTTAAAGAGATCATGTGAAAAAAATAGCTCCTGCGAACCAACTCCTCCCTGAACTTTATGACCTAATTTTTGGTGGTGGTTGGTTTGGGTGGTTTTTTTATTGTTATTAAATCATAGCTGTGTACATTCATGCAATTATGAGGTACAATGTGCTGATTTTATATATAATTTGAAATACTTTTATCAAACTGGTTAACATAGTCTTCACCGCACTTTCTTAATTATTGTGTTAAGACATTTATACTCTATTTTTTTTTTTTTTAAGACAGAGTCTCACTATGTTGCCCTTGGTAGAGTACGGTGGTGTTACAGCTCATAGCAACCTCATATTCTTGGGCTTAAGTGATTCTCTTGCCTCAGCCTCCCAAGTAGCTGGCATTACAGGCTCCTGCCACAACGCCTGGCAACTTTTTTGTTGCAGTTGTCATTATTGTTTGGCAGGCCCGGGACAGGTTTGAACCCTCCAGCCCCGGTGTATGTGGCCAGCACCATAACCACTGAGCTACGGCCCCCGAGCCTGGTGTGTTCTTTTTCTTACAAAATTTTAGTAACAAACACTCACATAAGAAGGGGATACTGTTTTAAAAAAAAAAAGCAAAAAAAACTAATTTGCACACCACTAATTATTAAGATTTATAATCAAAATGAACCTGATTTGAGCAGGGACTCTGCAATTTCCTCAAATTAGAAGCACAGCATCTCAGAAACTAGAATTTTCCTACAAAAGGAGAAAGACAAAAATTATATATATACAATTTGGAATATACCCTTTCAGAATTTGGAATACAAACACAATTATATGTGCATGTATTTTTCCAGAAGTGACTTGCCCAAATTCCACCATCCAATTTCATATTTCCCCTAAAAATAATAAGCAATAGCAATTAACAATGACACTAATAAAGGTTACATGATTAACTGGGAGTTGCAGTGGGCACCCATAATCCCAGCTGCTGGGGAGGCTAAGGCAAGGGGATTGCTTAAACCCAGGTTGCTTTGAGCTAGGCTGATGCCACAGTGAGACTCTGTCTCAAAAAAATAAATAAAATAAAAACTAAAGGTTACATGTAGATAGTACATTCAGACACATGGCATTTCACATGCATTACAGGTTGAATACAACTTATTTGAAATGCTTGGGACCAGAAATGTTTCAGATTTTGGATTTTTTTGAGGTTTAGAATATTTATATGTACATAATAATGTATCTTGGGGATGGGACCCACGTCTAAACACAAAATTCATTTGTGTTTTCCATATACCTTGGGTATAGTCCAAAGATAATTTTATACAATATGCTTAATAATTTTGTGCAGGAAACAAAGTTTGTGTATGTAGAACCATCAGAATGCAAAGTTGTCTCCATCTTACACACCCATGTAGACGATCTATGGTTGTTTGTCATCACCATCATTCCTGACTCTGAATTTATGTGCTAGCAGTAAGCAATCATTTTCTTACACATATTCACACTCAAGTACTTCACAGTAAAAAGTATGACATGCCATTAATACAGTGATAAAATACCGTGTTCAGGGTAACTAAGCATCACGGTAGCATCATCAACTCTGATGTTCGGAAGTAGATAAGGATGGGGCGGCGCCTGTGGCTCAAAGAAGTAAGGCGCTGGCCCCATATGCTGGAGGTGGCGGGTGGCGGGTTCAAACCCAGCCCCATCCAAAAAAAAAAAAAAAAAAGAAGTACATAGGGTGGGATTACCGGCTTCATTTTAAAGAGGATATCATTTGCCCAAACGCTCATAGCTGCTTGTGCTGAAGAAGTTGCCACTGGACTCAAGTCCTCCGTACTGAATGCTGAGCTTATATCTTACATGACTGTTTCCCACAGGGGGGTTTCCACAACCAGGTCTCCCAGCCTCTGCTAAGGTATCCTACAGAGTGGGTCAGCCCAACACTTG
Source organism: Nycticebus coucang (assembly GCF_027406575.1). Lineage (NCBI taxonomy): Eukaryota > Metazoa > Chordata > Mammalia > Primates > Lorisidae > Nycticebus > Nycticebus coucang. The sequence goes on from NC_069786.1 coordinate 53,483,811, forward strand.
GAGCGGGAGACAACTGAACCTCGCTGGGCAGCTGCCTTGTGGCTTTCTTTTGTTGAGAAAAAGGTGAGCTTCTCACCTCGATCTGTCAAAGATCTGACCGCATCTTGAAGTGACAAGGGAAGGTACAATACAAACTCTACAGAGCCGCGTGACTGGACACATAGATGTCTCCATATGTACTTCAGTTAACAAATAATGCTGGAAATAGGCTCTTGGAGAAAGTGCTAATGAGGAGAAATTTAGGGGGAAGATATAAGCTATAGTGTGGTGGAAAGAGCACCATTTCTGAGATATACCGTGTTCCCCACATTTTTATACTCAGAAATAGGCATTCACTTTGTAAATTCTTAAGTCTTTGATTTGGTAAAAAGCTGTCTACGAAAACTCATTAAAATCTTTTTTCTTTTTAGAGACAGGGTCTAGCCCTGTCACCCAGGCTGGAGTGCCGGAGTGTAGTCATGCCCCCACCCACCCCACCCCTGCAGCCTCAAATTCCTGCGCTCAGATAACCGGCCTTCCTCTGCTTCCTGAGTAGCTGAGACTACAGGTGTGGGCTACTACGCCTGATGAATTTTCTTTTTTTAAGAGAGAGAGTCTCAGTATGTTGTCCAGACTTGTGTTGAACACGTGGTCTCACATAATCTTCCCAAAGTGCTGGGATTATAGGCATGAGTCACTGTGCCTGGCCAAAACCACCTTCTTGTCTCAAGTCTTACAGGTCGTCATCTTGGGCAGGTCATTTAACCTCCCAGCCCTGTGAACATGAGGACGCATATGTGAAGCTCACTCCAGGCGCCACAGGAGGCGCTCTTAATAATAACTAACATTTATTGAGAGTTTACCCCATCTCAGTGACTGTTCTTAACACAAGAGGATTTTTTCATTTAATCCTCACAGTGAAACTCTTAGGAAAGTTCTATAAATATCTCAGTTTTATAGATGAGCAAAGTTGTTAGGTAGTTAGCTAGAAATCTGGCTCTCCTGGGAAGGAGGACAGAGTGGGAGCCCCAATGCTGCCATCTTGCTGCCGCCCGCCTTATTGTGTCCCAAGTGATTGCCCACGCCTGGGGAGGAGGGACCACCCTGCCACTCCAGCAATCAGAGCCTAGAGTGCCAACTGGAAAGGATGTAGAAGACTCTCCCGTCTAGCAACAGGTACAGTAGAGTCTCGAAGGTGACCCGGAACAGCCTTAAGACTAATTACAATGTCATTAGCTTTAATCTACATTGTGACCACACTCCCCCATGGGCTTTCAGAGAGGCTCCTGGGAGGTCCACATGCTCAGTAAGACTGGCTCCACCATGACCTCTGAACCACGAAGTAGGCCTGACACCGGTAATATAAAAGAGAATCACCTCCCATAACACAGACCTCTTGGCCTCTTTGCTTTTTGTTGTAACAGCAGAGGCACATTCAATGTCTATGGTAAACATATCTTGCTTTGTAAACATGTATCTTGCTCTTACTCTGTAAACCTCTTTGTCTTCCTCAATAAACTTTGTTTCAAGGCCAGATTGCTTGAGCTCAGAAGTTCAAGACCAGCCTGAGCAGAGTAAGACACCATCTCCACTAAAAATAGAAAAACTAGCTGGGCTTTGTGGCAGGCACCTGTAATCCCAGATGCTCAGGAGGCTGAGGCAAGAGGATCACCTGAGCCCATGAGTTTGAGGTTGCTGTGAGCTGTGATGACCCACAGCACCCTAGTCAGGGCGACAGAGTAAGATTCTGTATTAAAAAAAGAAAAAACTTTGTTTCATACTTATCTTGCTTTGGGGGTTCTGGTCATTCTTCTCAGACAGCTGCCCCAAATCCCAGCATTTTAGGAGACAGGCAACTGCCTTGAAACCCAACAAAGTGAGATTCAGAATGTCAAATGAAGACAGCAATAGGTAAAAACAAGGTAGGTGGCAAATCTGGGAGTTGAACCAGGTAGGACAGGCCAGAAGTGCCCATGCTCACTCCAGCACTATTACCCTGCTTGCTGCACACTGCTTCACGTCACAGTGTTCCTTCTTCCCTTCCCACTCCTCTGCGGGTGTACTATTTATAAACTCAGATGCCCTCAGGATCATGATTATAGATGGAGACCTGGTAAGGGGGAGGAAACAGTAGGGTCCTCGTCTGGTACAGAGGAGCACACACTCGCCACCCTCAGACTGACCTTGGAACTGCATTTTGCGCAGTGGCAAAAAATTAAACAACAAATCAAATTAAACATTCCCCCCCCCCCCAAAAAAAAAAAAAAACCCTGGATTGGCTCTCTAAAAAGTAAAGAAAAAATATATGTATTTTCTGCAGGTTTTTTTTTTTTTGGCCAGGGCTGGGCTTGAACTTGCCACCTCCGGCATATGGGGCCAGCGCCCTACCCCTCTGAGCCGCCCCAAGAAAAATATTTAAAAAACTAAAAATATGGGAGGCTGAGACAAGAGGATTGCTTGAGCCCAAGAATTTGAGGTTGCTGTGAGCTACGCTGACGCCAGGGCACTCTACCCAGGGGGACAGAGTGAGATTCCGTCAAAAAAAAAAAAAAATTAAAGCAAATTAAATTTATTAAAAAAATCTTGTGATGTACAAAAAAATGTGTTGACTTCAGCTGTCAGTTGGGGGACTTTCTCGCAGTCTCCAGGTAGTATTACATGTTCCAGATGGATTGCAGCAGTATTTGCAAAAACTTTGGTAAAGATGAAGATGATAAAGGGAAGAAGGTAGCCCAGTGGGATCCATAAATTCACAGGAAGGAGGACATTTATCTTGAGCCCCTCCTATCGAATATCAGTACTTTATCTACCATCGTCTCATGCATCTTTCCATTATCTCTGTGGAAAAGGAATCGAAGGTCCCATTTTACAGGTTTCTCAATAAAGGCTTTAGACAGTGAGTCATTCTCCAAGGGCTGCCAAGGTTCAGCCTTTCCAGGATCCTAGGCGGGTGGGAAGGGATGGAGCGGGAATGTATCTTGAACCTGAGGAAGGCAGTCAGGTACCCCAGATCTTTCAAGCCCTGTACCTGTCTGTATCCGTAATGTTCTTTCTTCATTTAGTGAGTTTTCCAAATTGTACAAATGTCATGGCCCCCAAACCAGGACCTACGCTGCCCGTGCGGGAGTCCAAGGCTGTGATGACAGGTGATCTTGAGCAAGTCAACCTCGGGACCTCTGCTCTCTCCCGGCGGCAGAGAATCGCAGGCACACCACGGCCTCTGGCTGGCTTCAGGACTGTGGGATTTTGTACCACCTGTGTTTCATCTAGATGTCTTTCTCATAAATTTAGCTTTTAACTCCCTTATGTTGCCTCATTTCGAAAGAGATGCTTGGAGGGCCATGTTGACTACATTTCTACAGCTTTGGGTTTTAAATTAATTGCGGTTGCCCCTAGTTCGCAGGAAATGAGATGCCAAAAATGAAGGGGAGTGGATCCCTTCCAGACCGCCACTACTCTCCGATTATACTAAACCAGGAGTAAAAACCCTCTTTAGCATTTGAAAGGGAAGGCAATTGTATTACTCAGGCTCACTCCACCGCCTCCAGACTTTTCTCCTCTGAGAACAAAGGGCAAAAAGCAAACACCACTTCACGCCCCTATTCACTGGAGGTTAACAGAGACCTCCCACTAGACAAACATCCTTCTAAAGGTCAGTTTGGGGATGTATTGAGGAGGAGGGCACTGGCCAGGGGAATGAAATGTTTACCTTCACCCTGGGGAGGGCTGCTTCTGTTTTCCTTCAAGCACGTGCGTGGGACACATCTATCAGAATTGGACATTTTCAGCCCTGATTCGCTTACTGGTGGGCAAATTATACTTCCTTGGCCGTTCTGCACTCTTTCCAATTCTTGATCCCAATTGAACTAAGAAATCAGGACCACCCCGAGGCAGTACAGCTCCTAGGGGACAATTATTCATTCATATTTATTAAGCCCACAGACACGGATTGAGCGCCTAATGTGTATCTAGCACCATGGTAGGCGCTGAAAGGATGGAACAAAGCATGGAGCTGACCCGTTGTCTTACAGCTTCCCTTCTGGGAAGACTGGCACTGAGCAATGAAATGCACACTTCATTATTTAAATACAACCGTGATAAATGTTTAAAGGAGCACGGTGTGCAAAGAGAGCTTAACAAGAGTGGCCCATCTCAGCTGGGCTGTGAGAGAGGGGGCTTTTTTGCAGAAGTGAAAGGATAGGAGCTAGCTATCCTTGTGCAGAAGTGAAAGGATAGGAGCTAGCTATCCTTGTGCCAGGGCAGTTGAGATCCTGCAGGGTCTGGGGGTGGGGATAGAGGCAGCCAGAAAGGCCCAGACTCGGGAAAAACATGGCCTGGCACAGGAGTTGGAAGGAGACTAAAGTGGCTGGAGTCCACGGGGCGGGCAAAATGGGGCTGGAGACAAGGCGGGAGAGGAGCTTCCGCAGGGCTTTTGTACTGGGAGGTTTTTGCAATCTGTCTCTAAAGCACTGGGGAGCTAGTTATGGCCTTTAGCGAGGGAAGTGACTTACAAGGTTTGCAATGTAAAAAGGAAGAGTTTTAGGGGGCAAGAGGCTGATTGATGCAGGGAGACTACTTACTAAGTTGTGTTACAGTCAAGGTGAGAAGTGCTTCAATTTTAACAAATTGCCTGGGGATCTTGTTAAAATGCAGATTCTGACTCAGTAGGTCGGGGTGGGGCCAGAGATCCTTCATTTTTAATGAGCTCCCAGGTGCCCATGCTGCTGTACCAGTCCCTGCTACAAACACTTTAGGAACTTAAGTTTTGGATCAAGGTTGCAATGGAGATGAAGAAAAGCAAATTTGCAAGCTATTATGTGGGAAGTGAGTGAAAGTATCAAGATACACATTTTGCTGGTCTCTAACTTGGGCAACTGGGTGGAAGGGGGTGGTGTTCACTGAGACAGTAGGTACCAGAAAAGAAAGAGTAAGTTTGGGTGGGAGGTGAAAAGCTCAGTTTTGGACACATTGACGTTGATGTGTCTTAGGAATATCTAAGTAGGCAATGGTACATATGGATCTGAAGCTCAAGACAGAGGAGGAAGCTGGAGGTACAAATTTAGGAGGCATCAATATGCAGATGGTAATTAAGGCTATGAAAAAGGATACTATAGCCTAGAGAGTATACAGCAGAGGTTAAAAACTCAAATTTGGTCTGTTGGCCATCTGCTGGCTTTCTTTTAAGTACCTTAGAAAGAGAAGAGGCCCAGGACCAAGCAAGAATTAAACAACTGAGTGGGGAAGAGAAACCAGCAAAGATACCAAGTTGCCTTGGCACCCGCAGCTCAATGGTTAGGGTGCCAGCCACATACACGGAGGCAGGCAGGTTCGAATCTGGCCCAGGACTGCTAAACCACAATGACAACTGCAACAACCACAAAAAATAGCCAGGCGTTATAGTGGGTGCCTGTAGTCCCAGCACTTGGGAGTCTGAGGCAAGAGAATCACCTAAGTCCAGGAGTTGGAGGTTGCTGTGAGCTGTGACACCACAGCACTCTACCGAGGGTGACATAGTGAGACTCTGACACCACCCCCCCAAAAAAAGAGAAGACACCAAGTTGGAAGAAAAATCACTTTGGTATCCAAGAGTCATTCGCTTTCTTTCTTACGGACAGAACAGTTTGGATAGCCTGAGATCCAGGAAAGTAGATCCTTCCTGTAGCCCCACTGGCCAAATCATGGTTGATCTAAACCAGATTGGTCCAGTGGGCTCTGTGCTAATTCTGACTGATGAGACAAAACAAAGGAAGCAAGCTGGGATGAGTGGGGATACTTGAAAGAAATTTTTCTCCCTATAGAAAGGATAAGGTTAACAACAGAACTTCATGGTCCCACTGTCTTCCCCTTTTTTCTGCTTGGAACACAGACAGGATGCTGGAGCAATGTCAGCCATCTGAGAGAAGATAAGGAGGAACATTCAACAGCTAATGGTGGTGAAATGAAAAACTAAAGAGCTGCCGACCTGCTCAGCTGTTCCGGAATAACCTCCCTCTAGTCTTTGTTGGTGAGGTGGTAAATGCCTGAACTACGTAAAGTACTGACAGGTAGTTCTTTCACTTACAGCTGAGTATATTTCTAACTGTTAGTGAATATATATCCATCTCACAGTGACATTGTTTAGTGCCGCTCTGGAGTTACACAGACGTGGTTCAGATGGATAAAGGTGTTTAACCTTGGACATTCTGGAGTTACGCAGACATGGTTCACATGGATAAAGGTGTTTAACCTTGGACATTTTGTGTTTCCTCAGTTTCCTCAACTGCAAAATGGAGATAGTAATAGTATCTATCTTAAGAACTGTGATATACTGTTGGTGGGAGTGCAAACGAGCAAAGCTACTTTGAAAAGTAATTTGGCAGGATTTGCTGCTACTGAAAATGCAGATAGCCTGAGGCAATTATATACTTCTAGGTAAATCTTAAAGAGACTCTTGCACAATGCATTGAGAGATGTATACAAGATCATTCATTGAAACTTTATTTTTGTAATAGGAAAGAATTAGAAACAGTTTAAATATCCATCAGGAGAAAATACATAAGTAAGGTATAGTATATTGATATGATGGTAGACAATGGAGCCGTTTAAACAGATGAACTGGCTTTCTCTCTATATATATCAACGTGGAGGACTTTCGGAAACATAATGCTGAGTAAAAAAAGCAAATTGCAGAGTGAGACATACAGTATGATTCATTTATATACATTTTAGAAGCAGACACTATACTACATATTTTTACGGATCTGTAAGTCTATGGAAAGTAGATCGGAAGGACACAGATTAGATACACTTGGGGATGAAGGATGAAGAGGATAAGAAAAAACCAGGGTCATGTCTAGACGGATGATTATATCACGCTAGTAACAGAAACGAGTGATTGATTGAATCAATTCAGTCTGAGCGTCTGTAGCTCAACCTTAGAAACAAGATAAAACAAAACAAAACATAATAGTATTGCTCTTTTAGGATTAAATGACATAATAGCTCAATGTCTGGCACATAGTAAGGGTCACAGGGTGGTCACATCAGTATGATTATGCTCACCTGCTGTGCACTGCCATTTTGCTTTCCATAGGCTCTTTCTAGTACACTAATTTTGGTAAGAGGGGGAGATTTGGTTGGGTACTTCTCTTTGCTCCTAAATTTCCGGTTCTCATTTACTGGCTTGAGGGCTATAAAAGGCTTGGTTTGGGGCCTGGTATTGATGTGCATTGAAGCTACTCTAATGGGTTAAAAAAAAAAAGTGCTACCAGGCACATATCCAATGTCAACCCACTTCAATCCACCAAGTAACCGTAGGAAAGAAACACCTTGCTAGCATAAGCATAAGTCCTTGCATTTTGCATAAGTAGCCCATGTTAATCAAGACTAGACCAAAAAGGGACATTTATTAGTGAATATAAAACTTGGGAAGTTCAAGAAAAATAGCTCACTTCAACTTTCTCAGCTAAATTAGGGAATTCTCACTGGCTCGCATCTACCTAATTCTGCTGCGTCCACAGCAAAGTGCTGTTGCTTGCAGTGTTCATTTCCAGGTATCAATTTCTGAATCAGAACTGTGCAAGCAATTGAAAGAAGCTCTGACTCACCTAGATGGAAAAGGGCATTTCTTGGAAAGATACTATATAGATCACAGAATTAAAGGAAATGCTGAAGGGCCACGTGTTGGGAAGAAAGGGAAGCAGGAAGCTACAGGATCTTTTTTAGAAGTAAACATATCTCTTCCTCAGGTCACACCATGGGAAGAACCCCTTTCCACCCACGTGGAGTCCCTTTGTCATTCTCCCTAGAGAGTCGGATTGACGTAGTTCGGGTCATGTGGGGGACCTTGTGATTGACAAGCCTATTGAGAATAAATAGAATCGGTTAAATAGTATTCCATGGTATACATATACCACAATATATTAATCCACTCATGTGTTGAAGAAACATGAAGATACTGTATCTTTTGTAACAACCTGGGTGGATTTGAAGAACCTTCTCCTAAGTGAAATGTCACAAGAATGAAGAAGCAAGCATCACACATACTCAGTAATAAATTGGAAGCAGGAGATTAACAACTATAGGCTCACATGAGAGAAAAGCTCAATTAAATTCAAGTGGGGGGAGCAGGAGAGTTTGAGTAAGTTCCCACCCAACAGGTACAATGCATGGGTATATGGTACAACAACCATGACTCAAACTTTAACCTTACAAAAAGCCAGTGACACAAGCTAATGGTATGTACCCTCATATTAATCTGAAATTTAAAAAATATACATATTGGGCCAGGCAAGGTGGCTCATGCCTGTAATCTTAGCATTCTGGGAGGCTGAGGCAGGTAGATTGCTTAAGCCCAGGAGTTGAAGACCAGCCTGAGCAGATTGAGAGCCCATTTCTAAAAAATAGCCCAGGACACTGTGACAGGCACCTGTAGTTCCAGCTACTTGGGAAGCTGAGGCAAGAGAATCACTTGAGTCTAAGAGTTTGCGGTTGCTGTGAGCCATGACATCACTGCACTCAACCCCAGGGTGACTGAGTGAGACTCTGTCTCAAAAAAGAAAAAAAAATTGTTGGTAACCTTTTAAGGTAAAAAAAGGAAGTCCTCACAAAATGAGTCTTCAGGTCATGGGTCACAGATTGGACACTCCTGCCATAAACCTTGAATAACACAAGATTCATACGAAGTGTCACTTAGTGATGTTGGAAGTACTACCAAGAAGCAGAGAAAGTTCATGACATTACAAGAAAACCTTGACTTGCTTGATATGAGGTCTATAGCTGTGGTTGCCACCATTTCAGGAGACTCATCTTGTAAACAAACGATGTAAACTTTCAGTATCAATAAAGACAGCACAGTACTGTAAATGTATTTTCTCTTCTTTGTGATTTTTTAAATTATGTTTTCTTTCCTCTAGCTTATTTTATTATAATAATATGGTATATAATACATACCATGTTTTACCATGTATAGTGCACACTTTTTTGCCAAAAATTTTAGGGGAAAATAAGGATTTGCATTATACATGGGTAGTACTATTTGTTTCCAGTACATAAAATTTCTTGAATTCTATCTGTTCTTGTTTTGTAACTATTCGTTATGTAAAATTTCTTGTATCATAATAGTTAAAAAATAAACGCTGGGGCGGTGCCTGTGGCTCAAAGGTGTAGGACACCGGCCCCATATGCCTGAGGTGGCGGGTTCAAACCCAGCCCTGGCCAAAAAAAACTGCAAAAAAATTAAAAAAAAAATGCTAAAATTCCTTCATAATACAACCCCCCCAAATACCTAAATGTTAAAATTTTGAATTAAAAAACTGAAAAAAGATAAATACGGGCACAATGTGGTTCACCCTGTAATCCTAGCACTCTGGGAGGCCAAGGCAGGTGGAGTACTTGAGCTCATGAATTTGAGACTAATCTGGGCAAGAAAGAGACCCCTGTCTTTAAAAATAGCCCGGCCCTGGGTGGCGTCTGTGGCTCAAAGGGGTAGGGCGCCAGCCAAAAACTGCAAAAAAAAAAAAAAAAAATAGCCAGGCATTGTGGCAGGCGTCTGCAGTCTCAGCTACTCAGGAGGCTGAGGCAAGAGAATCACTTGAGCCCAAGAGTTTGAGTTGTTATGAGTTATGAAGCCATGGCACTCTACCTACGGTGACAAGGTGAGATTTTTGTCTCCAAACTATAAATAAATAAAAATAAAATAAAATAAATAAAATTGAAAAGGGATGACATCCCAAAAGAAAGCTGTTTCCAAAACAAGGGAAAAGGATGCTGGTTATTTAACTTGGCTTGAGCTGCCACAACAAAGTACCATAAGAGGTCAGACAAGATTTTGAACTCATCCTAGAACAAGTGGTACATACCTCTTTGCTGAATATCACTATAGTCACCTTTAAGGTGCTGCCCTTGGGAAGCTATGCACTGATGCCTGCACCTCGTCTACCCTTCAAAGCAATTTTGGAACCCCTTTTCTGGAATGGCCATTACAGCTGTTATCACACAAGATCTGATAATTCAGTTTGTGAACTTGTCATAAAAGAAGTGCTATATACCTCACTGCTGAAGATCACTAGGGTCACCCGATGGCCAAGGGGAAAACCTCAAAGATGACCTCCTGGACTGCGTAATTGAAACCACAGACTTTCCCCTCAATTCTGGAGGTTGGAAATCTAAGATCAGGGTGCCAGTATGGTTGGGTTCTGGTGAGGGCTTTCTCCTTGGCCTGTAGCTAGCCATCATGTCTCTGTGTCCTCACGGAGGGAGGAGAGAAATGGGGAAATCTGGGGAGAAGGAGAGAGAGAACGGACAAGTTCTGGTGTCTCTTCCATTTATAAGGGCACTAATCCCATCAAGAGGGCTCCACCCTGATGACCTCCTCATCCAAACCTTATTATCTCCCAGTGGCCATATCTCCAAATACCATCACATTGGTGCTTAGGTGAATTTGGGGACAGACACAATTTTGTTCATAGCACTGGCCTAGCAAACACATCAGATGTCTACTACACAGCTAAACATAGTGAGTTCCAAAGATTACAGATTGAAAGCTACAGCTTCACTATCAGCTTGTTTAGTGACTTGGGGAATTTAACTTCGCAATTCTTTTTTTGCAAAACAAAACAGGATTTGTGAAACATTAAGTCCTTCTTATGTCACCAAATGTAAGGGTCAATTAATGAACAGTAACTCAGAGCCAGAAAGGATCTCAATCTCTTAAGGGAGTAATTTTTAACCTTGCCCTGGCTACACATTAAAAACCGGAGACAATGTTTACAAATACCGAGACCTCCTGATTTAATTGGTCTGTGAGGGAGAGCTTGGGCATCAGTATTTTTTTTTTGAGACAGAGTCTCATTCTGTTGCCTTGTGGTAGAGTGCCTTGGTGTCATAGCTCATAGCAACCTCAAACTCCTGGGTTCAAGTGATTCTCTTGCCTCAGCCTTCTGAGTAGCTGTGACTATAGGTGCCTCCACAAGACCTGCTTAGTTTTTTTATTTGTAGTAGAGACAGGGTCTCAATCTTGCTCAGGCTTGTCTCAAACTCCAGAGCTCAGGGAATCCACCCGCCTCAGGCTCCCAGAGTGCTGGGATTATAGCCTCCTCCATGTCTGGCCCGGCATCAGTATTTTTACAAAGTTCCTCTGGTGACTGTAACGCACGGGGCATGTTGAAACGTCACGGTTTAGGGGTGGTTTGCTCTCACTCCACTTTCCTCCTGCTGAAAGCCCTTTTGCTGCTATGCAAAATGGCTGTCAGCTCTGTGTTAATGATTCCAGGGAAGGGAGGAGCTCAGTCTGCTCTGGCTACTGTAACAAAATATCATAGACTGAGTAACTTAAATAATAGAAATTTATTTTCTCACAGTTCTGGAAGCTAGAATGTCCAAGAACAAGGTTCCCATGGGGCTGGTTTCTTGGTGAAGGTTCTTTCCTGGCTTGCAGACAGCAGCCTTCTCTCTGGGTCATCATATAGGGCAGAGAGGAGGAAAGAAGAGAGAGACAGTTCTCTGGCACCTCTTCTTAATGGATACAAATCCCCTTAGATCAGCGCTCCACCCCATGACCTCATGTAACCTTAACTGCCTCCATGAAATACTTTCATTCTGGCTGGGCTAGGTGGCTCATGCCTGTAATCCCTGCACTCTGGGAGACACAGGCGGTGGATTACCTGAGCTCACAGGTTCGAGACCAGCCTGAGGAAGAGCAAGACCTCGTCTCTAAAAATAGCTGGGCATTGTGGTGGGCGTCAGCTACGTGGGAGGCTGAGGCAAGAGGATCACTTGAGCCCAAGAGTTTGAGGTTGCTGTGAGCTATGATGCCATGGCATTCTACCAAAGGTACAAAGTGAGATCTGTCTTAAAAAAAAAAAAAACAAATACTTTGATTTTGAGGGTTAGGGTTTCAACTTGTACATTTTAGGGGAACACAAACATTCAGTCTAAAGCAGAGAATTCACAGCTCAATGAATGGTGGAGGGCCTCAAATTGTTACACAGTTCTTCATATTAAGCCCAAACTTCTCTCTTCCTAAATTCTACATGTTTCTCAATCTTACAGAAAGTGTTAAGAGAAATGGGAGGCAACTAACAGCTATTTTGCTAGATTATTTTCATATATTGTCTCTTTCAAGCCTCAGGGGAATACTGTGAAGAAGACATCACCATCCCCATCTACAGATCAGAAGACCAACCCCAGACACCAGGCAGGATGAGCAATCTGCCTAAATTCACAAAGCCAGTAGGCGGCAAAATGCGAATTCAAACCCGGGCCTTTCTGCATCCTAAGGCCCTGCTCTTCCCACAACTGTGCTGCAGAAAACTGTCTTCTACACACAACTCCTCAGATTGCTGAGGATGAAGTTGCCTCACAAGCTTGACAGTTCTCACTCCGAGCAATATGCCTTGTCTGCCCGGTGCTGCTTCCGCTGCTGCTTGTGTTTTCGCTTTTCTTTCTTTCTCTTTCTCTTCTTTATTTCATTCTTTTCTTATCTACTCTTCACCCTAGCTTTGATTTATTTCTGTCACTTCCAAACCTTACTTTGCCCCAGTGTCCTTCCTGAAATCACTTTCACGCTGTAGACTCTAGTGTAGGCCAAACGTTAGCGTGCGTAGGAATCAGACGCACAGATTCTGATTCACTTCGTGAGGTGGGGCCCAGGATTTTGCATTTCAGACAAGCTCTCAGGTGAGGATGCAGCAGGTGGTTGGTCGATCACATCCCGAATGCACTAGCACCCGGAGACAGGCTCCTGAGACTTTCGAACAAGCTGACCTGTGCAAGGCATTTCATGCTTTTCTACCTTCCCCCCTAGAGGGAAGATCAGAGTGCACTTCCTGTACCCGTGGGTATGACTGGACAGACGGAAAAGGTTTTGAGAAGGTGAACTCTCTAGGTCATCAGAGTAGACATCTGTGTTTTATATAATCTGAATTTTTTTTCCCTCTGCTTACTATCTTTTCCTCCTTTTTCTGGATAGTACTGCTTTATTTTGGCGGTGTGTGGTCATAGTCTGTCAGTCGAATTGACTTATTCCCCACTTATTCCATCATAGCATGGGCCCTGGAATCAGGAGAGCCAGTCAGAATGTGTACAACCTTTGGGACTGGTCTGTCTGGTCGGCCCAGCACCAGACTATGAAGTCAGAGTCCTTTTAAAGAATTGCCATGAATGCTGGGAGGAAGCCTTGTCTCATCTTCGCTGTTCCTAGCTGTGGGATGACGCAGGCCTGGTGATGCCAATTACTACCTTTTCCTTCACAGGGAGGGTGCCTTCCTGGAATGAAACTCAAACAGAGAGAAATAGAACCTAGAGAGAGGGAAGGAGGGAGCGAGAGAGAGAGAATTCTGATGACATTGCATTCAGCTTTGCTGAAGCCTGTCTTTCCCTTAGAGTGCCCATTGCCTTGAGTCAATAATAACTCTTTGCTTTAAGCTCTTTGCTGCTTCTCACAACCACACATGAGCAGTGAGATGTGTCCCTCTTGTTCAGCAGGGCATCCCCAGAGCTGGCACTCAATGCCTGTTTGGAATGAACAGAAAGGATTCTCACTGTACAGATACTTTTCTGGGTCTCAAAATCCAACAAAATACCCCAGCTCTTCCCTGCACTTTCAGGGGGAAAATGCTTCACAATTTGTCCTTTTTGCTCATAGCAAATACTGGGAATAGAATACAGGCTCTGCATTGGGCAGAATTGGGTTCAAATTGTGCCTTTGCAACTTGATAACAAGTTATAAATTCTCTGAGACTCAGTTTTTTCCATTTGTAAAATTAAGATAATAACACTGTTTGTGAGGCAATTATCACTTTTGCCGACCCCATTGCTCTTTCTCATTCTTTTTTTTTTTCTTTTATAACTGAACCTGCTGCCCTTCCCCAAGATGGGCCTTTGTCCCAGCCAAGCCAACGACAGCACCTTTGTCCCAACAGGATCAGATTAATTCTGCTTGGGATTCAAACCGAGTGAAAACTCACAGAAGTGGAAGGCTGTGTAGACAGTTATGCAATGACAGTGCCACAGACTGAGAAAAGCACCAACAGCCGTGCCTGGGTTCCCGGAACTGAGCTGCTCTTGTCTCCTCCTTCCTGACCCCGTCTGTGTGGCTCTTCTGATTTGTGAGTCAGCCCAGAGGCCTTCCAATAAATCTTTTTCGTTTGTCTGTGTAGGATACCACCAGAGTATCAAGCCTACTTTGAGAATTAAATAAGATATGTGAGGTAATGAGCTCATCCCGGGAATAAAATCAACGCCCCCAAAATGTTAGTTAGCACAATTTGATTTCCTACTCCATCAATTCCGCATGGTTTAACAAATAAATCCCGGTTGATTACCGAGAAGTCCGCAATACGGAGTTGCCTATGTAAGAAGCAGCTCGACTGTGAATGCAGCCTACACGTCAGTGTGCACCCATGCCTTGGTGAAGGTGAGAGGCAGAGTTAGTAGGCTGGGGTGGGTGGGCAGAGCCCAAGTTGAAGCCATCAGTTTTCTCTAGTTGTGGTGTCTTAATATATGGTGGTTGTCCTCCGATTAGCAGATATGTGGGACTTCTACTGTTCTCACTTTGGGGTTCTCTAGAAGCAGAGTCTGCTTTTTTTGTTTTTATAGTTTTGTTTTTTTTGTTTTGAACCCTCCACCTCCAGCATATGGGGCCGGTGCCCTACTCCTTTGAGCCACAGGCACCACCCCTCTGCTCTTTGTTTTTTTTTTTTTTTTTTTTTTTGTGGTTTTTGGCCGGAGCTGGGTTTGAACCCGCCACCTCCGGCATATGGGACCAGCGCCCTACTCCTTGAGCCACAGGCACCGCCCCCTCTGCTCTTTGAAAAGCTAGAATTCCCAAAGTTGATTTCATGTGTGTTACACATTTTATTTTATTATATTGAACCACCACACCCTGCAATGTTACATATTTTAAATCAGTACATCTGCAGTCATCTGAATAATGACCTCCAAACATGTCAGGTCAAGGCAGGGAACATGTAAATGTTAACTTATAAGGATAAAGAGTTTTTGCTAGTGTGATTAAATTAAAGATCTTGAGACGATCTCTGGCATTATCTGGGTGGGTTCTAAAAGTAATCACAAGGGCTGACCACATTGGCTCACACCTGAAATCCTAGCACTTTGGGAGGCCCTGGTGGGTGGATTGCCTGAGCTCAGGAGTTTGTGCAAGATGGAGACTCCATCTCTAAAAAATAGTTGGGCATTGTGACGGGAGCCTGTAGTCCTAGCTACTCAGGAGGCTGAAACAAGAGGATCTCTTGAGTCCAAGAGTTTGAGGTTTCTGTGAGCTTCAGTGCCATGACACTCTACCAAGGGCAATAAAGTGAGACTCTGTCTCAGAATAAATAAATAAATAAAAGTAATCACAGGGAAAAGTGGCAGGGAAAAGGAAATTTTTCTTTTTTTTTTTTGTAAGACAGAGTCTCACTTCATAGCCCCTGGTAGACTGCTGTGGCGTCACAGCTCACAGAAACATCAAACTCTTGGGCTCAAGCGATTCTCTTGCCTTAGCCTCCTGAGTAGCTGGGACACAAGTGCCCGCCACAATGCCTGGCTATTTTTTAGAGATGAGGTCTTGCTCTGCCTCAGGCTGGTCTTAAACTCATGAGCTCAGGTGATCCACCTACCTTGGCCTCCCACAGTGCTAGGATTATAGGCGTCAACCACCACACATGGTTGGGAAATTTTATTTATGTTTATATGCAGAGAAGATGATGCGAAGACAGGGGTAGAACTGGGATAATATGGTCACAAGTCAAGACAGCCACCAGAAGGAATGAATCAAGGAATAGATTCTGAGAGCCTCCAGAGGAAGCACAGCCCTGCCAAAACCTTGATGTCTGTGTTGGGCAACTGATTCAGGATTTCTGTCCTCCAGAACTGTGAGAGAATAAATAAATGTTGTGTGAAGCCATCAGGTTTATGGTAATTTGTTACTACATTGGCTACAGGAAACGAATACATTATTCTAAATTTCAGATATATTGGAAGTCTGTCTAATCATTTTAACAGACAGAAACTTAATTTTATTTATATAGATTATTTGGTTCTTTCTTACTTTGCTGATGTTCCTAAAACCAACTACCCTTAGTTAAATCACTGTAATGGGCACCCAGGTTCCATTGCCCCTGGATCAGAGCTGCAATCTCAAAATCCATAGGCCTCCTCTGAAGGAGGAATAGAATAAGGCTGACTACAGATAGCAAGCCCCCTTCCCTCCATTCTCGCCTTCTTCAGGGGCAGGGGAACAGCTCTTTGCACAAGCCCTCCCTCTGGCCCTCACCGATTCCTTCTCTCCCCTTGGGATGGGACAAGCGAGATTTAACCTCTTAGGAGAGAATAAAAGACATCGTTAAAGTTTTCTTCCTTCTCTAGTTCTCTGCCTCAAAGCAATTATCTTTTTACTTTTCTTAATATTTTTAAATGTTATACAATTTTTTTTTTTTTGAGACAGAGTCTCACTTTGTTGCCCTTCGTAGAGTTGCTGTGGTGTCATAGCTCACAGCAACTTCAAACTCCTGGGCTCAAGCGATTCTCTTACCTCAGCCTCCTGCATAGCTGGGACTATAGGTGCTCACCACAATGCCCTGCTATTTTTAGAGATGAGGTCTCACTCTTGTTCTGGCTGGTCTTGAACCCATGAGCTCAGGCAATCCACCTGCCTCGGCCTCCCAGAGTGCTAGGATTACAGGCGTGAGCCACTGTGCCTGGCAAAAATGTTATACAAATATTTGTAAGAAATATTTAGACATTGGAAAATGAAGAGTAAATAATGCAAGTTCCTTTTTCTATATCTCTCCATTTTACTCCCTCCCATGTATTTTTTTGAGCCCTTGCATGTATTTAAACAGTGTTAAAAGTTTGATATTTCCTCCTAGAAATTCTTTAAGTTCATGAGGATGTCATTGTATGTATATGCATGTATGTGCACTTTTTTGTCTTAATAACAATAAAGGGAAAAGATTAAATGCTGAACCAAAGCAACTCTGTTTTGCCAAGATTAGGGCCAAGTTTAAGAAATATCCCCTTGAGCTAGGAACATTTGGGTGGATGTAATTTAAGATTTTGAACCCCTAGGCTTCTCCCAATCTTCTGGTCTGCAGAAGTGCCCAGCTCTCTCCAAGAGCCAGCACACCCTCCTTGCTTGAAGACAATGAAGAGGCCTTTCCCTCTAGGGCCTCCTGTGCCTCCCTCATGTTCTTCCATTTCCCTCCTGAACACTAGAACTATTACTAGGGTTAGTTCTAGTGCCACACAACTAAGGACATGCTGGGCCTGGTAAGGAAGGAAAGAAGCTCTACATAAGGAGTGGTAAGGCCCAAACAGAACACATCGGTAGGGGTAGGAGAGCGTTATTGGGGCTTGATCCGGAGGGCGCTGCATTAAGCATGCTAGAACTATATATTAGTTTACTGATTTGGGACACTCTCCTAAAATATAATATTTAACACCCCATCAAGGATCCAGGGAGATGGTATGAACTTACTACTAGTATGAATTCTAGAAGCATGGAAAAAAAATAACAGCTCATACTAAATAAAGTTGAAATGTCAGAATTGCTATGATGGGAAGTAGAGGAAAGGATTAAAAGGCTTAGAGAAATGGGCATGCTGAAGTGGATATCTGCTGAAAACTCACCAGATCATTATGTTGGACACATCATTAGCAAGGACATAAGTAATGCACTGGTAAATTTGAGACTGGCGTAGGTGACAGTGCAAGATTCTATCTCCACAAAACAGATTTTAAAATTAGCCAGGTGTGGTGCTGCACACCTGTAGTCCCAGTTACTAGGGAGGCTGAGGCAGGAGGATTGCTTGAGCACAGGAGTTTGAGGCTACAGTGAGCTACGATTGCATCACTATACTCCAGTCTGAAAAACAGTGAGATCTTGTATCTAAAAAAATATAAAAAACATAATATACTGGTGAGAGGGCTACCAATACCACTAAAAGGTTTAGTGGTGGATCTCCTTTATAAGACAGGGTTAATAATAGGAGAGGCCAGTATGGAATTAAGCTCAATGATGGCAACAGGGAGGTTAGGAATCTAAAACAGTAGAGGGTGGGTAATGGTACGGAATTGCCAGAAGCCAGGCAGACGTAATTATTATTATTATTATTTTTTTTGTTTTTTGAGACAGTCTCACTGCTACCCTTGGTAGAGTGCTATGGCATCACAGCTCACAGCAATCTCAAGCTCTTGGGCTTAAATGATTCTCTTGCCTCAGCCTCCAAGTAGCTGGGATTACAGGTTCCTGCCACAACACACAGCTATTTTTAGAGATGGGGTCTCACTCTGGCTCAGACTAGTCTGGAACTTGTAAGCTCAGGCAATCCACCCACCTTGGCTTCCCGGAGTGCTAGGATTACAGGTGTGAGCCACTGCGCCCAGCCAGATGTGGTTCAATCAAGGGGGCTTGATCTGCAGAGAATAACGGAGATGGATAATGGAACACAGTATCCCTAGAGGCAAAATATGTGGGCAAGAACAAGGATGCAACTCACCTTACACTATCAGAAGAGATTGAAGCAGGTGACAACTAGATTGAGGGCAATTACCCAAATTAAAGGTCATGATTTCTTGCTGAGCTCCTGGATCTAAATTAGTTTTCAAGTACAGAACCCCTTGACTGACGAGGGGGCCAGGTTTCCAGAAAGAAGGCCCGTAATCTCATGACAAAAGGGACCAATGCCCACTTACATATGTATCCCAAACATTTTGGAGACTATGGGACACAAAGGTCTGAGTGAATCGTGGTATCTAGAGACCCAAAGTAACATCATTAGAATGCGGGCTTATGGAGTTACGATCAAAGTCCTGCTTACAGTGCACCCTACTGGATTTGTTTACTCAGCTAGTAGTCATTTCCCTGGTCTCTAAATGTGTAATTAACCTGGTCCTACATTATAGTTGGGAAGACCCTAACTTTGGATTTTTGGCTTATGGGAAATACCAAGTGGAGGCCTCTACAATGCCCCATCATCCCCTCAATCCTGTTTGATATGGTCTAAATTAGTCTCCTCAAATCCACATGTTGAAACCTAATGGTCAATGTGATAGTATTAAGAGGGTTCGGGGGGGACTTGAGTAAATTATGAAAGAGAGCAATCCTAGATGGGATAAGAGCCCTTATAAAAGGGCAAAAGGGTTTAAGGGAGAAGGCTTATTTCCTTTCACTGTGTCTGTCATCTGGGGACACAGTGTTTGTCCCTTTTGCCATTCTGCTTTCTTCCACGTGAGGACACAGCAACAAGGTACCTTCTGAAACCAGAGAATAGGCCCTCACCAGATGCCAGTCCTGCCTGTGCCTTAATCTTGGACTTCCAGCCCCCAGAGCTATTAGAAAATAAATTTCTATTCTTTTTTTTTTTTTTTTTTTTTTTTTGCGGTTTTTGGCCAGGGTTGGGTTTGAACCCACCACCTCCAGTATATGACGCTGGCACCCTACTCCTTCGAGCCACAGGTGCCACCCAATTTCTATTCTTTATAAATTAACCAGCTGGTGTATTTGGTTGGAGCAGCACAAATAAACTAAGACATCATCATCCAAGGACCAAAAACAATATAATGACCCCAGAGTGGGGGATTTGGCAGAAATTAGTGGCACCTTTAAGGATTTAAAGAATACAGGGATGAAGGACTATGTTATATCTCCATTTAATTCACCAGTTTGGTCCCATAAGAAACCAGATCAATGCTGGAAAACAACAGTTTACTACAAACCGAAGTTATCCTCTAATTGCAGCCACAGAACTAGATATGATTAATATCTTTGTTAGAGGAGATTAACATAGTTTTGTGTATATAGTACATGACCACTGACTTAGAAAAAATATTATTTTATACCCTGATCCTTTGTCCCAAAACTGTACCAATTCTTCTGCTTCCTATAATAATATAGTACAAAAAAATCTTTACCATCTGGACATCCCATAGAACTTCACAATGACATACTTTGGCTACATCAATGATATTATGTTAATTGAGGCTAATGAATAAAAAGTGGCTAGCACACTAGAAAACTTAGTAAGATGCACATGGTCCTTAGGACCTGAGATAAACCCTATAAAGAACCAAGGCCTTGACATATAAGCAAATTTTAGAAATCCTATAGTCAAGAGTGCCCAGGGCATGCCTTTCAAAATAAAGGACAAATCATTACATCATGTAACCTCCCACTACGAAGAAGGAATCCTTGTCCTTGATAGGGTGCCCTCAGTTCCGGAGACAGTATATTCCACACTAGGGAATATTTCTCCACTTCATATACCAGGTGGAAAGAAATATCACCAGCTTCAAGAAGTTCTCAGTGTGGAAAAGAGTTCTGTGCTAACTCCAAGCTGCAGCACAAGCAGCCCTACTTCTTGGGCCTTGAGATCCTGCAGACCCCTTGGTATCAGAGATACCAGTGGCAGAAAAAGATGCAATGTGGCAATGGGGCCATGGAAAGCCCCAGTGAGAGAATAACAGTGCAGGCTCTGAGATGCTGGAGCTTGGAGAATCACACATTTAAAAACCAAATAAATCAGCCAGGCATTGCGGTAGGTGTCTGTAGTCCCAGTTACTTGGGAGGCGGAAGCAGAAGAATCTCTTGAACCCAAAAGTATGACGTTGCTGTGCACTAGACTGATGCCACAGCACTCTACCCTGGGCAGCACTGAAACTCTATGCCAAAAACAAACAAAAAGCACAACTCCTCATACATTGCTTGGGCATCAGTAGAGATGGAGTGCCTGACCGTGAGACCCCCAATGACCAGGCCTCCAGCACTGCTGGGCTCACACAGAGGCCCCATGTCACAAGGTTGCTTGAGGCAGTTTATCATAAGAAAAGCACGAGCTGCAGCATAAGAAGGGGCAGAGAGCAGAGCACAGGCGGCACGGTCAGTAGTCCAGACTCCTGACTTTCACCCCTGCACACCAGGGTCTTTCCCAAACCTCACTGTGAACATACGGGGCTCTCTTATGACCAGCTAATGGAAGAATAAAAGTTCCAGGCTTAGTTTACAATGAACACCTTAGAATGTGGGCGCTTGAAAATGGAAGCAACTGAACTGCAGCTTATTTCTGAAATGGCTTTAACAGCTAGCAGTGAGAGAAAACGCTCCTCCTGGGCAGTTGGGGTGATTCATCTGCGCATCCACTTTGTGTAAAAGGTGAAGTGGCCTGATACTACAATACTTCCAGACTCATGTGCAGGACTCCATGAAAGAGCAAGACTGAAAGAATGAGACAAAGAGGCAGTTGAATAAACGGGAGTTGGAATGAAGGGAGACTATCTTTGTGTGATATATTAATCCCACCAGAAAGCATCAATCATAAAGGAAGATTTAAATAGCCAGATAGACAAGATTGGTCCACCAGTCTCTACCAGCAGCTACCCCAGTGCTGGCTCGATGGGCAGATGAATGGAATGGCCATGGCAGATGCCATGGGTCCAGTAGCCTCAGTTGCCACTTACCAAGGCTGATTTAGCTGTTGCTGCCATCAAACACCTGCCTTGACATCAACATACACACATGCTGAGCACCTGATATTGTCCCATTCCTCAAGGAGACAAGTCAATGGCAAGTTAGCTACACTGAGTTCTTTCCCATCTGGAAAGTCCAGAGGCAGCAAAAGTACAATATGGTCAAAAAACATGTTCTAGAAAGCCAGTGTTTTTAAGAATTACGGTTGGTCAGAAAGTTTACTCTATTTGCAAGCCAATAAGTTAGCCCTCCCTGATTTCACTGATGTCCACAGAAGACATGGAACTCCTGGGACAGATGTACAGCACGTTATTACTCACGGCACAGCAAGAAGCAGGAGCTTCCTGCTGGTATCAGCTTCCTCGGGCTCCCTCCACTCCCCTTGATCATGCCACAGAGGGGAAGTTGATAGTGCAATAAGATTGCATCAGAGCCGACGAATCCTGAACAGAGGGAAGCTGAACTTTTATAATGAGCAGTAAGCAACCTGCCTCACCTCTGCTCTGGAGGGAATTACAATCTCTGCCTTGCAAAGCTCTTTGCTATTCAAATATCCTTGAAAATATGACCTAGAACAAAAGAACAGTAGCATTTCTGCTTGCAGGATGTGCAGAAACATAAAAGATCTGTGGAAGAGAATCTCCTAGCGTGCTCAAAGAATGTTAAAGACATGTCAGAAGGACACAGAAGCCAGCGTAGAGCGGTGCTCGCTGGCCAAGGGAGGGAAACTTGGAGCATGAAAATACTAAGTATAAAGAATTATAATCCACTGAATAAAATAGGAAGCTATGAGTCCATCCCTGTATAAATTATTTGTCTCTGTCTTGTAGATACTCTTTTCGTTGTTGTTGTTGTTGCAGTTTTTGGCCGGGGCTGGGCTTGAACCACCACCTCTGGCATATGGGACCGGTGCCCTACTCTTTTGAGCCACAGGCGCTGCCCGATACATTTTTTTTTTTTAATTTTTTAAAATCTCATGCTTTAATTAATTCATTTATTTGCAGTTTTTTGGCCAGGGCCAGGCTTGAACGTGCCACCTCCAGCATATGGGGCCTGCACCCTACTCCTTGAGCCATAGGCACCAACCGATACTCTTTTTTTTTGTTTGTTTGTTTAATTCATTTTACCTCTTTCCTGTCCCATGATTTGAACTCCTTAATAAGGCAATCGCCCAAAATCCTTGGCCTTAGGCTCTACTTCGTAGGAAGCCACACTGTGACGATATTCATTGTCCAATTTTCCACTGAGCTTTTACATTTTATTCATAATCATTCCTTATCTATACTACAGATCTATCCCCTATCAGTTTCAGAGTTCTTTTTTTTTTTTTTGAGACAAAGTTCTTTTTTTTCTTTTCTTATTTTTTTTATTAAATCATAGCTGTGTACATTGATATGATCGTGGGGCATCATTCACAGACCGTTTACCAAGTTTCACATATAACCTTGTAAGATGCACCGCTGGTGTAATCCCACCAATCCCCTTCCCTCTAACACCTCCCCACCCCCTCCCCTCCCTTTCCCCCTTCCCCCTATTCTTAGGCCGTAACTGGGTTATAGCTTTCATGTGAAAACCCTAAATTAGTTTCATAGTAGGGCTGAGTACATTGGGTACTTTTTCTTCCATTCTTGAGATACTTTACTAAGAAGAATATGTTCCAGCTCCATCCATGCAAACATGAAAGAGGTAAAGTCTCCATCTTTCTTTAAGGCTGCATAATCTTCCATGGTGTACGTGTACCACAATTTATTAATCCATTCATGGATCGATGGGCACTTGGGCTTCTTCCATGACTTAGCAATTATGAATTGGGCTGCAATAAACATTCTGGTACAAATATCTTTGTTATGATGTGTTTTTTGGTCTTCTGGGTATACGCCCAGTAGAGGAATTACAGGATTGAATGGCAGATCTATTTTTAGATCTCTAAGTGTTCTCCATATCTCTTTCCAAAAGGAATGTATTAATTTGCATTCCCACCAGCAGTGCAAAAGTGTTCCCTTTTCTCCACATCCGTGCCAACATCTCTGGTCTTGGGATTTTGTGATGTAGGCTACTCTCACTGGAGTTAGATGGTATCTCAAAGTAGTTTTGATTTGCATTTCTCTGATGATTAAAGATGATGAGCATTTTTTCATATGCTGTCTTCTTCAGAGAAGTTTCTCTTCAAATCCCTTGCCCAGCCTGCGATGGGATCCCTTGTTCTATTCTTGCTAATGCGTTTGAGTTCTCTGTGGATTCTGGTTATTAAACCTTTGTAGGAGACATAACCTGCAAATATCTTCTCCCATTCTGAGGGCTGTTGGCTTGCTTTACTTACTGTGTTTTTGGCTGTTTATAAGCATTTTAGTTTGATCAAGTCCCAGTAGTGTATTTTTGAAGCAGCTTCAATTGCCTGGGTGGGGGGTCCTCCTCATAAAATACTCACCCAGCCCAATTTCTTCAAGGGTTTTCCCTGCACTCTCCTCTACTATTTTTATAGTTTCATGTCTTAAGTTTAAATCTTTGATCCAGTGAGAGTCTATCTTAGTTAATGGTGAAAGGTGTGGTCCACTTTCAGTCTTTTACAGGTTGCCAGCCAGTTCACCCAGCACCATTTGTTAAATAGGGAATCTTTTCCCCACTGAATGTTTTTTTTTTTTTTTTTGTAGAGACAGAGTCTCACTTTATGGCCCTCGGTAGAGTGCCGTGGCCTCACACAGCTCACAGCAACCTCCAACTCCTGGGCTTAAACGATTCTCTTGCCTCAGCCTCCCGAGTAGCTGGGACTACAGGTGCCCGCCACAACGCCCGGCTATTTTTTTTTTTTGGTTGCAGTTTGGCCGGGGCCGGGTTTGAACCCGCCACCCTTGGTATATGGGGCCAGCGCCTTACCGACTGAGCCACAGGCGCTGCCCCCCCACTGAATGTTTTTAATTGGCTTGTCAAAGATTGAATAACGGTAAGTAGCTGGATTCATCTCTTGGTTCTTTATTCTGTTCCAGACATCTACTTCTCTATTTTTGTGCCAATACCATGCTTTTTTGATCACTACTGATTTGTAGTATATAGTCTGAGGTCTGGTAGCGTAATTCCTCCTGCTTTGTTTTTATTTCTGAGTAATGTCTTGGTTATTCGAGGATTTTTCTGATTCCATATAAAATGAAGTATTGTTTTTTCCAGATCTTTAAAGTATGACAGTGGAGCTTTAATAGGGATTGCATTGAAATTATATATTGCTTTCAGTAGTATAGACATTTTAACTATGTTGATTCTTCCCAGCCATGAGCATGATATGTTTTTCCATTTGTTAATATTTTCAGCTATTTCTTTTCTTAGAGTTTCATAGTTCTCTTTATAGAGATCTTTCACGTCCTTTGTTAGATAAACTCCCAAATATTTCATCTTCTTTGGCACTACTGTGAATGGGATAGAGTCCTTAACTGTTTTTTCAACTTGACTGTTGTTGGTATATATAAAGGCTACCGATTTATGAATGTTGATTTTGTAACCTGAGACGCTGCTGTATTCCTTGATCACTTCTACGAGTTTTGTAGTAGAGTCCCTAGTGTTTTCCAGATATACAATCATATCATCTGCGAAGAGCGAAAGTTTGATCTCTTCTGACCCTATATGGATACTCTTGATTGCCTTTTCTTCCCTAATTGCTGTGGCTAAAACTTCCATTACAATGTTAAAAAGCAATGGAGACAATGGGCAGCCTTGTCTGGTTCCTGATCTGAGTGGAAATGATTCCATTCAATATGATATTGGCTGTGGGTTTGCTGTAGATGGTCTCTATCAGTTTAAGAAATGTCCCTTCTATACCGATTTTCTTAGTGTTCTGATCATGAAGGGATGCTGGATATTATCAAAAGCTTTTTCTGCATCAATTGAGAGAATCATATGGTCTTTGTTTTTTAATTTGTTTATGTGCTGGATTACATTTATAGATTTACATATATTGAACCAGCCTTGAGATCCTGGGATAAAACCAACTTGGTTATGATGTATAATTTGTTTGATGTGTTGCTGGATTCTGTTTGTTAGGATCTTGTTGAATATTTTTGCATCTATATTCATTAGTGATATCGGTCTATAATTTTCTTTTCTTGTTGGGTCTTTTCCTGGTTTGGGGATCAGGGTGATGTTTGCTTCATACAACGTGTTGGGTAGTCTTCCTTCTTTTTCTACCTTTTGGAACAGGTTGAGTAATATAGGTACTAATTCCTCTTTAAAGGTTTGGTAGAATTCAGACGTGAAACCATCTGGTCCTAGGCTTTTCTTTTTAGGGAGGTTTTGTATGGTTGATGCTATTTCCAAACTTGCTATGGGCCTGTTCAACATTTCCACTTGATTCTGGCTAAGTCTTGGAAGGTGACGTGCTTCTAAGTATTGATCAATTTCCTTCAGATTTTCATATTTCTGAGAATAAAGTTTCTTGTAATATTCATTAAGGATTTTTTTGATTTCTGAGGACTCTGTTGTTATTTCGTTTTTGTTGTTTCTGATTGATGAGATTATAGATTTTACTCTTTTTTTCCTGATTAGGTTGGCCAAAGGTTTATTCATTTTATTGACCTTTTCAAAAAACCAGCTTTTTGATTTATTGATCTGTTGTATTATTCTTTTGTTTTCAATTTCATTTAATTCTGCTCTAATTTTGGTTATTTCTTTTCTTCTACTGGGTTTGGGGTTGAAATATTCTTCCTTTTCCAGTTGCTTGAGATGTCCCATTAAGTTGTCAACTTCCTCTCTTTCCGTTCTCTTGAGGAAGGCTTGCTTATAAATTTCCCTCTTAGAACTGCCTTTGCGGTGTCCCAGAGGTTCTGATAGTTCGTGTCTTCATTGTTGTTTTGTTCCAAAAAATTGGCGATTTCTTTCTTAATCTCATCTCTGACCCAGCTATCATTCAGCATAAGGTTATTTAACTTCCATGTTTTTGTATGAGTATGCAGATTCCTGTTGTTACTCAGCTCAAGTTTTATTCCATGGTGGTCTGAGAAGATGCATGGAATAATTTCTATTCCTTTAAATTTACTGAGGTTAGACTTGTGACCTAAGATGTGATCAATTTTGGAGTAAGTTCCACGGGCTGAGGAGAAGTATGTGTATTCAGTTTTGTTGGGATAAAATGTTCTGTAGATGTCTGCTAAATCCAAATGTTGGATGGTTAGGTTTAAATCTAAGATTTCTTTGCTCAGCTTCTTGTTGGAGGATTGATCCAACACTGCCAAAGGAGTGTTGAAATCTCTGACTATTATGGAGCTGGAAGAAATCAAGTTGCTCATGTCTGTTAGAGTTTCTCTTATAAATTGAGGTGCATTCTGGTTGGGTGCATAGATATAATAATTGAGATCTCATCATATTGAGTATTACCCTTAACAAATGTGAAGTGACCATTCTTGTCCTTCCTTACTTTTGTTGGTTTAAAGCCTATTGTATCTGCAAATAAAATTGCAACACCTGCTTTTTTCTGATTACCATTTGCCTGAAATATGGATGACCATCCTTTCACCCTGAGTCTGTATTTGTCTTTTAGGTTAAGATGTGACTCTTGTATGCAACAGATATCTGGCCTGAGTTTTTGTATCCAGTCAGCTAACCTATGCCTCTTTAGAGGACAGTTTAAGCCGTTCACATTAATGGAGAATATTGATAAGTCTGGTGACGTTTTGGGTATCGAGTTTTTCAAAAGTCCAGTGGGCATTTTTAATCCTTTCGCCAGTGTGGAAATTGGAGTTTGATCCGAAGTTTCTGAGTGAGTTTACTTTTATGGTATAGGATTGGGTTGGTCTATGGAGGATAGGTCTGAGAATATCCTGAAGAGCTGGTTTGGTTATGGCAAATTTCTTCAACATATGAATGTCATTAAAGTGTTTAATTTCTCCATCATAAATGAAACTCAGTTTAGCTGGATAAAAGATCCGGGGTTGAAATTATTTTGCTTTAGGAGATTAAAAGTCAGTGACCACCCTCTTCTGGCTTGAAAAGTTTCAGCAGAGAGATCTGCAGTCATTCTAATATTCTTCCCTTTGAAGGTAATGGTTTTCTTTCTCCTGGCAGCTTTGAGGATTTTCTCCTTCATATTAACTTTAGTGAAGTTAATTATGATATGCCTGGGGGATGTCTTATTGGGGTTGGGTCGTGCTGGGTTTCTGAAGCTGTCCGCTGTCTGAATTTCAGAATCTCTAGGCATGTCTGGAAAATTCTCTTTCATAATTTCATGCAGAAGGCCCTCTGTGCCCAGCGAGGCCACTTCATCTGTTTCTGGAACTCCTATGATTCAGATATTCGCCTGCTTTGAATTATCCCAGAGTTCTCTGAGAGAGTGATCCGTTTTTACTCTCCATTTCTCTTCCTCTTTGAGAGTTTGGGAGCGTTCAAAGGCTTTATCTTTGATGTCAGAAATCCTTTCTTCTGCTTGCTCCATTCTGTTGCTGAGGGATTCTACTGTATTTTTCATATCTTTGATGGCTGCAAATTCTTGCCTCAGTGTGTCTAAGTCTTTGGTGGTTTTGTCTTTAAATTTGTTAAATTCTTGAGAATTGAATTTCTCCTCGAATTCCTAATTCCACTTTGTTAATCTTGTCTGCAATCCAAATTCTGAATTTGATTTCTGACATCTCAGCCAGTTGTTTATGAATGGGATCTTCAATTGCATCTGCCATATCTTTCCTTGGGGGGGTTGATCTATTCTGGTTATTCATGTTACCAGAGTTTTTCCGCTGATTCCGCCCTATGGTTGTTTCACTCCCTCTTATTTTTTCCCCTAGGGCTTTGTCGAGGCCCTGTACAGTGTTGTGGCCTGAGAAACTGGGGCCCTGTCTGGTGTGGTGGGGCTAAGTGGTTCTGTCTTGTTTTCAGCTGGTTTCTGTTCCACCCTAGTAAAACAGATACTTTGGATTGAAGTGTCAGCTGTGGAGAAATATCAGCAATTAAGTCACCCCGCCCCCCACTGGTAAACAATCGGAAAAGAACAATCAAACCTTCCTACCACCATGCACCCAGGGCACCACCTGATTTGTCCTCAGGCAATTGGTTCAGTTCAAAAAGTCCAAATCAGTTGTCTCAGTCTGCACCTGTCTCGGGTGAGAGAGTTTAAGAGGACTCTGGGAACTGGATCACAGAGGTCTGGTGACTACTCTGGTGTGGCTTGCTCCAGTTCTGCGTGGAGTCAGGAGGAGCTACCCAACCAATAGATCAGTCTGGGAAGGTTGCTGCCTCCTTCCCCACCTTGCACCACTGTCACACCCAGTCACTGATAGCCCTGCAGTTGGCTGACTCAGTTGCCTGTAGTGAATCGGTACTCCAGGAGTTTGTACCTGCCTGAATCACAAAGAAGTCTGCCAGGCCGCTGGGCTCTGCCTCTCTCCAGCAGGAGGAGGTGAGGCCTGACAACCTCGGGTGCTTGATGAAGGTTGATGGTTTTCACTCAGGTCCAGTCTCGCCCCTGATTAATGTTACTGACAGAACAGAACAGAACAGAACAACTCTGCAGTTCCCCTGCAGAAGAGAAGCTGAATTGAGTTCCAAATCAGCATGTCTTTGCTCTTGTATTGTCTATAGGCTGATGATCCCCTGAGGGCCGGGTGCATCTTAGGTTTAGTAAAGCAGACCTCTGGGTCAGCCCCGCCCTGGGAGTTTCCCTGGTTTGCAAGTTGGAGTTGCCTCAGGCAAACTCAAAGTCTCTGGTAGCCCCAGGAGACTGGGGGTGTGGCTTCAGAATATTCGGTAGTGAACCGTATTGCCAGTAAAAGAGGGCTGCTGCCTTATGGCTCAGGCAACCATTGCTCCGGTGTAGCTCCGCTCTGGCCAACCGTCCTCTCTCCACTCCCGTACCTCAGAGTCTACACCGACTGGCTGCAGCCCAGCACTGTCTACACCCCTCGAGCAATTGCCCAAGAGTCTGGACCCCTTGGGGACAGGCCTCCAGACCTTGGAGTAAGAGCAGAGGGGAGCGCAGGGAGTGCTTGAAGCCTGGGGTTGCGGGCAGAGAACACACACAGCTTTACACAGTTCTATGCCTGGCCGTATTGTCACCAAAAGACAGCTCTCGCACTGTGCCTCAGGGAAATGCCACTCCGGTGCAGTCCCCTCTCCGCTGACTGACCGGGACTGGCCTCCAGACCCTAGTGTGAGCGAAGGGGAGCGCTGGGAGCTCAGAATTCCAGGTAAAGACTATATACAGTTTATATAGTTTTATGCCTGGCAGGAGGACACCATGGCACCCTAGTAGAGGAGGTAGGTCCAGTTTGTAGGTCCAGTTTTTAGAGGGTCTCTCCCATGGAGTGTAGTGGGGAACTCTACCTGGTTGTTTGTGGGGCACTCTGAGCCGTTCTCATCGGGGAGGGAACTCCTGTCCACTTGGTGATGGATTTTGTACCTTTTGTTTGTATCCTTGTGGTCGCAGCTCGCCTCAGCGGGGTTGACGTGCGTTCTACAACCTTCTGTCTTAGTGCAGCTCAAATCCACCAGGTTACTTGCTGAATTTTTGTCCTTTAACTCTCCTTCTGGATGGGAGCCTCTGTGGAAAGCTGTCTTCGGTCAGCCATCTTGTCTCCTCCTTTTTTTTTTTTTTTTGAGGTTTTTTTTGAAGCTACATGATTAATGTAGCTTCTCGATAGAGTGCTGTGGAGTCACAGCTCACAGTACCCTCAAACTCTTGGGCTCCAGTGATTCTCTTGCCTCAGCCTCCCAAGTAGCTGGGACTACAGGTGACCACCACAACGCCCAGCTATTTTGTTGTTGTTGTTTTTGCAGTTGTCATTGCTGTTTAGGTGGCTCAGGCTGAGTTCAAACCCTCCAGCCTTGGTGCTTGTGGCCGGCGCCATAACCACTGTGCTATGGGTGCCAAGCCGATTTCAAAGTTCTTACTTGGTATTGCTTGTCGGCCTTTTGGCTAAGATCAAGTGTTGTATCAAAGTTCTTACTTGTAAAAAAAAGAAAAAAGTTTGCACTTGGTCATCTTTCTACTGACTTGTCCAAAGTATTCTTTGTTCAACAGAAAACCTCAGTTTAAATATAATCAAATTAATTTACTTTTTTCTTTTTGGTTAAGCTTGTACTTCTGAAGTTTTTTTTTTTTTTAATTTTATTTTTACATACACATGTGTTTATTAGGTTTCCATTTTTTGCCTTCACAAAATTAAAGAGGCTTAAAATTTAACAACAATAACAATGTTTAAGATAAGGACTAGAAACAAAAACCTCGTAAAGAATGAACGAGCATAAATACATTCAGAAAAGAAATCAGAGAGTTGCTGCATTGAAATATTAAACAATAATAATAATGATAATGCAAAGAAAGTAACATTCACATTGTCAAATAAGAGTACGTCTATTATAGAATGCTTTGACTCTGAGATTCAGTATGGAGTCATCAGTGAACTTATTATTTTTTTTAAATCTCAAATAATAGACAAATAATATTCACAAATAAAAGTAAAAGATAATTTCAAAAAACAGATCATGCCAAATCTTAGAGACAATAGAAAAAGAAGAAATACTTCAAAATCATTCTACTTAATCTGAGTACACCTGATATTAAAATTGGAGAGACTATACCCTGTTTTCCCGAAAATAAGACATCCTCTGAAAATAAGACCTACTTACAGGAAAGATAAGACGTCCCCTGAAAATAAGACCTAGCACATCTTTGGGAGCACACCTTAAAATAAGACACTGTTTTAAGGAAACAGGGTATTATTATAAAGGTGAGATTACAAACATATTCCACTTATAAATGAGGATGTAATATCCTAACCAACATATTAACAAGTTGAATTAAAAATTAATGTTTAAGTAATGTACTTTGGTCAAAATTAAATCCAATTCATGTGAGAATTAGTCACTATTTTCTTTTCTTATCTTTTTTTTTTTTCTTCTTTTCCTTTTCCTCACTCACTACCTCCTGCTCTGTCTGGTCTCCCCTTCCCCCATGCCACATCATGTCATTAATTGTCCTCATATCAAAATTGAATACATAGGATTCATACTTCACTCCTGTGATGCTTCACTAAGAATAATGTGTTCCACCTCCATCCAGGTTAGTACAAATGCTGCAAAGTCTCCATTTTTTTATAGCTGAATAATATTTCATGGTATACATATACCACAGCTTACCAATCCATTCCTGGCTTGAAGGCATTTAGATTGTTTCCACATTTTAGCAATTGTAAATTGGGCTGCGATAAACAGTCTAGTACAAGTGTCTTTATAATAAAAGTTCTTTTTTTTCCTGGATAGATGCCCAGTAATGGGATTGCAGGATCAAACAGGAGGTCTAGGTTGAGTTCTTTGAAGTTTCTCCATACTTCCTTGTACTTCTGAAGATTTTTTTGTTGTTGTTTGTTTGTTTTGCAGTTTTTGGCCAGGGCTGGGTTTGAACCTGCCGCCTCTGGTATATGGGGGTGGAGCCCTACTCCTTTGAGCCACAGGCGCCACCCCACTTCTGAAGTTTTGTGTAAGTAATTTTTCCCCACCCTTAAGTGGCAAAGATGTTTTTCCATATTTTATTAATTTATAGTTGTAACTTTCATATTTATTCTAAACTGTAATCTGGAATCCGTCTTCTTTTGTTGTGTTATATAAGGATAGCAAGTCTTCCTTTAGTGTCTATTAAGTTCGCATGTGAACATTCCTTCTGTTCCTTTTCGTCTATGTTTGTTCTTGAACTAAACCAAAGGTATAATACTGTAGTGGCTTTGAACTGTGTTGGATTAGCTATGCTGGAATTGTGTTTTCTATAATTATCCTTTCTTATGGTTCTCAGTTTTGACATTTGGAGTGATATTCGAAAGGTGGTGAGTGAAGGGCCGGCCATTTATGTATTTCTGCATGTATGTAGGTATGTAGGCATGCATTTCTCTAAATGCTCTGAGGATTGGCGGAAAGTGCCAGGTACAGTGACATCTTGCACACATTATCACTGATGTGCCAACTTGTTTTTTTTTTTGGAGACAGAGTCTCACTATTTTGCCCTCAGTAGAGTGCTGTGGTAGCACAACTCATAGCAACCTCTAACTCTGGGGCTTAAGAGATTCTTTTGCCTCAGCCTCCCAGTAGCTGGGAATACAGGCACCCGCCACAATGCCTGGCCATTTTTTTTGTTGCAGTTGTCATTGTTGTTTAAGTGGCCCGGGGGTTGGGGGGGGCTCGAACCTGCCAGCCTCAGGGCATGTGGCTGGCACCGTAACCACTGTGTTACAGGTGCTGAGCCTGATCTGTCAACTTTTATTGGGTCAACTCAGACATTCAGCTCCTGTCAAATCTCCTCCAGTTTCTCCACCTTCTGCCCAAATATGTGGGCAAGTCCACGGTGAGTGTCCCAACTTCTGCTGGTCACCCCTAGCAGTGAGGGCGGAAATGGTGAGAAACATGTATTGGTACTACATTGTCCCATGGGTCCTAGTTTGTCTTCACTGGTCCCAGATCGGCCAACCACTCTCTCAGCCACATTTAGCTTTCTTCCTGTTTGCTGGTCTGTCTGACCTCCAGGTAGAAATACTTTAAGTTCAACACTAGACGCAGATGCAGCCTCTTAAATAGACTCTTCTTCCAGCTCCCATAATGACAAAAGATCTAACACTGTGGTAAGTCCACTATTCTACACCTCTACCAGAGGTTCTGCTTTTCTTTTTTTTTTTTTTTTTTTTGGTTTTTTTTTTTTTTGTAGAGACAGAGTCTCACTTTATGGCCCTCGGTAGAGTGCTGTGGCCTCACACAGCTCACAGCAACCTCCAACTCTTGGGCTTAAGCGATTCTCCTGCCTCAGCCTCCCGAGTAGCTGGGACTACAGGCGCCCACCACAACGCCCGGCTATTTTTTGGTTGTAGTTTGGCCGGGGGCAGGTTTGAACCCGCCACCCTCGGTATATGGGGCCGGCACCTTACCAACTGAGCCACAGGCGCCGCCCGAGGTTCTGCTTTTCAATTCCTCATCCTTATACACACCATCCTGCTCCTTATTACTATTGTTTATGTGTCAATATCCAAGGAATCATTCTATTTTTTTAAACCACATTAGTTATATAAGTTTTACAGCATAAATTTCCTCACAAAATTCAGCTGGGATTTTAACTAATTGCATTCAATCTATTGATCAACTTATGGAAAATTCAATGTTTAAAATATAAAGTTTGAGAGCATAAAATCTTTTTGTGTATTAAAATAATATCAGGGCAGTGCCTGTGGCTCAGTGGGTAGGTGCTAGCATAATATACCGAGGGTGGTGGGTTCGAACCTGGCCCCAGCCAAAGTGCAACAAAAAGATAGCCGGGCATTGTGGCAGGCTCCTATAATCCCAGCTACTCGGGAGGCTGAGGCAAGAGAATCGCCTAAGCCCAGGAGTTGGAGGTTGCTGTGAACTGTGACGCCACGACACTCTACCAAAGTGAGACTCGGTCTCCAATAATGATAATAATAATAATAATATCTATGCCCTCAATTAATATTTAAAAATTTCCCCACAGATGTTTTGTGTGCTCTTGGTCAATTGGTTAATGTTAGCAAAGTATATTAAGAGGTCTTAACTTAAGACCTTTGTTTTTGTTTCAAAAATGAATGACATCATTTAAAAAATGTTTGTGTTTGGTTATTGAGACTAAAGGCAACCAAGTTTCAGTATAGACTTATGTCTGTCACTCTTACCTAAATTCCTCATTAATTCCGATAGTTTGTTGATTCTCTGTGTGCGTTTGTGCGTAGATGATCACATTGTCTACAGAAATGACAGGTTTTTTTCTCCTTTGGAAATCCTACATCTCTTACCTTACATTTGTTGTTCTTTATATACCTGCCCAGTACAATGTTAAACCGTAATGGTGCATATAAAGCATGCTGTCACCCTTACAGTTTAACATTGTACTGGGCAGGTATATTAGGTACATCTGGGTACTTGCGTACTAGAGGTATTGCGAGAGCTCCAGAAGTTGGTGTGACTAAAGTACAGCACATAAGGTGACGGTCACTGCTACCGTGCAGCGTTAACCATGCACTATGCTTTTTCAAGCCTTGCATCTTTGAACACACCATGCTTTCTTTCTGCCTAGAGTTTCTTTCCACTTTTCTTGCTTTGGCTGATATGAATCACCTTCAAGACTCAGCTCAGGGGTCATTTCTTTCAGGAAGTTTGCTGGCACGTTCTTCTTCTGGTGCACGTGCCTCTATCTCGGCTCCTGGTCTTCCCTGTTAGACTGTAAACTGCCTATTACTGATCTTTGTACTCCTGGTGTTAAGTCTACTGCTCAAATCATAGTAGTTACTATTTAATATTTTTTGGACACATTTGAATTGAACTGAACCAATAAAGGAATCGTGATTGCTACAAACCATGGGTAAATTACCCAGTTTATCCAGGAAGCATGATCTGGGAGAGCAGTGCCCACGTTGGGCAATTGCCCACCAGTTAGGAAATGGCTACATAAACAATGGCACGTTCCTACTATAGAATACTCTACAATAGTAAAAAAAAAGAAGAAAGAAGAAAGAAAGGGCTCTGTATGTACAGAAACAACAACAAAAGTCTATAAAATATATTGAGTTTTTTTAAAAAGAACATTACAACAAAGGTAACCCAACATGTAAGAAAACCCTATATTTAGAATGAAAATTTCGTGGAACTCGCCTAAAGTGGAATAAGGGATTGCTGCTTGCCCTCCTCGGGATAAGGGTAGCCCTTTAGAAACAGGCTCACATGAAGCCCGTAGGAAATTGTTTATCAGACACTCTTCCTAACACCCTGAGGCAGGTACTCTGTTGCCCCTTCTCCCACAGATAAGGAAGGGTAAAATTGATGGTGGGGATGTAACAGAGAATCACTTGGGGACAAAAAGGGTAAAAATGTTTTTGTTTCTTCAAAACACACTTACCCTTTTTCTTTTTTAGAACCAAAACCAGCATCCCTGCCTCGGGCCAGTAGTCAGGAGGGGCAGGTGAATGTTCTTTGTGCCACAGGAGGTAGCTCAAGGGAATCATCTGGGTGGAGGTCACAAGATTGTTTTAGCCAAAGATAAGATGAATCCCGGCAGAGGATACAAGGTTGTTTTAGCCCAAAATGGGATTATGGGATTAATCAGTACCTTTAAAACTGGGCTTCTGTTCAGAGAAGGGGACACAGGTTTTTGTTTTTGTTTTTTGCCATGGGACACAGGTATTTTTTTATACAGAAGTCTGCCAGCTTCCCCATTTGCTGGCAAATTAATAAACTTCTCTTTCTATCTCCTCAAAAATAAATAAATAAATAAAAAGAACGTTGAGATTGAGGGTAATATTTATATAAAATGAGTACTATTACATATGTACTTACATGTCTGTGCGTGTGTATCTATGTGTGTGGTGTGTATCTGTGTGTACAGTGTGTATCTGTGTGTGTGTGTGTGTGTGTGTGTGTTTGTGTGGGAGACTCTGATGTTCGCATATTGATTGGCCGTTCTATCTTCTCTCTTATAGTAATAAGTCTGATCCCAGGGCATGAATTAAGGTAAACATGGCGGCAATCCCATTTCTCTTTGACTGGGATAGGTCTAAGGTCTGCCACCAAGTTCTGTTCTGCTGAGTGTTTTAGCAAAACATTGTCCCTTAGATAAGTGAAAGGTCTGCAATGAGAAAGTCCCTTTTTGCCCGTTCTGACTTCCATCCTGCTTAGGTATTGACAGTAGCTGCTGGGTGAGGATTTTGTGCTAGGAGTTCTTCAGCCACATTATGACCACAATGGAAAATTTGGTTGACATGCTGAAGATAGTCTACCAAAAAGGTGGGAAAAGCCTGGGCCGTTGATTACACCACGAGTTTCCAAAGCTGCTAGGGATCATGTACTTCTAGACTGCTGAAAATGAACTTCCCTAATGGGTAAGTCATCACTGATTGAGTTTTCTGTCATTTATAACTAAAATTATCCTATTTGATACAGTGGCAGTGTAGTTCACAGCAATACTACCTGAGCATTCTCCTTGATGTTCTTTTTCCTTTAAAAAAAAAAAAATTACTTATTTTTAATAATGGAGACTAGTGATGTTGCCCAGGCTGACCTCAAATTCCAGGGCTCAAAGGATTCTCCTCCAGCGTAGCTGGAACCACCATCACACTCGACTCCCCTTTACATCCTTAATTATAAAATACATGCTACATATATTATGGTTCTTTTTTCCATTCCCTACCTTTTTGCCTTGCAGTTCACCTCCACACCCTCTACAAGTTTTCTCACTTTAGCTTTGGACTGACTACTCCCACACGCAAAATAAGAAAAAATTCACATCACCGAAGCCTGGTTGGATTCTCAGTAGAATCAGATCTGCCTCTTTGCCTCCACTTGAAACTGCAGGCGGTTTAACTTTTAAACCTCATTTAATATCTGGGATATTATAACCCTGTTGTGCATATTTATGAAGTGACATGAAACTATAATGAACTGGGGGATGGGGAGCATCAGACATTTGCCCAAGTCTTCGATTAGTCCCAGTGCCACATTGCCTTTGAAATCTCTCATCTGATTCTGATAAGTCACTTAAAAGGAATTTGTTTGGTAGAGCCAAATGGAAAGATCTCAGTATGAGAGGACAGAAATTGCCATGTACCCAAGAAGAAAGATGAGGGTGCACAAATGGGGAGCGGTAGCAGAAGCAGAGGAGACCAGGATACTTAGGGTATCCTGGTACTGAGGACATTTAAACCCATGGTAAGAGATAGACATTCACTCCTTTTATAAATACTTTGCTATATTAAAGAAGCTTGGCCAGAACTTCAGGAAGCTGAGCCCCCACCTTGTCAACTAATAATTCTGTGACTTTTGCAATTTTCTTTCCTTCACTCTCCTCATTTATAAAATGGGATAATAGGATTGTTGTGAGGCTCAAAGGCACTTCTGCAAGTAAAATTACATTTAGTCCTCCATATCTTTGCATATTGCATCCAATGAGCCAATCAACCTCAGCCAAAAACATTCGGGGGGAAAAAACCCATTAAAAAATAAAAATATAAAAAGAACAAATAATACAGACAAAAATTACACAATATTACAGCTATTTATGTACCATTTGTCCTTTATTGGATATTATTAATAATCTAGAGAAGATTTAAAGTATAAAGGAGGATATGTATAGGTTATATGCAAATATTGTGCTATTTTATGTAAGGGACTTGAACACCCATGGATTTTGGTATCCTGGAATCAGTTCCTGAGAATACTGAGGGACAAGTGTACTTAGAAAAAAAAGATTCAATGGGAGAAGCAGAAGCCACCTTTTATATCCTTCTCTTGTTTTAATTGACAGAAATTATATATATTTATGTTATGCAATATGATGTTTTGATATATGTATACATTGCAGAATGGCTAAATCAAGCTAATTAACATACACATTACCTCACTTATCTTTTTGTGTGTGCAGTGAGGACATTTAAAATCTATTCTCTTAGCAATTTTCAAGTATACAATATATTGTTATTAACCATAATCACTGCAATGTACCATTAGATCTTGTGAATGTATTCCTCCTGTCTGACTAAAGTTTTGTGTCCTGTGACTAACATCCGTCTTCCCAGTCTGCCATCTCTCCTAGCCCCTGGTAAACACCATTTCACTTTCGGCTTCTAGGAATTCAGCTTTCTTAGATCCCACATATAAGTGCGATCATGTGGATATTTGTCTTTTTGTGCCCGGCTTATTTCATATAATGTGATGTCCTCCAGGATTACCTATGTTGTTACAAATGACAGGATTTCCTTCTTTTTTGTGGCTGAATTGTATTCCATTGTGTAGATTCCACAGTTTCTTTATCAGTTCATCTGTTGACTGGCACTTAGGTTGATGCCATAGCTTGGCTATTTTTTTTTTTTTTTAGTTTGTTTGTCTTTTGGAGACAGACTCTTAGCTCTGTCACCCCAGCTAGAGGGCAGTGGTGTGATCATAGCTTGCTGGGCTCAAGCCATCCTCCTGACTCAATCTCCCAAAGGGCTGGGACTATAGGTGTATGCCACCATACTTGGCTAATTTTTCTATTTTTTTAGTAGAGACAGGATCTTGCTCTTGCTCAGACTGGTCTTGAACTCTAGGATTACAAGAGCACTAGGATTATGGTGGTGAACCTCTGGTGCAATTAACAATGGACTGCAATATATCCTTCATGTCCTGATTTCATATCATTTCGATATATACCCCCAGAAGTGGGATTGATGGACCATGTGATAGTTCTATTTTTAATTTTATTTTTTTGAGACAAGATCTCACTGTCTTCCCCAGGCTAGAGTACAGAGGTGTCAACACAGCTCACTGCAACCTCAGACTCTAGGACTCAAGTGATCCTCCTGCTTCAGCCTCCACAGTAGCTGGGACTACAGGAATGCACTACTACACCCAGTTCATTTTTATAGTTTTTGTAAAGAATAGGGTCTCACTATGTTGTCCAAGCTGGTCACAAACTCTTGTCCTCAAGTGACCCTCCTGCCTCGGCCTCTCATAGTACTGGGATTACAAGCGTGAGCCATTGCACCAAGTCTATTTTTAATTTTTTGAGGAACCTCCATACTGGATCCCACCTGACTGTACTAATTTACATTCCCATTAAAAATTTACAAGCGTTCCCTTTTCCGCATATCCTCATCAAGACAAGTTATCTTTTGTCTTCTTGATAGTAGCCATTCAAACAGGCAGGAGGCGATATTTCACTGTGGTTTTAATTTTCATTTCCCTGATTATTAGTGATATTGGGCATTTTTTCCCCATATACTTCTTGGCCATTTGTATGACCTTTCAGGTAAATATCTATTCATGTTATTTGCCCATTTTAAAATCAGGTTATTTATTTTCTTACTATTGAGTTAAGGAGTTCCTTATATATTTTGGAAACTAACCTCTTCTCAGATATACAATTTGCAAATATTTTCTCCTGTTGTGTAGGTTATCTCTTTTCTCTGTTGATTGTTTCTTTTGCTGTGCGGAAACTTTTTAGTGTGATGTAATCCCGTTTGTCTATTTTTGCTTTTGTTGCCTGTGGTGAGCCATCTTTTTAAAGTCATTAAGCTTTAAGAGGTGAGAAATTTTTCTGACCACACACAGATATTCTCATTTTTTCTTTTTCAAAATAGAAAATATACACTAACTGTGTTAAACCTTATTTAGCCCCAGGATTCAGAAAATTTGGATTTGAATTCTAGCATTTATTTATTTATTTTTTGAGATAGAGTCTTACCATGTCGCCCTCGGTAGAGTGCCATGGCGTCACAGCTCACAGCAACCTCAACTTGGGCTTAGTAATTCTCTTGCCTCAGCCTCTCAAGTAGCTGGGACTCCAGGCTGAATTCTAGCATTTAACACTCACTACTTTCTGCATTATCTCAGATGAGTTGTGCTTTTTCCTGCCATTCCTTCCCCATCTGTAAGTCAGTTGGTCCTCCTCACTCGTGTTCTCTCTTTCAAGGGGAATGATGTCCAAGTTCTTGGAAACCTAAGTTCTTCAAACCTCTCCCCAGAAGAGGAACGTCTGCCCAGTGGAGCTAAATGGGATCTGAGTCAAACAGCCATAAAAGATAAACTCAGATATTTAAAATCCATAGGCAAGGAATTCTTGCTTAGGGTCAATCTTTCCAAACAACGAGGGATTTTTCTTTGCCTTTAGACATTTTCTTGTCATCTTGAATAAAAAATACAAAATACTAGCTAACAATTTCTTAAAGAAACGAGGTTACTATTAAAACCAGTGATTTTTTAACTCTACAAAGCCCAGCTCCCCTTTTTATAAGATATTTTATAAGACCTGCTTTAATTCTGACATTAACAGCTTACAAATGAGCATAATTTTTAGAAAGCAATATAACGCTTAGTTATAATATAAAGAGGTAATTCAAAACAAAGACATTTATAATGAAGTAGCATGTATTTTATTAGGTAGACATCTAGATGTGGCCAATAGACGTAATAGCATAGTTGGCTGCTTGCACTTATCTGCAGAATCAGTGTAAATGATACAGCTGTGAACACCTGATACAGGTGTGTTATATTGCAAACTCCAAAACCATATGCAGTATTGGTACTGGTGATATGATTTTCTTAAATGTTGAACAACTTATGGTAAATTTCTAACAAAGTATTCCCATAAAACTTGGATCTATTAAATATGTGAAGAAAATACTTGGTATTTATTTGCAAAATGGAGTTAAGTTCTAAGTTCGGATCACTAAAAGTACCCTTTCAGCTAAATGTATGTCTTTGGTAGACATTGAAAAGAATTCAGGATATGGGACAATTCCTACTGCATGGGACAGTCCTGTACATTTTAAGAAATAATGTACTTCCACTATCGACCCACCAAATACCAGTAGACCCCAGTTATTGTGTTGTTATAAAAACCTTCCCACAAATATTTACAGTGCAAACTAATAGTAATACCATCCCTGCTGAGAAACTCTGCTGTCAACAGTACCTGGCACTTGGCGTGTGTTTAATACATGCTTACTGATTGGATGGATGAGTGACTGCGAAATAGTAAATCCCTAAAAATAACCTTAACCTTTGTCTATAAATAACAGGAAACTCAACTAACAGTAGCTTTTTGTTTTTTGGGTTTTTTTTTTTTTTTTCTGTAAGAAGTTTGGAGTTAGGCTACCGAGGGTTGGTCTTGCATTTCCAGAAGTGGTCAGTATCTATAGTTCCTATTTCATTTCAATTTTGCCATCCTTGCAAATCTGTTATTTCATCACCTCAAAAATTAGGCATGGCTGCTCCATCTCTGGGTATTACATTTGCATTCAAAGCAAAAAAGAGGAAGGAAGGGGAAAGGATCATTGCCAGCAGATGACTTCCTCTTCCTCTTTTTGGCCAGAACTGTGCCACAAGGTGAGTGCTGGCTACAAGGGAAGCTATAATTCTTCCCCTCAAAGCAATAGAAACCAGAATTTCGTCTTCAGTAGGTTCTTGGTCTCGGTGATTCAAAGAATGAATCCACAGACCACAGATCAGTGGTAAGACAGGATTTATTTTATAGAAAAGAATACAAAAAACACCAAAGCTCCTGGCAGAGAGAAACAACCCAAGTCGGGGGCAGGGGAAGTGATCTTTCTCTCCTCTTCTCTGGGTGCTTTGTCTAGGGGTATATGCAGTGGCCTGGGTCCTGTGTAGTTACATTTGGCCAGGACTCGGTAACAGATGAATAGATAGTCCCTTCTGCTGGGGCAAGGTGAATGAATGCATTAATGAATGGATGCAATCACTTTCTTTCTCAGGCCTAGGAAACTTACATGAAATTGACCAGGCCTCAGAAATGGGGGGGGGGGTCCCTGTTCAGCCACAAGTGCAAGGGGAGGGAGACACCAAGGCACTGGTGTCTCCCCAGCAGTGGTCTGGCCCCTGGCTACTGGAGCCTCCTGCGGACCCCCCTCCCCCATCCTCCAACTTGCTGGTTCTCCTCTACCCCCTGCACCAAGACTGCAGGAGCAGAGGCTGCAGTTCCGTCCTCAGCTCCATGGAGCTCGCTGGGGCAGCACCTGTTCTGTATCACAATAATACTGCCATAGAAAGTGAAAAAAATAGAAGAAGAAGAAAGAGAAAGAAAAGAAACAAAACCCTTCAAACACAGTATTGAGCTACTGAGCTGCCAACAAGAAGCTAAAAGTACAGTGAACAAAGAACTACTAGAAGTTGAGGAAAGTGCTGAGGCCTTTGCCTTGGGAATACATGTGATAACTCTGGTGATCTTGGGGTGTCATTTATAACAGCCTTGTAGGAAGTGAGGAGGCCTGCCAAGGGTGTGAAGTCTAATAGAAGATCTTAACTCAAAGTTGGAAAAAAAAAAATGGCAATCCACAGACTGGAAAATATTCACAAAGACTTGTATTCAGAAAGTATTAAAACACCTACAAATTCATATCAAAAAGAAAAACCAATTTTTAAAAAGAGACAAAATTCTTGAAAAGACTTTTAAAAAAAGATATATAATAGCCAATAAATTCGTGTAAAGATACTCAACATCATTAATCATTAGGAAAGTGCAAATCAAAATCACAATGAGATACTATTATACATCCATTATAAGGGTTAAAATTAAAAAGACTAAGCAAATCAGAGAGGTAGTTGGAGGCAAGAAAAACCTAAACTTTCTTTCTTTTTTTTTTTTTGAGACACAGCCTCAAGCTATTGCCCTGGGTAGAGTACTATGGCGTCACAGCTCACAGCAACCTTTAAATCCTGGGCTTCAGCAATTCTTCTGCCTCAGCCTCCGGAGTAGCTGGGACTACAGGCGCTCACCACAAGGCCCACCTATTTGTTTTTTTGGTTGTAGTTGTTATTGTTGTTTGGCAGGCACGGGCCAGATTCAAACCCACCAGCTCTGGTGTATGTGGCTGGCGCCTTAGCCACTTGAACTACAGGTGCCGAGCCTGAACTTTCATACATTGTTGATAGGAATATAAAATGTACAATCACTTTGGAAATGATTAGCACTTTCTTTCTTTCTTTTTTTTTTTTTTAGAGACAGAGTCTCACTTTGTCACCCATGGTAGGGTGCTGTGGCGTTGTCACAGCTCACAGCAACTTTCAGCTCTTGGGCTTAGGCAATTCTCTTGCCTCAGCCTCTCAAGTAGCTGGGACTACAGGTGCCCACCACAATGCCCAGCTATCTTTGGTTGCAGTTTGGCTGGGGCCAGGTTTGAACCTGCCACCCTCGGTACATGGGGCTGACGCCCTACTCACTGAGCCACAGGTGCTGCCCAGATTCAAGCAATTTCTTACCACATTAAACATATATGTACTATAACCAAGAGAAATGAAAACATGTATACACAAAAGCTTGTACATGAATGTTCATAGCAGCATTAATAACAAAAGCCAAGATGTGGAAACAAGCCAAATGTCAAAATGTGGTATATTCTTATAATGGAATATTATTTAACTATAAAAAGGAATAAAGTGCTGGCACATGCTACAGTGAAATATCACCCTACATGAAACAAGTCAGACACAAAAGCCACGTATCATAATGGTGCCATTTGTATGGTTTGTATCCATAGTAGGCAAATCCACCCGAACAGAAAGTCAGTGGTTGTTAGGAGCTGGAAGAGAGAAGTAGAAAGGGACTTCTAATGGCTAGAGGGTTTCTTTTTGGAGTGATAAAAATATTCTGGAATTAGATAGTGGTGATTCTTACATAACTATACTAAAACCCATTAAGTTATGTACATTACATGGATGACTTATATAGCATATGTGTTATATCTCAATAAAATTGTTGTAAAAAACAAATATAATCTATATATATCACTAGCATTGCCACTACCTCAAGATTGCCACTGCCGGCATCTCGGCACATAGTCCTCCAGACTCATTTCTGTGCAACATAT
This sequence comes from Nycticebus coucang, assembly GCF_027406575.1. Lineage (NCBI taxonomy): Eukaryota > Metazoa > Chordata > Mammalia > Primates > Lorisidae > Nycticebus > Nycticebus coucang. The sequence continues at coordinate 53,527,542 of NC_069786.1, forward strand.
GTACCTGTTTAAAAATTGGGTTTACCATGCATGCCACCTAATTTTTTTTGTTGTTGTTGTTGTGAGACAGAATTTCACTTTCTCCCCCTGGGTAGTGTGCCATGGCATTATCATAGATCACAGCACCCTCAAGCTCTTGGACTTGAGCGATCCTCCTGCCTCAGCCTCCTGAGTAGCTGGGACTACAGATACCTGCCACAACGCCCGGCTAGTTTTTCTATTTTTAGTAGAGACAAGGTCTTGCTCTTGCTCAGGCTGGTCTTGAACTCCTGAGCTCAAGCCATTCACCTGTCTTGGCCTCCCAGGACACTAGGATTAAAGGCATGAGCTACTGCACCAGGCCAAAAAGTATTTTTAATTATAACATATATAGCTTTATGAAGTTATACCAGACTGGAAAGTCATTGTCTTGTTTTTGATCTTAGAAGGAAAACTTTCAGTCTTTTATCATTATGTGATATTATAGGATATTAATTCTGGGGTTTCGTAAATGCCCATTATCAGGATGAGTAAGTTTTCTTCTATTTCTCATTTGCCATCTTTTTTTTCTTTTCTTTTCTTTTTTTTGAGACAGAGTCTCACTTTGTCACCCTCAATGGAGTGCATAGCTCACAGCAAGCTCAAACTCTTAGGCTCAAGTGATTCTCTTGCCTCAGCCTCCCGAGTAGCTGGGACTACAGATGCCCACCATAGCACCTGGCTATTTTCAGAAAGGGGGATTTCATGCTTGCTCAGGCAATCCACTCATGTTGGCCTCCCAGAGTGCTAGGATTACAGGCATGAACAACCATGCCCAGCCTTTTTTTTTTTTTATCATGAAAAGATGTTAGGTATTGCCAAATGCATTTTCAGCATCAATTGACATGATCGTGTGAGTCATGTGAATTCCCCCCCTTATTCTATTAATATACTATATTATATTGATTAATTTTCATAGATTGAGCCAGCCTTGCACTCCTATGATAAATCTTACTTCATCATGGTATAAATCCTTTTATATGTCTTGCCGGATTGAGTTTGCCAGCATTTGGTTGAGGAATGTTGTTTCTATATTCATAAGGATATTGGTCTGTTGTTTTCTCTTCCTGTGATGTCTTTGTCTTGCTTTCATATCAGGGAAGTAATGAGTTAGGAATTGTTCCCTCCTCTTTCCTTATTTGAAAAAGTTTATGAAGAATAAGCATTAATTCTTCCTTAAATGTTTTGTCAAATTGACTAATAAAGCCTTATATTCCTGGGCTTGGCTTTGCTGGTAGTGTTTTGATTACTAATTCAAGGCCTTTACTTGTTTTAGATATTTTCAGATTTTCTATTTCTTCTTCCATTAGCCTTGGTAGTTGTGTGTTCCTGGGAATTTGTCCATTTCACCTAGGCTGTTTACTTTGTTGGCTTATGATTGTTCACTGTATGTCTAATGTCTTAGTATAGCTGCTGTAACAAAATGGCAAAAGATTGAGTGGCTTCAATGGCTGAAATTTGTTTCTTACAGTTCTACAGGTATGAAAGTCCAAGATGAAGGTGTCAGCCAATTTAGTTTCTGGTGAGGGCTCCATTCCTGCCTTGCAGACTGCGCCTTTTTGGTGTCCTCACAAAGCCTTTCCTTGATGCATGCATGTGAAAAGAGAGAAGAAACAGAAATCTTCTCTCTTTCTCTTTTCGTAAGGTCACTAATCCCTTTCATGAAGCTCCCTCCTCATGATCCAGTCTAACCCAATTTACCTTCCAAAGACCCATCTCCAAATGCCATTACTTTGGGAGTTAGGCTTTCAACATGTGAACGTGGTGAAGGCTTTCAACATGTGAATGTTGTGGCGTCATTCAGTCCCTAATACCTTATAATCTTTTTTTCTTTTTTTGCAGTTTTTTTTGGCCAGGGCTGGTTTTGAATCTGCCACCTCCGGCATATGGGGTTGGCACCCTACCCCTTTGAGCCACAGGCACCGCCCCTCCTTATAATCTTTTTTTGAGTTAGACTCTGTTACCCTGGGTAGATTGCCATGGCATCATAGTTCACAGCAACCTCAAACTCCTGAGTTCGAACTATGTTGTCTTGCCTCAGTCTCCTAAGTAACTTGGACCACAGGTGCCTGCCACGCCTGGCTAGTTTTTTTATTTCTTTTCATATTTTTTTTTTCTTATTTTTTTAGTAGAGATGGGATCTCCCTCTTGCTCAGTCTGTTTTTGAACTCCTGAGCTCAGGCAAGCCACCTCTGTTGGGCTCCAAGAGTGTTAGGATTTTAGGCATGAGCCATGGCACTCGGCCCTTACAATCTTTTCTATTTTTTTGTAAACTTGCTACTAATGTCCCCTTTTCATTGCTAATTTTAGCAATTTCAGTCTTTTTTTCTTTGCTTGGTTGGATTAGCTAAAGAGATGTCAATTTTCTTGGTCTTTTTGATGAACGAACTTTTAGTTTTGTTGATTTTCTCTGTGGTTATTCTTTGTTCTACTTTATGTCCACTATAATCTTCATTTTTTTCTTCCTTTGCTTTGGGTTTAGTTGCTCTTTTTTTCTAGACTTCAAGGTAAAGTTTCACTTATTGATTTGAGATCTTTCTTTTTAAAAAATGCAGGCATTTATAACTGTACATTTCCCTTTAGACACTATTTTCACTGCACTCCATATGATTTGGCATACTCTGTTTTTATTTTCATTCATCTCAAAGTATTTTCTAATTTCCTCTATGATTTCCTTTTGACCTCTTTGATTGTTTACAATTATGCTCCATTTCCATGTATTTGTGAATTTTCCAATTTTCCATCTATTTTTAATTTCTAATTTTATTTCCCTATGGTCAGAAAATATAACTTGTATGATTACAATCTTTTAAAATTTATTGAGACTTATTTTATGGCCTAACATATGTTTTATCCTGGTAAATGTTCCATGTGTACTTGAGAAGAATGTGTATTCTGTTGTTGTTGAATATAATGTTGGCTAGGTCTCTGTTAATTTAATTATAGTGTTGTTTAAGTCAACTGTTTCCTTGATGATTTTCTATCTAGTTGTTCTACCCATTATAGAAAATGGGGTAATGAATCTCCAACTATTATTATGGAATTGCCTCTTCTTTAATTCTGTTAGTTTTTGCTTCTTAAATTTGGTTTGTTAAGTGTTTACATATTTATAATTTTTTTTGAGACAGAGTCTCACTTTGTCACCTTCAGTAGAGTGCAGTAGTGTCACAGCTCACAGTAATCTCAAACTCTTGAGCGTTAAGTGATTCTCTTGCCTCAGCCTCCCAAGTAGCTGGGACTACAGGCACCCACCACAATGCTCGGCTATTTTTATTTTTTGGTTGGTATTATGTGTGTATCTGGGTATGTCTGTGAAGGTGTGGCACATTAAAAATAGCTGCAAACTCTTTGCTATTCTCACTATTGGGAAGTAAAATCTATTTTCCTTCCCTTAAATCGGGACTAGATTGGATTTGTATTGACTAATAAAATGTTCTTTAACTTCTGAGACTGGGCAGTTTCTATTTTCACAAGATTGAAACCCAGCTATCATGCTGTGGGAAGCCCAGATGTAGAAAGGCCAGGAGGAGAAGGATTGACTTCCTGAATAAGAGTTAATGTCATCTGCCCAGCACATGAAAGCGCCATAGTGGATGTTACAGCTCGGTCAAGCCTTCAGATGATCACAGCTGTATGCAGAAGAATTGTCCAGCTGAGCCTAGGCAAGCTGCAGAATCACGGCAAATTGTAAACGGTGCCAGCTATTTTAAATGGCGAAGTTTAAATGGGCAGTTTGTTACTTAGCAATCAAAAACCTATTTTATTACTATTTCGTAATGTCTGTAAGAGCAGTAGTCTTGTTCAGGAATTGCAGGTGTAAATTGCCATGAGCTAAAGACTGACTTGAAAGATAGAGATTGGAGGCACCTACTTTAAGAAGTAGACTGTGAAACAGGGAAGGTATTTAGAGTGGTGTTAGAAGTATTTGACAAAGGATGTTTTGTTAGTTTTTATTTTTTTAATTTGTTTGTTTGTTTTTTGTTTTTGAGACAATCTCACTTTGTCACCCTTCGTAAAACACTGTGGCGTCACAGCTTACAGCAACTTCAAACTCCTGGGCTTAATCGATTCTCTTGCTTCAGCCTCCCAAGTAGCTGGGACTTCAGGCACCTGCCACAACACTTGGCTATTTATTTTTTATTTTTTGCAGTTGTCATTGTTGTTTAGCTGGCCTGGGCTGGGTTTGAACCTGCCAGCCTAGGGGTATGTGGCAGGCACCCTACCCACTGAGCTATGAGTGCTGCCAGTTTTGTTAGTTTTTAATGTGAAACGTTTAAAGGTATTCAAGAATGTGCTAGGATAGGCACAAAACATTGAAGATAAAGAAAAGAAATGCGTTAGTTGATGCAGGGAGGTTCCTGAGGAGTTAAGAGAACATGTTACCTTCCTCAGACTCCTCCAGAAAGGGTCTGGCTGATCTCATGAGAAGTGCTCCAACCTGGATCTGTGAGGGGACATGCTCACGTCCTGCCTGTCCGGCGGTCACCCTGTGGACTGCTACCTATGGCTCAGGCACGAATCCTTTTTCTAGCCATTTCTGACTAAGGTATGTAGGCTGTATTTGGGGGTATCTGGGAACTACAGATACAAGAAGACTTATCTCAAAATGCCTAAAACATAACTCTGAAGTTTGAGGGTTGATTAACTTGGCGGCTCAACAGCATCATCAAAGTGCCAGGTTCTTTTTCTCATTCTGCTCTGCCATCCTTAGACTTTTACCTTGTTGTCTTAGGTTGGCTTCTAAGATTGCCTCAAGATGACTGCTATAGTTCCAGGGATCAGATTCAGAAAGTAGCACCGAGGGACAGAAACAAGAAGTTTTTCCCTGAAGTCTTTTTCCTGCAGGGCTTACAGCAGACTTCTCAAATGGCTGGGAATCTTATCGTAAGCGCAGTCAATAGCAAGGGTGAATGTAAGCAGATTATTTAAACTTTCTGAGCTTCTGTTTCCTCATCTGTAAAGAGGGTGTCATGGGACCCATGTCAAGATAATTGTAAGGAATGACAGACAGAGCATTATATTAAATGCACAGCTTAGAGCTTGGCCCACATCTATGCCGTCCTCCATAATGTGTTTACAGTTCATTTCCTATGAAGCCAACTTGAGGTTCTCTCCTCCTATTTAAGCCTCCACAGTTGGCTTAAAATAAAATTATTCATCTTCTTGGTGCTAGAGTTTACTTCCCTGCAAACACTGAGAAGAGAGAAAAAAATAAATGTCTACTAGAAAAGAAAAAAGATGGATGGGCAACTGACAGCGTCTGCTGTATAGGAACACCAGTGTGCAAGGCACGGTTCTGGCTGCCTTGACTCTTGGAGTGTGAGGATTTCTGGGTGCCAGGCAGGAACCGAGATGTCAGAGTTTCCTGTCTGGGGTAAAGGGGGAGATCCAGGGCACAGGGAGGGGATGTGGGGCACAGAAGGAGTACAGGTGCTGATGCGTGTGTTGGGTGACAAAGTAAATGAACATCCAGAGTGATTTATTCTTATTTCAAGTATGTCCCCAACAAGATGGCTCTGGGCTCCCCGGCATCCCCAAGTTTGGGCCAGAATAATAAATCATAAAGTTCCTTGTGCTCCAAAGAGACTATAACATGAATAATGAATAGTATTTGCCTTGTCGTGTAGCTAAGTCAAAAAATACCATGTGTTCTCACATGCAGTGTACTTTCTCTAGAAACAATTATATTTCCCATCTAGATGCTCCCTTTGCTTATCTCAGTAGACACAGTGCCATCTATTGAAAATAAACCACCAATAGCCACGTTACCCTCAGGGATTCCCAGGAGAGCCCCCTCTCTGTGGGCTCCCTATCTCACTCACCCACCTCCCAGATGGACTGGAGGGAGTAGGCGGAATCCACAGGCTGTTCTCCTGTCACAAACTGTAATGCATCTGTTCCCTGGTGCTTTCCGTGAGCAGCAAGAGTAAGACGTTCCTGTAGGGCCCTACGGAGCCTGGCAAGACAGTGTATGGGAAAGCTCTTTCAGGCTACTCTCTTGCTTTCAGCCAGGTAGAAACCTAAGCTGTCCCATTCAGAAGAGGCATATTTCTTATATTAAAACACCACAAGGATGACTGGCATGTCCTTCTTTGAGTACTATGAAATAATCCTTTCCATGCAACAGGGCAGCAATGTATTCAAGTCCATTTATCCTTCTGTGAAAGTTGTACTGGGTACAACAGATAAGAGACTAATAATAGAGTCCTGGACCATTACTAAGGTAGCCATGTCTTTGGGGCACGTGGATAACCCGGGTTGCTGTAAAATTCGCTTGGGCCAAATTCCACATTTTAGTTAATCATGTCCTCTTCAGGTGGCAGTGTCTCTCAGTTTGATGCATGGGAAAATGGAAAAACAAAAGGAAGATTGTTGCTGATCGCCACCATAGTTAATGATAAGACAGAAAATGGAAGCTCTTTAAAATACACAGCCTTCGCACGACATACTCAACTCTTGGCCTAGCCGCTTCTCCTTTACCATTCTTCCTCCCGAGGAATCTTGGCTCAGCCTGTTGAGTAGCCCTTCAGGGACCATTTATAATTTAAAGCTCTGGTTTGAATTGATTCTGATTTGGCTTTTGGTAGTCAGACCTGGCATCCCTTCCATTTGCCCCTTCAAATCTGGCCCCATTTTCTCTATTGCATTTACTGCTCATTCTTTCTGCTTTCTTTTTATTAGATTTTCCAAAGCAAAACTCCCTGCAGTTAAGTCTGTGGTCTGGTAATTTATCACAAATATTCTTGAAATTGCCTCATTAAAAGGGGCATTTGAAGCTGAAACCTAAGCGTCTGTTGCCACGGTAACCACCGACAACTATTTAGCACAGCCTGTTTAAACCAGAGGGGGAAAAGATTGCTATGGGCAGAAGACGGAAAGTAGGCAGCTGAAGATGACTGGGCAGGGGAAAGGCCCATGGATTCTGGTGTGGAATTCTCAACCTCGAGTCAGAGGAAGCACACTCATTCAGACACAGCATTATGTCACCAGGTTGTGAAAATCTCAGCGAGGCAATAAAAGTGAAGCCTTTTTGATAACAAAGTGCTAAAACCCATGTATTGAATCTACAACTGTTTTCTAGAACTTCTTGTGGGATACTATTAGTCAACCTTCTTGTCTCAAAGAAGATAAACAATTTCTCCTATAGAGAATAGTGTCAAATTAACCTTATTCATTGCCCTTTCCAAGCCAGGATTCTTTGTATTTATCGTTATTCACTAGCCTGTAAAGGAACTAACAGTTGCTATTAAGTTTGTCTATGTGCGTCTACACACACATACACACACATATATGTATTTCTTTCTTTTTTCTTTTTTGGATACAGAATCTCACTCTATTGCTACAGGCTAGAGTCCATGGTCTCAGCCTAGCTCACATCAATCTCAAGCTCTTGGTGTTCAAGCAATCCTCCTGTTTCAGCCTCCCAAGTAGCTGGGACTACAGGTCCCCACTCCAATGCCCAGCTAATTATTTTTTTTTCCAGTTTTAATAGAGATGGAGTCTCCTTTTTCCTCAGGTTGGTCTTGAACTCCTGAGCTCAAGTGATCCTCCTGTCTCGGACTCCCAGAGTGCTAGGATTACAGGGCGAGCTACCGTGCTGGCGTTAAGCACGTCTTGAAGTGCTACAAAGATGATTATAAGAAAAGTATATTTGACAAATAATGAAGATTACAAAAAAGTACAAATCACATTCCTTCGTCCTCTGTCTTCTTTGTTTTCCAGTTGCAATTTGGGGTAGAATATTAAAGAGACAATTGATCAGGAGTGCTGAGCATTGTATTAAGATAGAAAAGTCAGGTCAGGCAATACATATGGGAAATGTAGGAAGCTCTACATTTTTAAAGTAGTTATATGCTTGGGAGTATTTTTATGTACTGCTTTTTTTTTGGTAGAAATACAGTGCATTAAATCAACAGGATTAGACAAATATGACAGATGGAGAAACACATCTTGGTGAGCAAAGTATAGAGAGGGATGCAGCTATGATGAAGAAGAAAATCCTGCAGTGTTGACATGCTGTGACCAGAAAAGGGAGGTGCGCACTGGGACGGAGTCTGGGTAGGCATTTTCAGAGAAGGCAGTAATAACAATAGCAAGGATCCCGTGAAAAAGAGGTTGGCTTACGGATATAAGCAGATGCACTAAATCTGCAAGACCAGAGCCTCTTGGGTACTGTGCTCTTTTGTTGTATTTCTAGTAGTACAACTGCCACCAGCGTGAATAATCAACTATCGGGGAATTTTGATGACTCATTCGTGTACCTACATGAGGGAACGGGGTAAGCAGAGCTCATTCTTAGGTGATCATAAATAGGCAGCTTGCTACATAAAATACTCTAAATGTTCTTCTTTTCGCCAAGTGGGTAGAAAGGTCAAAACCTTCCAGAGATAGGTGGGGTGCACGGGCGTTCACAGAATATTGAAATTATCCTGTTCAAATCAGAATGGACTCTCATCAAAGAGATGTCTTGCACATGTTTGGGGGAAAGATGGACAGAATCATTCCACGCAAAACTGCTAGTTTTGTGACCGTTAACCAGAAATCTTCAGAGACATACCTTTGATTGTTTCTGTCTCAGACCCTATAAATCCTGGAATGTGGTTTCAGATTGTCGTGTAAAACCTATAGAGTAACGTGGGTATTGCTGTTAGCTGTAAATACAGTTCATTATTATGGTTGCAGCTTGTTCTCCCTAAAATAAAATTCAGCATGTGCTGAATTTAAGTTTAGCTTGGCTAACTTTTCTGCCAAACAGAATATAAGTATACTGGATATAATACTGTGTTAGCTTTTTTTTCCAAGATCAACCCAAATTTTGAATGTTCTTATCAGTTTATTATTAAACTCTCATGAAAAAAACAAAATGGGAAAACTTAAGGGCATAATCTTTAGCATTAAGTAAACCTATTGAAATATATATTTTTTTATTTTATTTTGTTTTTTTGAAACAGGGTCTTGAAGAAGCTTGCCCAGGCTAGAATGCAGTGGCAACATCATGGTTAACTATGATCTCAAACTCCTGAGCTCAAGCAATCCTCCTGCCCAGTCCTCAGTAGCTGGGGCTATCAGCATGTGCCACCATGGCTAGTTACTTTTAAAATTTATGTAGAAATGGGGTCTCTCTGTTGCCTGAGATGGGCTTGAACTCCTGTCCTCACGTAATCCTCCCACCTTGGCTTCTCAAAGTGCTGAGATTACGGGTGTGAGCCACTGCACCCAGCTCTGTTCAAATCTTAATTATGTCACTTCCTTGATTGCTATTTTTCACTTTTCCTTATCTGTAAAAATTGGAACAATAAAACTGCTTATCTTATATCGTAGCTATGATGTTTAAAGAAAATAATAGACAAAGACTGGTGAGATATCAATACTTGTGTAGCCTCAGTAAATAATATCCACTCTTCCTCCCCAAGTTCTGAACCAATCAAGACATGGATAAGAGTAAGACAGACAGGAGACTATTATCATTGATAAAGCTGACCTTGGAGAGCTCAGACTGCCTGACCCTGAAGAGCAGGAGACTAGCTTAGTACCTGGTAACAGGCAGTCCTGGACCAGAAGTCTTCTCACTGGGCAAAGGTCTTTGCCACACCAAGCTTACAGCATACCTCAGATCAATGATAGCACATGTTCCCTGACATTTTTTACCAAAAGTTAAAGAGGCAAGATTACAAATACCCAGCCCTTGGAGAAAACACCCGGAGTGGAGAATGAGAATTCCTTCCAACAGAAAGGTTAGCACAGTGCCTGATACCAAAAACAAAAACAAAAACCATATATTATATGTCATCTATGCTTACTATAATTACTGACCCTTAAGAAAAAGTACAAATAATCACAAATTACACTTTGGACCTTGGTACATATTGGAGAATGTTAAGTGGTGAATTTTAGAAAGGTGGATAAAATCTGAATACTGAAGTTCCGTATGTGTCATATTATGCAATGAGTAACCAAAAATCATTTTAAATCAGGGAGAGACCATCGAGTTTGCATTTTCAAATATGAACTCTAACTGCAGTGTACAGGATAGAGAAGATGAACAGAGTCCCTATGAGCCAGGTACTATGCTATGCACTTAATATATAATGCTGGCTTTCGATCTTCCAGACAATCTTGAGAATGAGACCATATTCATGTTACTCTCATTTTTTTGAGGACAGAGTTGAAGCTTTGAAAGTTTAAATAACTTCCCTAAGCTTGTAAATGAAAACCTTAGACTTTGATCCTGTGTCTACCTGATTCCAGGACTCAGGCCTAACTGCATGGGCCTGGGACCTGTGCAGTCACACAGAGCCCTACCTGCACTCAGAAGGGCCCTGTTTGGGGGTTAATGTCCTGCTGTTGAAGTCTTGAAATTCTTAATCATTTTAGAACAAGGGGCCTGTGTTCTCATTTTGCACTGCTTCCTTTTTTTAATGATTTACCCAGACCTGCCAAAGCATCTTTTCTTACCATTATACCAGTCACCACTTTTACCAATCTGAAAGATTCTGCACAAATAAAACTCCCCTTTTAACCCAATAGCTATGGAAAATTACTCTAGGGCATATTAATATGTGGATGATTATATATGGATGTTTCTGCATTTATACATACAAATATCAACAATTCAGAGCCCAATCTTCGTCACCAATCTTTTCTCAGATTTTCTTCGGAGTCTAGGGACTTTGTCAGGGCCACTATGCTAGCCCCAGGGTGCAAGTGGGACCCAGGTCAAAAAGTGGTGAGAACAAGGACTGAGGCCTAGTGGGGGAGGAGGGGGAATACTTTTAGGTCTAAGCACATGTGTCTGGTCATATTCCAAGTCCAAGTCCAAATTAATTTAGGATTACCTTGTTGATGTTTTCCATATTACAGCTTCCATAAATTGGCACAAATAATTAAGGGGTGAGGGAACACATCTTGGCACGATTTCCCAACTTGTTTTGCAGCCTGACACACTGAAAGGTGGGCAGCTATGACAGCTGAGGGGGGCGGTATTTTAGAAGGACTTGCTGTGTGAATAGCCCTACACTCAAGCTTCATTTTCAATCACCTTATTTAACCATGAATTCATAACACTATTTGAGGTAGTTAGCTACTTTAAATATCTCTTTAAGAAAAAAACTTAAAAAAAAAACTTAGAAAAAATTTGAAAACACAAAAAGAAAGTTCCTAGAAAAATTATTTTAAGTCTTTCCATATATTTTCCCACGTGCGTGCACACACACACATACACCACAGAGTTACAAAATAGCAAACGATGTGCATGCTGTTCTGTAATCTGGATTTTTTTTTTCCTACTTAGCATACTGAACATTAGTAGTTTTGAAAAAAAACTGATAGTTTTTTGGCCATTTTGATTATTTCCTTTTTTTTCCTATGAAGTCCATAATTATAAAAAAATCTAATCATGGCGGTGCCTGTGGCTCAAGGAGTAGGGCACCGGTCCCATATGCCGGAGGTGGCGGGTTCAAACTCAGCCCCGGCCAAAAAACACACACACAAAAAAAATCTAATCATTTGCTTAAGCTGAAATGAAAAATCCTATTCAAAGGACATATAATGTCTAAGGCCCTTGATCTATCTATCTATCTATCTATCTATCTATCTATCTATCTATCTATCTATCTATCTATCTATATTGCTAAATTGTCCTCCAGGTTGGTTTTATCAATATATAGTCCCAGCTCAGATGGGAATGCTTATTTGCATAAACTTCTTTTTGTAAAACTTTGGGCCTAAATCTACTTGACGTTTCCTTTCTAGCTGCTCATCAAACCAAGGTGCATATTGTGGACCTTAAGGGAGCAGAAAGTGTCCTGCCATCGTGTCACACGCTGTGCCCACATGATTGTAGAGATAACACGGCATCTCTTGTTTGGAGAGAACTGTTCTTGGTTTACCATAGCTTTGGTTGTATCTTTTTACCATACCTTTGATTAGATGTGATTATTGCCTAAACGTACTTTTTTTTTTTTTTGCAGTTTTTGGCTGGGGCTGGGTTTGAACCCACCACCTCCAGCACATGGGGCTGGCGCCCTACTCCTTTGAGCCACAGGTGCTGCCCCTAAACGTACTTTTAAAAACAAACTAGGTTCTGGTTTTTTTCTGAGCTCTTCCTTTTTGATAATTGATATTATTAATTTCTTCTCCCACATATTCTAGAACTTGTTTGCCCCCTATCAAATAAAGGGATGGATTGTTTCCAGTCTGAAGTCAGTATTAGTCACATTGTTACAGGCTGTTGCCTAATTTTGAGTCCCTAAGAATGACTTATGAACAAAAATTAGATCCTGAAGAAAATTCTTCCAACGACTTCTAAAACTTTGATAGTCATTTTTACGCTTTAGTTGTATTTTGTTAGGATTGCCTATGGTGAACAATTTCTTCTGGAACTTTCTAGAACTCAACAGAGAAAAAACACTCTGAAAACCAGCTGTTTGAGTAAGGTCAGATCTTACTCTTAGGAGCTCAGGCATTTTTCCAGCTCTTAGGTTTGCTTTTGGAGAGGGGTGTTGATCAAGCATATTGATTAAGCTTCAATAAGAAGTTTAATAGGGAATTGTGATAAAGAAATCCTCTGTGGCCAGAAATTGAATAAATAATTTTGGAACACTATGACATGCTTGAGTGATAAGCTGGATCCTGCAGACACTTTTTCAGTCATATTAATAAAGTTGCCAATAATTCTTTTCCTTAGTTGCTTCCATCTCAATTAATACTGTTAAGTCAGCTGTAGGAGGACCAACAGAATAACATCAACTTGACCATTAACTCTTAACCTCAACAGCTTGTTCTCACATCATCGCAGTAGCGATGGGCTACACATGTCCAATTTTACAAATTACAACCTCATTGAAGGAAGGGCTGCAGGCACAGACGGATCTTTCCTCGTGTGGTCTCATAACCTTTCTCTGGAATAGAGCCCTAAACTCCAGGGGTAATTCATCTGCCTGTAACATAGGGAACTGCTTGTCTGATGATTAGATCAAATGAGAGGATGAACTAGGGAGCTTAGAAGGAATCCGGAAAGCACATCTAGGGCACCACATAACATTTTGTGTTTGACTCTTCTATTTTTTGTTTTGCTGTCAGCTGCTCTACTGCTCATTTGGGAATCTTTGCTCATTTCTTTTATTATAAGGTTATCATTTTATAACATAATATTGAACATGGTAAAGGTCCCCACATTTGTGGTAGCTAAAATTGGATTTCACGAATTTTTAGAACCATATTGTCTAGAAGTAATAGGGAGAAAGTGGAGCTGGGGAATGGAAATAGTTATTTTTAAATTGTTAGCAAATTTTTCTTTTCTTAGAGGGAAAATTTTGAATTTACTTTTGAGGATGGAATGCTCCTTTACTTCCTCACCTTGATTCCCAGATGCATGTATTTGTGCCACTATATACTGCCACAATAATGAAAGCATGATCTGTGCCCTGTAAGAACTCCAGCCATTCACGCTGTCGTCTCCCAGCTGCTCCATAACTGAGTTCTCAGCCGCCATTCCAGCTTTCTAACAGCCCAGCCATTCCGGAGACATGGGATGTGTGATAAGACATGTAACCCATGGCATTTAAGCCCTTTGCTGGGAAAACCCTCATTTGGGGAAGATGCCTTGAAAGGAAATGTCCATTCTCCTTTCAACCACAATCACCACTATCAGCTCCTCTTACCACTGACCCACAGACAGGGCCAAATCTCAGCGTGTTCCAGGTGGATGTATATACTCTGTGACCTGGGAGGAAATAGTGCTCATGCCGCAAGCATTTTAAAACCTTGCTAATCATAGTGCAGTAACAGAAATGAGAGCCGGTGTGGGAGTGCATTCTAAGAGTGTTTGCCCTAGGAAGATAGAACATCGGATTGGGTTGAATTCACTGATACGCGCGTATTTAGTAGAGATCCTGGATGTAATGTGTTAGCTTGTGCAGCTGGAAGTGACTTTAACATCTTTCTTGGTTGATTGACTAAAACTTGGATTCAGTGGTGGGCTACATTTAATGAGGATGACAAGCCAGAGCTTTGCTGGCATGATGTGGAGAAGGGAATCCATATCTTGGGGAAATAAGAACATAGGGCTGGGGCGGTGCCTGTGGCTCAGTGAGTAGGGCGCCGGCCCCATATGCCGAGGGTGGCGGGTTCGGACCCAGCCCCGGCCAAACTGCAACAGAAAAATAGCCGGGTGTTGTGGCGGGCGCCTGTAGTCCCAGCTACTCGGGAGGCTGAGGCAAGAGAATCGCGTAAGCCCAAGAGTTAGAGGTTGCTGTGAGCCGTGTTCTCCACGGCACTCTACCCGAGGGCGGTACAGTGAGACTCTGTCTCTACAAAAAAAAAAAAAAAAAAAAAGAACATAGGGCTGGATTTATCATGTGCAACCTCATACCTGTTTCCCCACCTGATGTTTCATCAGAAAGCTCAGAAGACATTCCCTTCCCTGAGATAATGAGAAGTATATTAGCAAAGGGCACAGCTGCATCTTTGAAATTCTCTGTGACTGCTTTCCTTTGAAGGGCAGGTTGGCTGTTGGGCATACTGCCCATTAAGATGAGCTCTCTGAATTATGATGAGCCTTAGTGTGGTTTCTTCATCTCTCTCTCTTTCTCTGTCTCTCTCATCCTGTATAGATGGGATCTTGCTATATTGCCCAGGCTGGTCTCAAACTCCTGGCCTCAAGCCTTCCTCCTTCCTCAGTCTTCCAAAGTCCTGAGATATGGCTTTGGGCCACATACGTGTCCACTAATGAACCAAACTATGTATATGGGAGTAGTGTTCTGGCTGTCAAGAACACGGTTACCCCTACTTTGAACCACCGCACCCAGCCCATCCCCCCCTTTTAGGGTTTATTAAGTTTCTTGGATCTATATGTTTATGGTCTTTAACAAATTTGGAAAACTTTCAGCTATTACTTCTTCAAACACTTTGTTTCCTATTCTCCGTCTTCTCCTTGAGGACTGCATTGAAATGAATTGTAAGCCGCTTGATGTCCTACAGCTCACTGATGCCCTGTTGATAATTTTTTTCAGTCATTTTTCTCTCTGGGTTTCCTTTTGAATAGTTTCCATTGATATGCTTTCAAATTCACCTTTTTTTTTTTTTTTTGGCAGTTTTTGGCCGGGGCAGGGTTTGAACCTGCCACTTCTGGCGTATGGGGCTGGCACCCTACTCCTTGAGCCACAGGCGCCGCCCCACTAACGTTTTTATCTGTAATGTTTAATCTGTTTTTAATCACATCCAGTTTATTTCTTACTCACGTATTTTATTTTTCAACTCTAGAAGTTTGATTTGGTTCTTTTTTTATGTCATTATGTATGTCTTTCCCTACCATGCTTATACCTTTCTCTATTTTCTTATTTATTTATTTATTTTTTTATTAAATCATAGCTGTGTACAATAATGTGATCATGGGGCACCATACCCTGGTTTCATAGACCTTTTGACATATTTTCATCACACTGGTTAACATAGACTTCCTGGCATTTTCTTAGTTATTGTGCTAAGACATTTCTATTTTCTTAAACATGGTATGAACCTGTGTTATTTCTTTCTTTTTATTTGAGACAGAATCTCACTTTTCTGCCCTGTGTAGAGTAATGTGGCATCATAGCTCAAAGCATCCTCGAACTCTTGGGCTCAAGCGATCCTTTTGCCTTAGCCTCCCAGGTAGCAGGGACTTCAGGTGCCTGCCACAATGCCTGGCTTTTTTTAGAGATGGAGTCTTGCCCTTGCTCAAGCAATCTACCTGCCTCAGCCTCCCAGAGTGCTAGAATTACAGGCATGAGCCACCATGCCGGGCTCTATAAACCTGTTTTAATGACTATGACTGTAGTTATTGGCCAGATAATGTTTCAGTCAATGACAGACCACCAATATGGTGATGATAGATCTATAGATTATAACGGAGCCGAAAAATTCCTGTTGCCTAGTAACATCTTGATGATCCTGACCCTGTGTAGGCCTAGGCTAATGTGTGTGTTTGTGTCTTAGTTCATAACAAAAAAGTTTAAAAAGTAACTAAAATCCACAATTTAAAAAATCCAAAAATGCTTATGGAATAAGGATACGAAGAAGACTATCTTTGTGCAGCTGTACAACTTGTGTTTTAAGCTAAGTGCTATTACAAAAGAGTCAAAAAAGACAAGGTTTTCCATTTTGATGGAATCAAAAGCTATTTCTGCATCTCTCTGAGCCCTGACGACGATTCCACCTGCTCCTTTGAGTGCTTGTTCTTCCAACCTTGGGTATTGTGCGTGTGCTGCTCGTGGCCCCGCTGATGAATCTCTATAAGTAAGCCCCAATAGATTCCTAGGATTCTTAAAATTATACATGACAGAAACTCAATTTCAATTACGTTAAGTAAAAAACAGCAGTATTTATTAACCCCTAACACTGAAAAACCTAGAAACAGAACTGACCCGAGAGACAGTGGGTACAGGAGCAAATGAGGTGGCCTCTCTCGTGTTCACCCTTGCTCTTTTGTCATCTTTCTGTTGTCTTGGGTTCTCTAGGCCTGATGCTGTAGGATTTCTGGAGATGGCTGGAGATGGCTTCCTCCAAGCAGAGGGACAGGTAGCCTTAAGTAGTGGCAGCTATTATGACCATCCTTCCAGGTCTTTCTGTAGGTCTATATATCAAATCAAATTTTGATATATTGGAGATGGATCAGCTTGTCTGGGCCACATGACACTACTGAACCAAACCATGTGTTCTGGCTGGCAAGAACAGGGTCAGCCCTACTTAAACCAGGCAAAATAAATGAGTTACTTGCAGGAGAGAATGACTTTATTCCTGGAAGAAGATGAAGGAGGGATGTTGGGTAGACAAATAGCAATGATTCGTATACCCAGTTTTCCCATCCATAAAGTGGGTTAAAAAACATAAAATGTCTGAGGCAAGGGGATCACTCGAGCCCAAGAGTTTGAGGTTACTATGAGCTATAACATCACAGCACTCTACTGAGGGTGACAAAGTGAGACTGTCTCAAAAAATAAAAAAAAGGAAAATGTGATAATGTATTTATTAGATGCCTGGCCCAAAAGAGGACAGCAAATGTTATGTTTTATTGAAAAACTGAGCTTAGAACCTCAAGTTATCAATACATTTTGTCCACTTCCTTGAATCATAAATCCTCAGTAAACAAGTTTCTCCTTTGTCATCCTGTGCCAAGAGTTGCTTCAGTTCTTCCTGTGGGCCCCAGTTTCTGGGTAACTAGGTTCCTGACTGCAATTTCTCAAATATACCTGTTTTTCCCTTACCTAAGCAGGGATCTTGTGTAAGCATCAAATTAGCAACAGGAAACAGATGGGCTATTCTAGTTGGGTAATTTGAGTAGAGTTTAATAAAGGGATTATTTATAAAGGTTTTGGCAGGTTATAGGGAGATCACAAGAGGTAGTTTAGTACCTGGGTACTGTCGTTTCACAAGCCCTGATGGGACGAAGGACAGAAAGGAGACTGGAGCTGGAGACAGAGTATCTGCAGAGCTGGGATATTCAGCACATATAGAGTGACCCCACAGGAAGGGAGCCAGTGACTAAATACCCTGACCTCCTGACTTCGCTACCCACCCTCTCTCTGACCTCCAGTGCTCCCCAGGGTCTGAATCCACAGAAAGCTGTAGGGCAAGTGAGCCTGTTATTAGGTCAGCCTCCCACTTGGGAAACAAAGGGAATAGGGTAGACCAGAACAACAAATGGAAAACACGTGGCATGTCCTAGACTTAGGATTTAGTTTGGATGCTTTTTTCCAGGGTGAAACAACTTATTCCTGGTCACAGTCACACAATCTGTGTCTGTTCAGAATTTCCCTGGTCTTGCTGTAAGAAAGCTCAAGTTTCTATAATCCAAAAAGGGGAAGAAGATTGCTAGCCACAGTCTGGTATTTAAGAAAATGCTAGCTATAAGTAGCTGGAAATTTGTGACCTGATTACAGGTTTTGTTCACTCATTCTGTCCCTTGGTTGGATCCTAGATGAAGCCATTCCTTGAAGGAGACAACTTTACTAGTTGACTGGTGACAATTAGCACGGAGAAAGGAGAGTTGTTTCATCTGTGGACTCATGTGGGAGGAGGCAGCTGGGGCTGGCTTTCCAGACTCACCTTTCAGCATCTACTACAGACATAAAATACACCTCATTTTTCAAAGTGCTTAGGGAGGAAGCCAAGGATGTAGGACCCGGGTAATGAAACTTAATAGTAATAATAAATCGGGGATGAGGTAAAAACCAGGTTGCTGGGAAAATAGAAAGTGAAGACAAGGGGACAGGTGAAGTAATGACAAAATGGAAAGTGAGAAGTCCTGAAAATAAACCATCTGCTGGGAGCCACAGGCAGTCCTGCCATTAGAGGGAACAAGCTTTTGCTGTGGCCGATGGACCAGGGGCCAAGCAGGTGGTGATTAACACAGAGGAAAACGCAGACCCGGCCAGCCACCTGCTCTTTATTTTGAATCTACAGTTAGCTCTCTGAAACACCTTGGAAGCCACACTGAGGCAAGTGAGGAGCCAGGAAGCCTGGAGACCTGCGTAACGCAAGTGCTTGGCCAATCATCTGGGATGGGTGGGTGATTTCAGACTGCCCGGCAAGGGATGACCCCAGTGGTGCTTTGAGGATTTTGAGTATGTTACCAAATATCTCCAAAGAAAAATCACAACACAAGGGCCCCTAGCTTAAGTTCATGTTTATTTTCACAGCCTTTGTCTTTCAGAGATCAGCCTTTATTTGCTCTGTTGCTATTGCAAGGACGGAAAAAATAGAACCATTTTAATGTTGTACTGTTTGCATTTCCCGACAGTTCAGAAGCAGCCCATTATTAGCTGGCAACACTATTGTCACATCAGTGGTGACTTAACTGCTTGGGATCTGGCTCATGAAATATCTTCCTCCTTAGTATGATTTTTTTTCTTTTTGCTTTCCTTCCCTGTTTTTTTCCTTTTTCTTTTACCTCTCATGTTTCATTCTAATGCAAGCGACTGGCTAAATAGCCATCCATATTTTTGGTCTAACTGCTGGTGCCTTTAAGAGTGGGGTACCAAGGATGCTACATATTAAGTCTGATGCAGTTTCAAAACTCTGAATCCTCTGAATCCTCTTTCTTATGACTAGCTCTGAATCAGGAGGGGAGCTGTCCCTCCCAGGTTTGGTAGGGAGGTGTAGTGTCAGGGCCTTGGGTGGTCTGGGCAGAGAGGAAGGATGGCCACTGTGGTGGTGAGTCAGAGCCCAAGTAGGGGGTGAGGTTTGGGGGAAGAGGCATGAAAGGGTCTGCTGTAGAGAGCTGGGGACTAGTGGGAGGAGAGACACTGCCAGGGATGAGGACAGTGGAGGCAACAGGAGACTGGTTATATCCAAGAAGATTGATTTACTAAGTAAATACTGAGGACAATTGGAGCTGGTTTCTCATTATCGGAGAGGAGAAACACATATATACAAACAGGAAAAACTGAAACTCCGGTGTAGGAATAGAATTGTAGGTACTGGTGCAATCTCATGGCTTTAAATATATGGAGATATAGAAGTAAGTACGGATGTAAACTACCTTGTGCGTGTGCACACTGCAACAAACTTAGAAGTTCTCTAAGTTCTAGTTTGTTTCAAAATAAAAACTAAAAGATAATTTAATGTGGTGGTGCCAGTACTATTTAAAATGAAGGTCTAACACGGTGTTTTTAAAAGAATTAAATAAGATAATTCATGCATCTGATATAACATAGTGCCCGCCACACGGTAAGCTCTTGGTCACTATTATTCTTATCTCCTGGGAGGAAAGTGTACCATGAATACTGTTCAGTATTTTCCTGTTGTTATTTTCATTAAAAATATATGTCTTAGAAATCTTTGCTTACCAGTATATACTTGCTTTTTTAAATGAATAAATCTTGCTTGTATTCTTTACTATATTACTTTTATGATTTAAAAAACAAAAAACCTCCAATAATCCTGGGGAGATAATCTGCCTCAGTATGTCATCTGCTGATGACTCATAATTTAATTAATTCTCGTTGCTAATGGAAACCTTTGGTTGAATAAGGCATAGTTGTATTTTAATAGCAGTACTTTAGTGGAGAGAATAAGAAAAAAATATCTAATACCCAATCTCTGGACATGTGGATATTCACACTAAATTTTCCTAATTTTGTAAAGCTCTGGATCAAAATCACTGAGTCATGAAAGCAGCTGTCAAACTTGGTTTCTTCAATTTATGAACAAATCCCTCCTTAATATCTTCTGTGACCAGACCATATTCCATGTTCTAGGGGGGCAGCGGTGAACAAGTCAGTCTCTCCCCTCACAGAGCTCTTTTACCCTAGTGGTGGGAAGACAGATAGTAAGCAAACAACCCCCAACTTTATATGCTACATCAGGTGATGACAAATTAAACATTAGATCTGTCCCTTTCCTTCACGAAGAAAGGTAATTTGGTAATTTTTCAAAGTTTGTGCCTTATTAATCATTTGACTTTTAGTAACCTTTTGAGTCTTGGTTTCCATACATCAACAATAGAGATAATAATAATAATTATCTTATAAGGTTGTTGTAATCAACGATGTAAAAAGCCTGGCATGAAGCCAGCCCCTTCACAGGTGCTTGACAAATAGAAGCCATGATTATATGTAAGTTGTACGATTTTTGGTTCCTGTTTTCAAGACTAAGATAAAGATTTGCAGAGAAGCTATTTCCCTCCCTGGGCTGGGTGTGTTACCAATGTATCCCCAGATCTTATCCAGCATGACTCACATTTCCTTCGCTGCCCTATCACAACTCCTGCCAGTAGGAATAGGAAACCCGCTCTTCTACTGGATTCCCTTCCAGAAGGAACCCAAGGCCTCTGTCATGGTCGGTGCCTACCCTACCATAGCCTCTTTGCACTGTCAATACTTGCATTTCCAAGCAGCTCTTCCCAGAGGTCCTCACTGAGCTCTCCTAAGCTCAGAGTCCAGACTCAGCCCTGCAAGCCATGCTGAGTATCTGAATCTTTATTCTGAGAGTACTCAGAAACTGAAAAATTTTAGTCAGGAAAACAACTTGATTTCATTAGTATTTTAAAAGGGATCTTCAAGTTGCGAGAGTTGGGTCAGGAGAGAAATCTGGGAGGGGGGAAGGTACAGGTGGAAAACAGTAGACGCTGAGTCAGGGTAGGAGAGAGGAGGGGCAAACAGGAGCATTGGTTTGAGTTTGCACAAGAGCCCTGGCTTGAGCTTTAGTCTCACTGGAGGCAGAATTGATTGTCCTTGTTGATGGATTCAGTGGACGAATGGGAAGGTACAGGGAGACTTTCAGGCTAAACATTTGGGTGACTTTAGTTGGCTGTGCCACTTACTGAAAATGGGGGGAAACCATGATGTTTCATTAAAACTCTACTAAGACCTAAAGGAATCAAGTCGAGTGCTTGAAATACTAAGGACCGAAGAGTACCCTGGGGCTTACAGGTGGCCCTAAGCAAACTTCAAGCTCTCAGCTCAGCCCCTGAAGGCCTTTGCATGGCCAGCCACAGCTCACATCGCACACGCAGTGAGAGAGGATGCCCAGGAAAAGTCAGATTTGAGAAAACAAAAATCCTCTCACAGAATCACCTATAAAATCCTCTTTGTGGTGACTCAGCACTTAGGAATTTGTAGAAACTTAACTTCTCGGTGGACCTAGAAACTAATGTTTGCTTCCACTTCTGTAAAAGCCAACCCTCGCCTTCTCCAGCTCGATTCAAACTGACCAATGAGAAAGATACCTGTGGACAAAGAACCCTTGACTGTTGATAAAAAGGAAAAGACAGAGCCAGTTGGGAGGGCGGCCATTTTGGACTCCAGTCAGCTGAAATGAAGCCCTTCCTCCACAACTTGGCGTGCAGATGTTCTTTCTCTCCACAGGGCCTCCTCTTCCTGCAACAATAGGACTCCTAGTTCTCTGCAAGCTTTAGTCCATGCCCAACCTAGTAGTCCCCTTTCAGCAAAGAAGTTTCTCTCTTCCTTCCCTATTTTGAGGAATCCTTATCTCTACCTCGGGGTAACTGAGAATGGGAAAAATCATCTCCCTCAACCCACTGGCACCCAGGGAATGGTCCCCTTTACATGGCTCAGCCAACGAGATCTGCAAAATGCCCCAATGTACATTTCCCCAAATCTGGACTCTACAGTTTTAAAGTGTAGTAACTGAGGGAGAGTTTAGTTTAGAAACACCATTTTATGATCCAAAGATTTCTTGAATTCTTGAACAGCATGGTGCAGTTAAAAATGTCTATCAATCTCATTAAGAAGCAGACACTCTGCGTCCGGCTGCCTGCAGCATCTGCACTCAGCTGTGTGGAAGCCTCACCATCCTCCCCAGGAACAAAAGAGAGGTGCTTATTGCACACGTCAACCAATCAAGGGGCCATTCACAAGAGTGAAAAATGCAAAGAACCTTGCAAAAATCAATTATGAATTGTTTTTGCAAACAAGCTAAAATCCTCCAGTGGATGCCTGCTACTACCCAAGGAAGCATTCTCATTCCCACTTTTACACAAATGCACTCCTCAGTTCTGAAGTGACACCAGATTTGCTTTCCAGCGCATTTGCTACAAATGACCCAATTTAGAGCAGACAGGGTAGGGATAGGTGGACATTCCTAGGGGACAGATTGAAACATAGAGGATAAGGTACAGAAAAGCACTCAGCTCTACTCAACGTGTAGTGAGGAGATTCCTCACCATCCCGCCTCCCCCTGCCTTGCTCTCTTGCCTCCCTGACCTTGTCCCCTCTGAGGCTGCTATTTGCTTCCCTCTGCAAGGCAGGTGCTCAGCTTCACTTTGCCAGCCTGTTGGGCAGCAGCGGAAAATAATAATAATGGCTCATAACCTTTGTTAAGCCCTTCCCTTGTACTGATAGGCTAAGAATTTTGCATGCATCACCTTATAACCTTGTAATAATTCTGCAACATGGTAATACCATTATACTTATTTTACACAGGAGAAACATCAAGTCTGAAAGATTAACTTTTTTGCTTGAGGTGACACATTTGCTAAGTGTCAGAGTTAGGTTTCTGTGACTTCAAAGCCAAGCTCTTTCCACTTTGCATTCAGTCTTTTCTTGTGCCCTTTTCTTGTTTCTCCTGGATTGTGCTTCCTGTCACCAGTCTCTCTATTCAGCTAACTTTCCTGCAACTGACTCATCTTGCCCAGTTCTCAGGCGCCCTGAGGGTTCCCTGGCAACCACCTGGTACTGAGTCCTCAGTTCTCCATGTCACTGCAAGGTGCTCTCTGCTGCCCCCACCTGGCAAGCTTTAGCACTGAGTGGTTCCTTAGTATATATTTGCTAAGAGAAGCACTGGGTTTGTCGCTTATTTCTGTTTTAATTAACCAGATGCTTATATGTTAAAATTTAAACTAAAATAAGAGTAATAGGTTTTCAATCTTAGATCTAAGAATTCATTTAAGGCCCTGAAAATTAATTGAAGAAAACTTAAATTTAACTTGTATACACGAGTCCTCAAAGTTAATGGGAAATAAAGTTTTCAAATTAAAAATTTCTTGAAGTTTTTTCTAGAGATGAGAAATTATGATTTTTAAAAATACTTTATCTCTTTAATGTATTTCTTGCTTATATATTTGTTTGTTCATGAAAATTTGCCATTGTGTTTCAGAAATATAAAATGTCTGTAATGTAAATTTACTATTTTGAGGTTATTACTTCTTCACCTAATTAGAAATAAACCAGTGTTATGTTGTAAAAAATAAATAAATAAATATTTAAAATTGAATGTCATAATGTATTATAAAAAATAAAAATAAGAGCGCCGGCCCCATATGCCCAGGGTGGGGGGTTCAAACCCAGCCCCAGCGAAACTGCAACAAAAAAATAGCCGGGTGTTGTGGCGGGCACCTGTGTCCCAGCTGCTTGGGAGGCTGAGTAAGAGAATCGCGTAAGCCCAAGAGTTAGAGGTTGCTGTGAGCCGTGTGACGCCACGGCACTCTACCTGAGGGCGGTACAGTGAGACTCTGTCTCTACAAAAAAAAAAAAAATAAATAAATAAAATAAAAATAAAGAAATAAACCAATGAGAGGCCAGTAATTATCTTGCAGAATGCTACATTATTTACTGTATTTGATTCTCCCTGTGCCGTGGATACAGAAGGTGTTCATTAAATGTTTGATGAATTGTAAAGAGCACCTAAATTGCTTTTTCAAGTTACAGAGCAGAGTGAAAAGGAATGTTATTTGACTTGGGTTAACCCAGGAATTTTTCCTACACACACAGTTGTTTGAAGGCTTTACTCAATAAAATGCTGTATAGCAGAATGAAATGGGAATCCTGTTCCCCCAGAGCTAATGACTTTCTAAAGCACTTGGCTTTCTTACTGTAAGATTAGCACTATTATTTCCAGGCCAATCAATGGGCACAACTCACAGATTAACAGCAATTTGGATCATTATTCTCCTTTCATTACACATTCATTATTTTCTGTTTGAATAAGACCTGTAATCAGTGTTATTTACCAATCTTTAGGTGAAACTTTAAACCACTGATTGTTTCTGTCTTTGCAGGTATTAAATGCCATTTCAAATATCCTTTCAATAATTTTGTAGTTGCTAACAAAGTCCATTTTTCCAGATTTTTCAGACCACTGAAGTAACATTGAACCCCCAAGAGTCTTTAAAAAGTATTTGTTGTTTAATTGGTAGCAGCTGTTCCTTAGAAAGTTACCTAAGTATATAAAAGTGTTTATTCCCTTTTTAATAGCTTTTTATCACAGTTTGAGTTATCCTTGAAATATACACAAAATATATATGAAGGTGCCCTGGAATTCTTTGATACTGAAAGTTTTAAATATTATAACTCTAACACATGCAAAAAATTATAGGATAGTAACCTTTAATTTTGGATTTAATTACTACAACTTAAAAAAATATATTCTCATGGCTCCCTGGATAGATTTCTTCAAGAAAAATTATTAGCTTATTGTAGTTAATTCTAAAGCCAGTACATTCTGTATGACTAGAGTGCAATATCATTTTCTGCTTTATCCTTGAATTCTTTCCAAAAATCATTAAGTATTGGATGCATATAGTGATAGCAGATTTGCTTAAATGTCACTATTAATCCAGTTTATAACCTCTAATGTTTTGTACAAGGAATTTCAGAAAGAAACCCTCACACAGACATCTAATGTCCAGAAAAACCAGAGCCAAACATAATGATTTTACAGTTGAAGGATAGCCAAGAGGCACATTTTCTGAGTGTGGTTTTACTGGGAATCTATGTGCAGATGAAATATGGCTCTTAAGAACATAATCTTCATGGAAAAGGCCTTTCTTGCCACAAAACTGGGCTGACTTTCAAGCCAAGGTCAAAGTACTTTCTGCAGGTCTATTTTTAGGTTTTCCATTTCTCAACAGGACATTCCTAGTTTTGAGTTAGTGCAATTCAGACTGCACCATTCCCTAGAAAAAGCAGAACTGCTGCTCTCTGCGGCCTCCCCGGCATCTCTCTGCAGACTCTGCTTTGTGCAGTAGTACAAGGGTGGATCGGAACGCTCCAGGCTCCAGCTGGCTGCCTCCTGTGGTCACCTTGACCCAGCAAGCAGTGTGGTCTCTAAGAAGGCCAAGACATACTCAGGCTCACTTTCTTCTCACCTCTTTTAGATATTCTGAGTGAGGCCCCCTTATATATCATTATTCATCAAGAATTGTCCAGATCTCTAAACTGTAAAACCAAAGGGAAAAATAGTGAAATGAAAATAATTTAGATTGTGGAGGAAGGCACCAGGAAACAAGAGCACAAATATCACAAATATCAAATGCTATTCATTCATTTTTGAAATATAATACAGAGGAAGTCTGTGAATAAATAAAAATCAATTTCAATTTTATAACATGGCCTCTCATTGAAAGGGATGAAAGAAGATTAAAAAAAAAAACCAGGGAAAAAGATAAATAAACAGTCTTGATGTGGGGAGAACCTCTAAGGGGAAAATAATAATAATAAATAATCGTATATAATTAATATAAACATATAATAACAATTATATATTATTTTGCCCCCAAAGGAGCACTAGATTATTAAAAAGAGTAATCCCTGAACTTGTTATAAGTAGAGCTTTTGTCTTATGAAAAGTTTAGAAGTATATGTGTTCTTAAAAAATTTCTTTCTCTTACTTTTTAGTAAGGAAAGATTTAAATGTTCTACCCTGGGTGCTGGAAAATGTTGCATCTTCTTTCCACCCACAGTTAACTTTTACTTCCCTCACATAACAGCCCCATCTTGTGGTTACTTATAAATATTCCACTAAAGACATGTTGCGTTTTCACAGTTATGGGCACAAGTGGAATTTCCTCAGTAGGCTGAATGAAGTTGGGCAGAAGAGTGGATATGCATCAATCAGTTGAAAGGGTCACAGACTGGTGAGGGGACTCCATGGTAGGTATTTGGTAAATATCGGTTATACCAGTGTTCAGAGATGGCAGGGAAGAGGGCATCCAAGGAGGTGTGCCCAGGGAGAGCTCCCTTAGCTCCCTCATTATTCTTATAAAGCAATGGACCTTGCCCCTCTTTGTGTCACTATGCGTGGGAGGCTTACTACTTAACACAGAGCAGTCACAATACCAAACTCCTGTATTTGGGAGCAGTTTTTATTTTCACATGGCAGAAATACAATAGGAACTAGCTTCAGAAGAATAGAAAGATAATGGTGTATGTAACCAAACAGCCAGAAGGACAGGGGAAGATTGATTCAGGGAGACTTGGCATAGGGATTTGAATGCCAGCAGGACTCTCTCCATTCTGTGTCTCCAAGTATTCTCCCTGTCTATGCAGTTTCAAGGCTCATGTCCAGACTCACGGCTCTGTAACAGGGAGAAGGAGCCCTCCACTCCAACAAAGTTTTGAAAAAGCCAGGAAAGAAGTCTGGTTGGCTTGCTTTGGGCCATGTGGTCACCCTTTTACCAATTGCAATGGCCACGGGAGTAAGCTACGTTGATCTCATCAGCTTGAGTAAGTAATCTCTACACTGTAGAGAACCTGTTACTGTTAATAAGGCTGGGGTGATGTGAAAGAGAAAGTTATCACACAGAACACTTGTCTGAAAAAAGGGAGAGAAGGAATAGTTTCCTTAAAGAAGGCAGAGATGGATAGACACACTTCACCGAAACCAGTGGCCTCCCTCCTTTCTTCTCTGGTCTATGTGTAGCATACCACCCAACAAATGCTTACTTGAGGCCAGCATGGTGGTCACACCTGTAATCCCAGAACTCTAGGAGGCTGAGGCAGGAGGATCTTTTGAGCTCAGGAGTTTGAGACCAGCCTGAGCAAGAGCCAGATCCTGTCTCTACTAAAAATAGAAAAGAAAAAAAAAAACTTGCTGGGCCTTGTGGAGGGTTCCTGTAGTTCCAGCTGCTTGGGAGGCTGAGACAGGAGGATTGCTTGAGCTCAGGAGTTCAAGACCAGCCTGAGCAATAGCCAGACTCTGTCTCTACTAAAAAAGAGAGAAATTAGCCTGGCACTGTGGCGATTGCCTATAAGTTCTAGCTACCTTGGAGGCTGAGGCAGGAAGATCCCTTGAGCGCAACAATTTGAGATTGCTTTGAGCTATGAGGACACCACTGCACTCTACACAGGGCAAAAGAGTGAGATGCTGTCTCAAAAAAAAAAAAAAAAAAGTTTGGTGGGAAAGTGAAAGATTTTCTAGGTCCCATGGTAAGTGTGTTAGTCAGGTGGGAATAGCAATGTATTCTGGAGCTGGAGAAACCACAAGGTTCTTCCCTTCTTAAATTTTTTGTGTTTTTTTCCCCTCCCTGGCTGTGGCCATGTTTTTCGTCTTCCTTAGAGCTTACCTGAAGATGCCAGTTTTTCTCTACTTGACACTGTAAATATCTTCTTGATCTTTTGTCTTCTCAGCTCTACTTTTGAACCCACTCTTGGAGCACCCCTGTACTCTGTGCCTGCATAGACCAGCACATAGAGGCCTTTTAAAAAGGAACTTAATTGCTATTCACTCTGAGGGGGGAACTAAAGAGAATAATTTAAAAATATAATAACAAACGCGAGGTGTAGGGCCCCAGGATGGGATGCAGCCAATGGGATGGACCCAGGATTGGGCCAAGCAGGCACTTGACCCACCCTCACTGCCCCCCAACCCGGTCCCACAGACAAAGGGAGGGAAGGTGTCATCAATTCACACATACAGTTCCTTTTTCTTGACCTGGAGAGACATCTGTATCAGCCTTTAACGAGGCAGATAGGTGCCTCCTTGAGCCAAATTCTCAAGGCCTTTTTATTGGGGTTTTGGAGGCGTGCATATCCAAAGTAAAAAAGAGAAGGTATCTGTCTTGTGTTTCAATTAAACAGGCAGTCTTTTGTTCAAGGAAGAGAGCCATGGGGTGAAGGGTGAAGGACAGTGGAGCGCTAAGCTACAGATCACAGGAAGCCATGGTAGGGTTTTAATGAGGGAAAGATACAGCCCACAGAGTAATTGTCAGTTGCTTTTTGGCTTTATTTATATCCTGTCTTTGCTACTCTGTTGCTCTCGACCCAGACATTTCCCAGACCAGCTTCTCATCTACTCAGTGGGACATTCCCACCACCCCTCACCACCGTAGGTGTGCAGAGCCGCAGTGGCCGAGGCCAGGGGTCTTTTCCCCCTCCAGTCCTCTGGAATGCCAGCCTACACTAGCTTGTCTCCTCAATGAGGAATTTTGAAAGATTCAATAACTTACTGAATTGTTTCCCCTATTAAGATATTTGACAGATACGCACGATCCAAAGAAAGATTTTTCCCCAAAGACCTGGATTTTGTTTAAGTACAGAAGCAACTAAAGGTGCTAAAATAATTTAAATTCACTTTTTGTTTTTCTCTGTAACATTTTGGTTTTGAGTATTTTGTTTTCTTAGGTTTTGAGACTTCTCTTTTGAGCCTTCATAATACTTCATTGTAGTTTTCCCACAACTCATCTATTTGCTGGTGTTGGAATTTGGTTATTTACAATTTTTATTATAAATAAATTTTCCTTTGTAATATTTAGCCACATCTGATTTTTCTTTAAAAGAGATTCCTGGAAATAAGATTATTAGGCATACAAATTCTTTTATTATAAATTTATTTCTTTTCCCTCATTATTATAAGTTTGTTTTTTGAAAATACTAAAAATACCTGTACACAGAAGAGAAGAAATAAAATTTCTTCTATTTTAATATTTCTAATATTACTTTTATTTTATTTCTGAAGTCACTGAACAGAGATATAGAAAGTAACTTATTATTTTATTGGGGTATTTTTCTTTTATTTATACATATACCTTAAAATAGTAATTACAAAGATGCTTCGATCATTATTCACTTTATAAAACTTCTCAAAATAACTTAATATTAATAATATAATTTAAAATGTTAAATGATGCTATCCTACTCTATTATATGAAGGGACATTATGATTAATCAATGCCCCATTGCTGAACACTGATACTGTTTCCAACTTAATGTATTATAATCAACTCTTTTTTTTTTTTTTTTTTGAGATAGAGCCTCAAGCTGTCGCCCTGGGTAGAGAACCGTGGCATCACAGCTCACAACAATCTCCAACTCCTGGGCTCAAGTGATTCTCTTGTCTCAGCCTCCCAAGTAGCTGGGACTACAGGCACCTGCCACAACGCCCGGCTTTTTTTTTTGGTTATAGTTGTCATTGTTGTTTGGCAGGCCCAGGCTGGGTTCAAACCCACCAGCTCTGGTGTATGTGGCTGGTGCCTTAGCTGCTTGAGCTACCGGTGCTGAGCCATTATAATCAACTCTTATCGTAAATCTCAGTACACATATCTAATGCAGACATTAGGTGTCCATGTTTAAAAGGACTTTTTAAAAGGATAAATGTTAGGTATTTAGATGTCTGGGTATCCATTTGTGCTCTTGCTTAGGCTCCCCCTGATGTTAGAGGTTGACCTGGCTGACGAGGCTCAGATACAGTAGAACCTCTCTAATTGGCCACCAAGGGACTTGTCAGCATACAAAACGGTCACCATAGGGAACTTCCATTGAGTACGTGAGGCGCATGTCTGGTTTAGGAAAATCAGGTCAACTAAGGAGGTGGTCAATGTAGGGAGGTGGTCAACTGTGGAGGTTCTACTCTATTTAATTGCAGACCTGGGTAATCCTGGGAAAGGTGACTAGAAACATGAGAAGACAGTACGTCTGTCACTCTTTCTTTCTCTCATTCTGGTAGAAGGTAAACAGAAGCAAAAATCTCAGGTTGGGTACTTTGGCAAATCACTGGAACAGATGTGTTCCACAAAGAAGAGGTGAGATGATAGATACAGGGTCCCTGCATGGCAGCAGGCCCTCAGCAAATAGTTATTCTTCCTGAGAAGGAGAAGGGCCAGGCACCTTTACATATCTGGGTAAAAACACCATTGGCATCAGTGAAAACCTAACGGAAAGACTCCACACCAGCGCATGCGTATGAAGGAAAGCTTTATGCAGCTTCTTTGTGTGAAAGACAAGCCCAAGGGTTTTGTTTTCTGTTGTTTACATAGGAAAATCACAGACAGGGGCTTCCCAAGAGACTGTCTTCTGTTAGCCACTGTCTGCTCCTAACAGCTACAGAGATGCTCTTCCGCCCACAGCTGCGGCAGCGCCTGCTTCCGCAGGGTTTCTGATGGGGAAGAACTGAGCTGTTTAGGCTTGAACTGCCCACCTGCTGTTAAGTAACGTTCTGTCTCTAACACACTCTTTCCACTTAGGAAAATGTGCTGCAGCATTTACTATGCACCTGCTTTACAAGCCTGTACCGCAGCTCCAAGGCCCAACTCCAAACTGGCAAGAGGTCTCTGGAGACTTTGCTGTCGTTAGGAGGGAGACCAGAGTTGGGATGGGTAGAGTTTGCAGCCAGTCTATTAGGGGGTCTCTGGGAATCCATCAGGAAAGTGAAGCAGGGGAGCCCATCAGTGGCTGCTGGCCTCACGTATCTCCCTATGGAGAGGAGGCATCAAGCTGCAGGAGTTCTGTAGCCTGGGCTCTGCTACAGCATTAAGCTGCAAAGTAGTAAGTTTTGGTTATGGGCTTCCTAGAATCCAAGCTCAAGCCACAGTTTCCTTGATGGTTTTCCAACAGCACTTCGACTCTTATTAAAAAGTACAGTTAATCCTGACTCTTTCTTGCCCCAAAATGTCAGAAAAGAAATGTGTTTCTGATAATAAATGCTCCTTTTGCTGCACAGCTATATTTCATCAGGACTGTGGTAAGGAAACTGCTGTTGGACAACATAAAACTAAGCAGCCAGACCAAAGACATGTGTCTTCTATAATTTGCTGCTAATTGACACAGTTATTCTCTATTGCCAAAAAAACACAAAACATCCCCCCTCCAATAGAGATCTCACCAATTTCTACCACATTCAAAAATACAATACAAAATACCAAGTTTCCTAGGGAAATTTGGTTCCAAGTAACTCTTGGATCACAAATTTGTTTTGGAAATGATGCTTGTATCCCCCAAGCATCCTTGGGTTCTATGGTGATGGATTACCTGGAGTGCTCAGTCATGCTGATTTGGAGGAAGCAGAAACTTGGATCCAGCAACAGTGTGGATAATAAAATTACTGGCATTCCTATCCACAAGAGGTCTTCTGAGCATAATCTCATTAATCTTAATTACAGTCATTTAAAAAAGTACCAGATTTTTAAAAATTTATGATTGAGGAAAAACACATAAACTTACTACTGTAACCATTTTAAGTGTACAGTTTAGTAGTGTACATTCATGTATGTATTTTATGTATATATAATATATATGTATACACACATGCAGAGGGTGGAAAATACGTATACACACGTTAGAAAAGGGAAAAAACCTGTGTTAGAATGTAGTATTCAATATATACTGATAACTGTGTTTTAAAAACCTGTTAGCTTTTCAGAAAATAAAACATAGTAACATTTGTTATCAGCATATATTGTTTATCTGGTATGTCTTGTAATGGAAGAAGTCATACCTGACTTGAGTATTACACACACACACACACAGACACACACTGGAGCTACGTGGATCTCCAGAACTTTTTATCTTGCAAAACTCAAACTTTCTACCCATTAAACAACAACGGCCCATTCCCCTGTGTCCCTAACCCTGGTAAGCCACCAGTCTACTTTCTGTTTGTATGAATTTAACTGCTTCAGATTCTGCATATCAGTGGAATCATATAGTATTTGTCCTTTTCATGACTGGCTTGTTTGACTTAACATAAAATCCTCAATGTTGATCCTTGCTGTATCCTGTAATAGGATTTCCTTCCTTTTTAAAGGCCTAATAATAGTCCACTCTAGTATATGCCACCTTTTGCCTACACACTCACCTGTTGGTGGATATTGGGATTGCTGCCATCTCTTGGCTGTTGTGAATGGTGCTTTTAGGAGCATGGGTGGTGTGCCGATATCTGCTGGAGACCTTGCTTTCAACTCTTTTGGATATATACCCGCCAGCAGGATTGCTGGATCATATGACAATTCTATTTTTAATATTTTGAGGAACCACCATACTGTTATTTTACAGCAGTTGAACCATTTTACAGTGCACAAGAGTTCCAATTTCTCCACATCCTCACTAACACTTTTTTATTTTCTGAAAAACTAACAGGTTTTTAAAAAACAGTGAATACCATTTTTTCTAGACGTCAGGTGAGAAAATTACTTAATCAGCCCTTTCCATTAAGACCCTCTTTTAGCGTCCTTGGTATTTATTGATTACTTTGCAGGATTCAAGTTCTTTCTTTTTTTTCTTAATTTCAGAATATTATGGAGGGGATTCAAGTTATTTCATCAAGGGTCCATCTTATGCAGAAGTTTATGGGCGATTTACGTTAGCAGAAATACTCTTGGGAACTAGATAGTGTGGTGAAGTTCTATACGGTTGGTGTGTTTCTGCCATTTTATTTTTTAAAAGGGAGCTCGGAAAACAAATGCTGTGGGTCAGTCTCCATTACTCTAGCCAATCCCTGCTTTCTGTGGAATTTGAACTTGAGACTAGTTCAGGCAACCCTGACGGTTGCTAAGCTTTGTCTCTAATCCTGGAGAGAGATGGAGGATTTCTCAATAATTCTGTGTTGAGATGGTTCCCTTTTTTCCTCACCACAAGCTGAATGAGGTGGCTAATGTTTCAGGCACAGGCCCAATCCTCTTCAGTTTTCCCCTCTGAACAAAAGGGACGGCCAGGGAAGAATGAGTGACTAGACTTTGTAACTGCTCATTACAGGACCATCTATTATGCTTTTTAGTATGCAGTATGTTAATAAGCCAAGATATTATGGCAGAGGGTCCGTGACTAATCTACCGTAATAAATACGAGTGATGGCAGGATACTAGAATTTTCTATGGATGTAATGTGCTGCTTGCAAAGTGTGACATTTTAAATAAACTTTATTCTTCAGGTATTTAAAAAAACATAAAGGCAGTAATGAAATGTAGAGCACAACATTAGTTGACACAGCAATTCCTACCTCCCAAGACCCTGCTAAATAACCAGAGTTTAAATCTTTATCTTAAAATATACAGCTCTTCTATGATTTTAAGTGAGTTGTAAAACTTTTATGGAGTGTGCCCTAACTTTATTTAAAAAATACTCTCCACTTTTACAGCAAAGGTGACCCAGAAGTACCCTGTGGATAATAGAATAACATATTTAGGCTATTAAATTCGCCTCTCTGGACAATACAGAAACCATCCTGGTACTTATATCTCTCTCTAAGATAGAAGTAGGAACAGAGGAGAATCTTGAATTGGCAGTTTACCCAAAACTTACTGATTTTAACTCTGGAAGTAACAGAATTTTAACTCAAATGGGCACACAAAATTTCTGCTACCAAGTTGAAACAAGGATTCAAAAGCTAAAGGTAGCTATTAAGGAAACATAGTCTCACTCTGTTGCTCTGGGCAGAGAGCCTTGGTGTCATCATTGCTCACAGCAACCTCAAACTCTTGGGGTCAAGTGATTCTCTTGCTTCAGCTTCCCAAGTAGCTACAAGCAAAAGCCATGGTATACACCTTGTTTTTCTAATTTTTTTTTTTTTTTTTTTTTTTTTTAAGTAGAAACAGGGTCTTGCTCTTGCTCAGGCTGGTCTCAAACTCCTGAGCTCCAGGGATCTACCTACTTCAGCCT
Organism: Nycticebus coucang; assembly: GCF_027406575.1. NCBI lineage: Eukaryota > Metazoa > Chordata > Mammalia > Primates > Lorisidae > Nycticebus > Nycticebus coucang. The sequence continues at coordinate 53,561,642 of NC_069786.1, forward strand.
CCTAGAGTGCTAGGTTACAGGTGTGAGCCATCACGCCTGAGCAGAGAAAATCAAATCTTTGTACACTTTAATGTTGAAATCGTGAAAACTCCATACCCTCCAATATCTGGTTTACATAATTCTAAGTTTTGGGGCACCCAACTCCATAAGCTGATTTAGTCCTCTGGGATGAATCCATTCCCATATAAACTAAATTTAAGTCCAAAATGAATTAAGATACTCTAATCCTTTCTACGAGTATTTGTTGCCAAATCCCATCACTGAGTTACAATTCTCTGATCACATCAAACTTCTTCTATACATTTCTCAATGAAGTGTAAAAATTTAGTTTCTACCTTTCTTATTCTTTTTAAGCTTATATATTTTGCATAGTTGTAGTCAATTACATATATATGTTTTAATGTATATTAATATACATGTTTTAAACATATATATAAAAATACACAGTTTGGTCTTTAACTTAAGACAATACATGGAACCTCATTTTAAACCTAATGATAATCAATAATGTTTTTTAAATGAGAAAACAATGGATTAACCTATTTATTTCTTCACTTTCCCCCTGAAGACACTTGGAATTACAAGTTGTATCATGACCAAAGGAAAGCATTCATTAAAGGGCCCCTAATATGAGGTGCCATATTAAGTGCTATTCAAGGACTATTAGTACACTAGTTTTAGTCACTAAATGAAAATTCTACTTCCTGTCAAGTCCTGGGAAATAGCTACACTTCCAAAAATATTTACTAAGAATGCACGTGTTTATAGATTTCAGAGATCTTGTTAAAATTGTTTGGATTCTGCTAATATTCTCGGTTCCAATATTTACAGGGGGTGGTGAAAGTGGCACTGTGTCTTTTTTTTCTCACTAGGAATCCACCAAGCAAGCAATAGCTTTTTTTTTATTTGTACTCAATTATCTTCCTCTCTTCTCTCTCAGGCTCCTACCTCTGTTTCTAAGGGAAGAGGCCCCGGGGAGTAGCCACCAGGTGAGTCTAGAAGAGCCAGTGGAGAGCAGGTGTGCAGCTGCTGCCCTGGGGCCTGTGTGTGGGGGGGAGGGATGGGGTGGGGGGGTTGTGCTGGTCACTGCTCTGCTGGGAAAGCTGGTGTGGAGTGAGGACAGATGCCCTTTGTTTCAGGTGATGTTAGGTGTCTGGTAAGAGTTTGTGCTAGGTAAAATTTTGGAGGGAGAAAGGATATCCTTCTCCCTTTGTCAATAGACTCTTCCATCAGAGGAGACGGAGAAAGATCTGAGAAGAGTGGGAAAGAGAAGGCCAAGGAGGGGTGAGCCAGTGGGATGTGAAGGGGGGCAGGAGAGGGCAAGCTGGAGAGACCCCGGGCTTGGTAGGACAGGTGGTGGAGGGGGAGGAGGCCGGAGGAGGGAGAAGTTCAGATTCCCTGGACCCCTCTCAGTAGGCACCGCCATTATCACACCACCTCCTCTGAGGCCTCCTATCACAATCTGAAAATGGTCATATCACTTAAAAATTTATTGAAAAGGCTCTCCACTGAGAGAGAGAGGGTATTACTTCTTAACTATTTGTATCTTCCAAAAATGGGAAGAAATACAATCCTCTAACATGCACACACAAATTCTATCTTAATAGCATATGAATAAAATGCATAATTTATTTTCCAAATATCCTTGTGGCTTTTAATTTATATGTATGCCACTATAATTTTTTAAAAGCCTATTTCAAGGGGCTAGCATGAAAGAGCTTTTCGGACAAATCTGTATTCCGAAGGTGGCTGCATAAATCTATATAAGTGTTAAAATTTATAGAACTATACACCAAGAGAAAAAGTGTCAATTTCACTGTATTATAATTTTTTAAAAATGAAATAAAACATTCTACTTCTGCAAAAAAAAAGCCCAGTCTCCTTATAGATACAAGGTCTCTTTCACTCTAATTAGCACAAAGGCTTAGGTGAGCGCAGAGTAAAGACTAGATTTACTCAGATGGCCCGGATTTGCCCTACAAAAACATTAATGCGTTAAACAGCGCTTTTTTTTTTTTTTTTAATTGTTGGGGATTCATTGAGGGTACAATAAGCCAGGTTACACTGATTGCATTTGTTAGGTAAGACTTGTTCAAGGCTTGCTGTGAAATTCCCCCAAAGTCACTACCCTCGAGGAGCCAGTGTTTGCAGAGTGTTGGAATGAACTCATATTCAGGCGTGCGTTCCCTTCTGACTTGGCGTTCTCATTTTTTTTGAACATCACTGGTGCTCCTTTGCAAAGCGCGGTTTCGTTCCTCTTCTTTCCTCGGAAGGGCTGGTCTGAGGATCCCTCAGCTGAGATCCGAGCGAGGGTCAGCGTCCTGTGTAAGGGAAAGTCCTGTACGATGCACCCCGCACAACCCACGCGCGCACCGCCCCGGACTGCTCAGCTTAGCTCCGGACACGCTCTCAAGCCCCCTCCAACTAGCCCTCGGCTCCGGGTCCCTGACCCCAGGAAGAAGGATGCACGCGAGTCAGTGCGGCCGGAGCGCCGGAGGAGCTGCTGGAGCCGAAGCGCAGGTGCGGCCGGGCTCGCACGCCCCGCTGGCGCCGCTCCGGGGGGGTGGTCGGGGGGCTCCGCCGCTGGTCAGGGACCGTGAACGCAACCCCTGTGACCAGAGACCGGTGAGAGCGCGGAAATGCTGGGGCAGCCCGCTGTGGGAGTTCCAAGGCCCTATTGGTCCATTTTTCTTTTTCCGATTTTTGGTAGAGACATTACAGGGAAATGTTTCTTGACTCTCGGAAAAGCCCAAGGACAAGGGGAAGTGGACGCAGACCCTCAGAGTCAGAGGCCGTGGGGTAAAGCGGCGGCCGCGACTGGGCTGCAGACCAGGGCTTCCGTGCAGCCTGGTGACTCCCATGGATCCTTTCTTGAGGCAGTGCTTTCAAATAAATGCAATAAAATGCCTAGGAAACTATGCATCGAAGGAAGCTATTGTTACCGAAATACAAGGGTTAAGAGCTATTGTCTCTGTGCAGTACAACGGGTCTTGCACTGCTAAATGTTTTGATTTTCCAAGAAAAGCCAAAAATCCTAACTTTTAAAGAAAGTTATTTTATTTATTTATTATAAATAAATCAATAAATTTATTTATTTATTATAAATAAATAAATTTATTTATTGACTAATGTATTTATCTATTGACTGTGTCACCCTGGCTAGAGTGCAGTGGTATCATCATTAGCTCAGTGCAACCTCAAATTCCTGGGCCCAAGTGAGAAGGCTTAGCCTCCGGAATAGCTGGGACTACAGGCACCCACCTCCGCACTCAGATAATTCTTTTATCTTTTTGTAGAAATGGGTTCTCACTCTTGCCAGGCTGGTCTCAAGTGATCCTGAGCTCAAGCGATCCTCCCACCTTGGCCTTCCCCACTACTAGGATTACAGTCGTGCACTTGGCTTCATTTTCAAGTGTTAGTGTTTTTACTAAGCACATATCTGGGTTGGTGCTGGCAGCTGATCTAATGTTGAAACTCCATATCAAGAGTCCAGGGGAGTCTTAGTACACCAGAAAGTCTGACAATATCATATGGTGGCAACACATAAGACTAGGGACAGTGTCATGCCCTAATCAGGGAAAGCCGATCATATCATTGTCACAGCTATCTACCCAACGCAAGAGGACAAAAACATGCAGAGAAGAAACAAGTATCTTACGTGCTTGAACTCAAGTTCATCACAAAACTACTTATTATTTTCTTTTCTTTAGGATTTTAATTTTAGTATCCCACCTTCTGCTATAATTTCTTATGAAGATATTTAGAGAAAATTATTAAAGTTTTGGCTTTGAAATGTAAAATTTTTAATTTGCTTTCATGACTTCTTAGAAAAGAATTCTTAGAAAATGGCCTTTTCACCTTAGTGGAAAGAGGAGAGAGCTAGTGTTATGCTATCAACCTAGACAGCTAATATGTGGGAAGACATTTAAGAAAAAAAACGAGAGAAAGTCCCCTTTTTGGTGAAATTCTTAATCTCTACAAAGGAGTTTTAACCTGTTCTAAACATAATTGGCATTAGGTAAAATCAGATAATTATTTAAAGTAATTAGAAAAGGGGGAGGGGGTGGGAGGGATAGTAGCGGATAGTAGGGGGACCACAACTATGGAGCACACTGCAAGTACAAGTTGGCTCTATCATGTGTAGACCACAAATGTCCTAATGCTATAATTGGGTAAATGAGGTGAAAGCTATGCTGATTAGTATGATGTAAGCACTCCAATTTGTACAAATAATCAACACATTGAAAAAGCATGAATGTATTTATGACCTATGTACAAAAGACTTAATAAAAAAATAATTAGAAAACATATTGATCTCAAAGTTGTCATAGAATCCACATACATGTATGGGTCCCCACATTCCAGAAAGTAGAACATATGCCATGAGTTCAATCAGTGTAAGCCTTTATTTTTTTTTTTTGAATATTTTTTGGTTCTTTAAAATTTTCAGAATATTATAGGGGTACACAAGTTTTGGTTACCTAATTTAATGATATACATTTCAGGTCAAAATTATAAGTATGCCCTTTCCCCAGAATGTGTGCATTAGATATGAATGAACCCATCACATCCTCCCCTTCCCCCCACTTGAGTTCTTTTGACTTTTGCTTCCATATGTGAACATAAGTGTTGATTGACTAGTTCCGATTAAATACTGAGTACTTGTGGCGTTTGTTTTTCCGTTATTATGGCACTTCACTTAGAAGAATCGTCTCTAGTTTTATCCAGTTACTACAAAAGGTACTAGATCACTGTGTTGTTTATGGCTGAGTAGGACTCGGTGTACCTGCACCACATTTCATTGATCCACCCATGCATTGATGGGCACCTGTTTCCGTATCTTCACAATTGCGAATGTGTGAAGAAGGGTTTAGGGATGACTTTTCCTAGATGAGTAGCTTCTAAATTTTTTGACCACTGTGTACAGTAAAGAAGCATCTTTTAGCACCACAATCCTATATATAACAAAAGTTCCATGAACTATACTTGCTTTTCCTAAGAGCAAGTTTAAAAATGTTAGTCTAAATCCACTAAATTGATTCACAACCCAATAACTGATTTCTGCACTTTGATAAACAATTTCATGAGGAGCCACCATCCTTCCTCTATCCCAGGCACAGGCTTCCTTTTCCAGGTCCTCCCCCAAATGCCCCAGAGTCCAGAGTCTGGCCAGGTCCTTCTTTCCTCATCCAGGCTTGCAGATGTTCTGTACAATAGTCAGCCTACATTCCTTTAATTCCTTGATTTATTCATTTACTCACTTTTTTCATTCTTAGAGTCATTCATTCAAAGAAACATTTACTGAATATTCAATATGTGGCAGCCACAGACATTATATCCAGGGCTACAGGCATAAAAACAGATCATTGCACTTGAGAACTGAGTTGGGTATGCACAGGGGATGATGAGGAGGAGTGGCACTGTGTGGTGGCTGATGGTGACTTTGAAAGGATACCAAGGATGATCTTGGTGATTTCTCCGTCTAGACAACCTCTCGCAGACATCTCAGCACCCTCCCAAAATGAATGCTCCAGCAGGAAGTTTGTCCTGAGGCAAGAGGCCTGGTTGTGGGGAGAGGTTTGTGTGCAGAAATCTTCAGAGGACAGTGGGGCCAGGGTGGGAAGGGTGTGGTGAGGACCTAGAATTGTTGTTAAGGGATATTTGGAGGGCTCTCAGCCCAGTGCTGTTTCACCCCCAACACAGAGAGCTGATGACATTGCCAGATTTGTTGTTTTCGTGTTGACAGAGGATCTCATCTCTCATTGTGGCACTTACTAAGAATTACTCAATACAAACAACAAAGGAGTAAACTTGGAACATGGGACTCTAAAGAATCACTTCTTCCTCTGAAAGCTCAAAATGAGATCACAGTATGTCAGAGTTGAAAAGAAGCTAAGCGATAGTGATCCAGCTGCTGCCCCTGACAGTGAAGACTTCTGTAGCCAATGACCTGCCCAAGTCTCTGTCTAGTTATTCATCCCTTTGTAGACTAAAATGCAGGATTGGTTCTTTTGTTTCTTTGTTTGAGACAGAATCTCTCTCTTTTGCACAGGCTAGAGTGCAATGGTGTTATCATAGCTCACAGCAACCACAAACTCCTGGGCTCAAGAGATCCTCCTGCTTCAGTCTCCCAAGTAGCTGGGACTACAGGTGTGCACAAGCACACCCAAGTTATTTTTTTCTATTTTTCGTAGAGATGGGGTCTAATTCTTCCTCAGGTTGCTCTTGAACTCCTGAGTTTAAGTAATCCTCCAACTTTAGCCTCTCAGAGTTCCAGGATTGCAGGCACAAGTCACCATGCCCAGCCCAAAATACAGCATTGTTAGAACTTTGATGTACATTAAAAAATCACCTGAGACACTGGGCATGGTGGCTCACACCTGCAATCACCTGAGAAACATGTTAAAAGTGTAACTCACAGGATTTATGCCTGTACATTGCAATTCTTAGGTCTTGGTGAGCAAAACCCCAGAAATTTGCATTTAAATATCTTCTTCAGGAATTATTATTTTTTTTTTTTTTGAGACAGAGACTCACTTTGTCACCCTCTATAGAGTGCTGTTGGGTCATAGGTCACAGCAACCTCTAACTCTTGGGCTGAAGAGATTCTCTTGCCTCAGCCTCCCTAGTAGCTGGGACTATAGGCACCTGCCACAACACCTGGCTATTTTTAGAGACAGGGTCTTGCTGTAGCTCAGGCTGGTCTGGAAATCAGGAGCTGAGGTGATCTGCTCACCTTGCCCCCCCGCCCCCAGCCCCCCCGCCGAGTGCTGGGATTACAGGCGTGAGCCTCTGCATTGGCTCTACATTTTTAAAATATAGTAATCAGAACATATTGGGTTTGAATAAGACAAAGACCCGGGCTTCCTGAGAGGTTGTTTCTTCTACTAACTGAAACTTGGCTTAACTAGGGACAATCTTCTGTCAACTAACCGATTGAGGCCATTTAAAATGCCTTCCTTTGCTCCAAGCTTCCAGGAATCACCACAAATTGTCCTGTGGAAGAACAAAACTGGGATGTAAGCTGCTAGAAAAAAGACAATATAGGAAGTTAATTTAATTGGCAGTAGGGCCCCAATCCCTGAGAAAAACTACGTGGCAGTTTCCACAATGACCACAAGGTGGCGGCCTTCCGCGTCAATTTGAAGAAGGCAGAGAGTTCCCGTCAGGTTTAGCTTATTTTCAATATTAACTACGTCATTAGTTTTTAAAGTGAGCATTAATTTTAAAAAGATGCAAGAAGTCGTTTTCACAGAAGAGCCTTCAAATTCTCATTTCAATGAAATATTGATATGCTCTAGACAGAGGAATTTAGGGAGATTTCCACATCAGACCTGTGAAAAAAGATAAAAATCTGAGAAAAAGCCATATGCAGTTTTTGCAAAATGAAAAATGTCACCCGAAAAAGGGTTTTAAAGGTGTTCTGAAAGGTTGACTTTTTGGAGAATGCAAGTATCATCTGGTCATTAAAAAATAGAAAAGGCAACATCTGGTGAAATTTCCTTTTTATTGTTGTATACCAGGATCAGAAAATGAAAGAGAAACAGAGGGAAAATAAAAGCTCCGGATAAACCTAATGACACCAGGGCAGTTGTGGACCAAAAATGATAACAGAGCTGCGGCTTGGCCAGTGCACACCTGAGCCCTTATTCCCAGCAAGTCTCTGTGCTTTGCAGACACAACCCTAATTGCCCTGGAGAGTGGAGGCCACAGGCCTGCAGGGAGGTGAGGGAGGCCAGGCTGGCTGGAGCAGGGTGTGGGAGGCCTTGAGGACTCACCATAACACAATTTCAAGCCAAGCAGTATAGCCTTAGAATTCTGGCAGGCCAAGCCATTGTCAAGGTCACTGCAGGCCTATGACCTCAAGGACAGAGCAGCCAGTGGTTGGGGTTTACGCTGAGGCTGAGGGCACCTTTCCATAGGGATAGTCTGCAGAATATAGCAAAGGGCTCAGACCAGCAGAGAGTGCTAGGGACAGGACTGCTGGTCACTTAGTGGGCCATGTATACATCTGTGTACACTTACTGCAGAAGGCAAGTCCTGCCAGAGCCCTGCACTGTGAGCGCCCCCAATTCATCTGAAGGCAGGAGCAGTGTGCCTAGAGGGTTAGCAGGAAGGGCGTGTAGAGGGGTAAAAATCACATCCTCAGTTTCCAAGGGCACCTGGGGAACTTGGCCTCACATCCCACCCTCTTGTTTCAGCTTCATCTGGGAGGGGAAACACAGGAAGGCGTGCGGACACCATTAAGGGAGGCAGGGGGCCGTCAGGACACGAAAGGTGGGAGGGTGGACGGCAGCGCCCCAGCTGAGATCCGCCTTTCTGCCCTTCCCCGCGGTCGCCCAGCGTGCTCTTTGTCAGGATGGGGAGTGGTAGGAGGGGGCAGGCTCTTGTCAAGAAGAGTGACAAGAGATCTGAGGGGGCCTGGTTTCTTAGTGATGTGGGGAATGTGGGAGAGATTCCTAAGACATTTCTCTTCTTTCTTTTATATTCACAGGACAGCATCTGGGATTGTAAATTCCTGGGGCATTGCCCTTCTTTCTAGAATATGCCTTCCACTGTCAAGGAGAAAATAGGACAGAGTGGGGCTTTAGCAAAGGCTGTTTTAAGGGACAGCTGTCCCTTGGTTGTCCTCTGATCAGGCCAGCTCACTACAGGGATAATAAAACAAGAGCTGGGGCAGAAAGCAGGGCTGACGTTCCCTAGGCAAGAACTGTTCCTCTAGAACCGTATTCCACGGGGACCTTCTCTGTGCTGCTGGGTGGAGGAGACACTTACGTGGGGGAGGAGAAGGGATACTTCAAAGATTTTCCTGTTGGCAAGATCCTTTCTTCATTGCATTACCTGTGAGGCTGCCCGAAGCTGGACCCAAAGAGAGCCCACACTTGCCGACTGTCACATGATTGCTAGATTGTGTTCAACGTAAAATATAGCAGACATGCAGGCAAGCAGCCTAATGTAAAATCATCTTCCCCACCAGATGTGCTAAACACCTTATCTTTAGGATGCATGTCTCACTGACATGGGCTGATTGATTTACGGTTACACAGTATTGTGCGAAGTAGAGGAGGTTAGATTTAAGAAACAATTTTGATGTTTTTGTTTATTTTTACCTTGCATGGTAGATTTCATGTTTGAAGATGAGGTTTCTGATCCAGAGGAGAGAGGTTGGTGGTGAGAGTGGAGTGGGTGTGTGTGGATGTGTCCTGTCTCTGGTTGGGTCCCTGTGTCACCGGCAGCACAGTGATGGCAGTCAGGCCAGTGGGAGGAGTGGGAGGAAGGCAGCAGGCTCATCCAGGGGCCGGTCAGCCCAGCCTCTCAGCTGCCCCACACCCACTGGCCCACCCCCTCCTACTCAGCACAATCACATGCATGAGTATCAATAGGAAAGGAGTTTTACCTTAAGCAAGACATCATTGTAAGTCTAAATGGCTCACCTGTAAAGTAAGTAATAAAGAAAATTTCTCTCTAAATATTTAGGAACATTAAACTCAATATTTAGTTTCAATGAATAATAAACTAAACGTACCATTCTCAGACCAAGCAGCACTTCTTACCTGAGTTACTTGTCATTATATATTTTTTTTAAATAATGATCTCTTAAGAGAATAATGTTTCCTTTGAAACAGATGTTGTGCTGACTGGTGGTCACATTTCCAGAATCTTAGGCTTTTTAGTATCACTGTAGGTAATTAGCTGCATTGCTGTAATTTCCAGCTACTGTGGCTTTGAGTTCATCCAGCTGCCATGGAAATATTGGCCTCATAGGAAACTTGCTGAACAGCCAATGTGTCGGATGCATAGACAAGGCCGCAGAGCTACAGTATGTAGCACACTCCTTGATGGAAGTAGAGGGACCACCTAATTTATTACCTAAATGAGGATACTTTTGTGACTCCAAAGAGGCACTATTAATAATCAATCCAGAAAACATGTAAACTGGGGCAAGATTTTTTCTTCAAAGTTGTTTCACAAAAGGAGGGAGACATGGACATAAAAATAGATACAGATATAAATAGCAATATTATTCCAGTCCTCGTGAAGTTTCTCATATTCTAGGCCATTCCAAGTTCCTTTTTTTTTTAACAACAGCAATAAAATACTCTTTAAAAAAGATACAGTCCCTGAAATGATTCAATCACTGTTAGTTTTACATTATATAGAGGAACCAATGAGAATGAGTTTTTAAAAGGAGACATCAGTACATCCATTTGACAAGATGTACTGATTTGAAACTAGGAGATGAACAACCACAGGCCCACAGAAGAGAAAAACACAATTAAATTCAGGTAGGGGGGAGGAGGGAGAGGTAGAGGGATTGGTAAGTTTCCACCTACAGGGTACAATGTAGGGGTGTGGCACACCTCCTGGTTGAAGGACTCAACTACAACTGGGAGGCTGCCTAACAAGTGTGGGCAATGTAACTCGATCGTTCGTACCCTTATATTAATCTGAAATAAATTTAAGAAAAAGGAAATTTGCAACAGATTTAGCAATTATCCTTAGGGTAGTCTCTCAAACTTTAGGAAAGTGGTTGTGTTGGATCCCGTAGGATGAATGCAACTCTACTGTTATGAAAGTTCATGATTTCTTAAAGTGCTGTGTGTCAACCAACTGAAGAGTGAGGATGCTCCAGACAACTTGATAGAAGATCAAAAACTGGCCACGGTGATGAAAGAGACAATGCAGTTGGGAAATATATTTGGAGAATAAACAGAATAATTCTGAAATATGGGAATGGGAGAACATTTCTAAATTGAGTATTATTTTATGTAGTATGATTTGTAATAGTGACATAATTTAATTGACAAATTAAATATTATGAGCAGACACTTGAATAAATATTTTATTCCTATCTGTAACAGTTTGTATATTCAAAATGTGCCTCAGACCTTTTCCTTTGGATGGTCTCACAGGGAATTACTTTGTAGGTGAGGTCATCTGCTATCCAGGTATGTGTCGTAATCATCATACAGATTTCTGTTCTGTGTGGGTTTGTAGCAGCAAGGTCCCTGTTTTTGGGCTAGGAGAATAAGGGGTCCTCTTAACTTCCTAGATGGGCAGAAAATTAATCAGGACTCCAGGTAACAGAGCAGGGCAGAGCAGTGAGTCTTTGTTAACCTGAGCACAGCTGCTGTCTCTCAAAATATCACCACTTGTGGACTAAGAGCATGAGCAGATCCTAAAGCTTAGGAGGTGACAGACAGGCTCAGTAAATGACCAAGGGGCAGCTCCTTCCATCACGCTTGGTTAAGCAGCCTTTGGTCATAGACCCAAGACCTCGCCTCATTTGATATTCTGTGTACTGAGGTATATTTATTAAAAGAAAGCCACTAGGTGGACCTGGAATGAAGACTCTGTCAGCCTGGTCTCCTTTGACCTCTCAGATGCTCAGCATCTAGTTGGGGTTGTTAACTACACTCCTGTACTAACCAGCACAGCAACTTTACACAAATCCCTTCCACTTTCCAAGGGAGTTGGATGAGTTTCCTTCTAGAGCTGACTATCCTTTTGTCTCCAAAAAGAAAACTAAAAGGAGAGCAAAAGGTGAAAATAAACATTACAGAGAATAAATACCTCAGAATAAAAAGGAAATAAAAGATCAGGGTGGCCTGGAGCGATTAGGGAAATTCTCTATTTCTTTCACTTTCATGACAAAAGGAAACCAGGCATCCCGCCTCCATTAGTTGTGGACTTGCGTTTCATAGATTTTAGGGTGGAAAGCAAACCTCTGGTAAGTGGGGGGATTCATTCACCCCCTAAGGTCAAATGGCTACATAAAAAGACTCCCAGAATCAAAGAATAATCTCCCTAAACCCTAAACCCATGTCGGATCTTACTTGGCATGTTGAGAGGCTTAGTGGTCTTCATCCTAAACTTGGTGACTTCATCCTCTTAATTAGACCCTTTCAAGGCACTACAGAGATTTTGAGGCTTAGGGGTGAGAGGGGAGTACAGAGAGGTATTAGTGCATGCCCAGGACCACTGGGGCCAGTTCTCTCCCAAACCCAGATCTGTGGAGGGGGACAGTGTCAGACTGGGAGGCTTCCAGCTTCAACACCCTTCATTCTCCACCTTGCTGGACTAATCTTTCTGGTCAGGAACATCTGAAAACTGGCTAATTTCTTATGTGGACTTCCTGGCAGAACTCACTCAAACCACTGCTCTACCCTCAGAAGGCTGTGAGATGAAATTGATTCCAGGTCTGCCACAACCCAGGTGGTTCCAATTCTTAAAGTTTTGGTTTTCCTTAAAACTGGAATCCATTGGTTGGGTGAAATACTAACTTTGTTTCCTTGAAAAACAGTTTCCTCTTGTGTTAAGCAATGCTGGTTGTGACCACCACAATTATCACTAAAAGCCCCCCTGGCTGTGGCTGTCTCAGATGCTTGTCTCGGAGTGCGCGCCTTCACACGCGCCTCCACACATGCCTTCACACACGCCTCCACACACTCACCTTCACACGTGCCTCCACATGCGCCTCCACACGTGCACCTTCACACACGCACCTTCACACGCACCTCCACACACGCCTCCACACACACCTCCACACGTGCACTTTCACACGCGCACCTTCACATGCGCCTCCACACGCCCCTCCACACATACCTCCACACGTGCACCTCCACACGCGCACCTCCACACGTGCCTCCACGCGTGCCTTCACACACGCACCTTCACACGCACACCTCCACACACGCCTCCACACACGTACCTTCACACGTGCACCTTCACACGTGTGCCTCCACGCAGCTGAATGTTGTCCTCAGGGTGGTTCATCACCTTCCATGAGAGACTGGAAACCAGAGAGTTCCCAGGAGAGATCTGCCTGGCTGGTACAGGGTCTGGAAACTACAAAACTAGCAAAAGAACCGGGGATCTTTGGTCTAGAGAAGAGAATCCTAACAGAAATTGAGAACTCAAAGCTGAATTGGGGCCAGCTATTGACGATTTTGGCTCGGTAGAAACAAGAACTTGATAAAATGTGGAGTGACTCAATATTGGAGTAGGCGGGGATGTCAGGGACATCCTCTCACCAGATGTGCACACAAAGAGAGCGGGTGGGCATCTCTCAGGGGTGCCGTGCATGGGGCTCCTCTGGAGGCTGACTTGTGAAAGGCTCTGGATGTGAAGTGGGGGTTCAGACAGGTGTGTGACAGCGCGCCTACCCTTGAGGGCCTGCTGTCTTCAGGGAGAAAGGATGTTAGGTAGAAATATATGCAGCAACCTAGAATGGGGGGACACTGAGAGTTGCAGGAGGGGTTGCGGGGAGGTGCTGAGTCATGGCAGGGACTGAGGATGGTGGAGGGGGAGGTGCAAGGGCTGCAGTCAGGGCTACCCTGAACAAAGGATTGTGCTAGAACACTGAGTATGCCTAGCCCAGAGAGGAGGGCGTGTGAGGGGAGGGCTCAGAGGGAGATTACAGGTTACCATAAAGGCCAGATGCTGGAAATCCTTGGTTTTGAGCTGCTGAATAGTACTGCTTTTCATATCTAACAGGCAGCACCGGCTTCTTTGTGCAGGCCCTTGGAGAGGCCAAACGTTAGGTAGAAAGCAAGCAGCACCATGGCACCCCCCAGACCTCATCCATCACTGTGGGCTCTGGGCCTCATGGGCTTTTAGGGACACAGTACATTCCTTTTGGTTTGCCCCGATCAGCCTACCCATCCTGAAAACCTCAAAGGCTGCTGTATAATTTCCTCCAGGAGGCCAGAGGTCATTTAAAACAGCAAGTGTAGGCAACACCCAGCTATTAAAATTCAGACTCCTCCTTAAATCCTGGCCTGAAGCATTTTGGAGATGAGAGGGCCCAAAAGTGGGGGGCCTTCGAGGTCTATATTTCTTGCCTGAAATGAAGGTGTTTGGTTTCTGGGGGTGGCCTGGGCAGGCTGTGTTCCTGCAGAGAGGGGTGTGGCTCACAGGGAGGCTTTCTCTCCATGTGTCACTGGCCACAGGCCACTCTCACCTCTCTGCTTCCACCTCCTGCGAGTGCTTACAGACACATACTTGCTGCCTCTGCCTTGTTCTGCATCTAGCCGGGATCCTCAGGAAGGAACGTGAAATGACCTCAGATGGGGCAGATGGTTCAGACGGGGAGTGCTGAAGATGAGCTGCTCCACAAGAGACCTTCCAGAGAGCCTGAGAGCGGCCAGCCAGAATGTTTCTGGAGGAAAGGAGAGGAGGCTGGGCAGTGAGCAAGCAGGCCAGCACTTGGTCCCCAGCAGGCAGGGCCATTTCTTGAATGAGAAGGCAGCAGTAACCAACTTGCTCTATACAAGATCTGCCTGCAGACAGCTGCCCCCCATGTTATAATGTAAGGGGCCCCCAAAGCTCCTTGTTCCATGTAGCTACCATATCAGCCTATTCTCAGGTTTAAAATGTTAGCATTCGCACAGATTCACTGGATTTTAGCATAGATCTCACCCGAGGTTCTCTTTTAAATGTAACTTCACTGGGATGCAACGGATTAGTTTACCAGCTCATTCTAACCTGCTAAGGGGAACACACTGCCTTGAAAGCATTAAAAATTAGAGAAGGCAGCCATGACAATAAAATGTTTTGAATTGAGAGAGCAAAGAATTCCAGGAGCCACCTTTACTTCTTTTAGGATTTTCCCTGGGCCAACAAAGACCCAGGCAAGCATCATCTCCTGACTCTGGGGATCCAGAGCCCAGGACAGGGTTTCACTCTCTGAAGTGGTTGTTTTTCAAGCCAGTTTTATGTTCAGTCCCTCCAGGAGGTAGAATACAGGACTCTAGGAGTTTGACCATAATCATCAATGCCAACCTTCCAACCTTGAACTGCTTTGCCTGGTGTCCTATATGCATTTTTCCTGGCCTCAGCCTTTGAAGTTGGCTGGTGATTCTCCTATTTTCATTGAGCAGACAGCACCAGAAGGGCAGGAAAACTTCTCTGTTCCTATCCCAGGGCAGAAGCCAATGTCCCGGCTCCCAACTCATGCGTAGAGCAAAGGCTTCTGCTCTGATACTTTCCAGAGAGAGGAAGCCATCCAGCAGGTGTCAGTAGGTTAAGATGTGCAGGGAGCCTACCCTCACTATCCAGGGTGCTCTTTTCTAGTCCAGTTTAGCATTCAAGGGCCACGGAGGGGATGTGACTAACAGGAAAGTTTTGAGTGGTAGACCCTCCAAGAGGAGAGCCAGGAAGGGGAAATTGAAGTCCATTTCCTTCTAGAGAAGGATTGAGATTTGTCATGAGCCTGAAGATTCTAGGAAGTTTGTCCCATACACCCCACCTTAAAATGTATGGTGATTAGATCCACCCAGACTTACGGAAGAGCTGTGCCGGGTCCTGCCTTAGGCACCCACCTGGACCTCCAGAAGAGCTGCCCTGCGACCCACCATCGGCACCCTCCCAGACCTCTGGAAGAGCTGCACCGGGTCCTGCCATCAGCACTCACTTGGACCTCTGGAAGAGCTGCCCCCGGTCCCCCCATCTGCGTCCGCCCAGACCTCTGGAAGACCTGTGCCAGGTCCCACCATTGGCACCCGCCTGGACTTCCATAAGAGCTGCGTCGCCACCCAGGAACAGCACCCTCCCAGACCTCCGGAAGAGCTGCCCTGCGACCTGTGATCGGCACCTGCCCAGACCTCTGGAAGAGCTGCCCCAAAACCTGCAATCGCTGTGCCCGCCAGGACCCTGGCAGGAGCTGCACCGGGATCACTACCCCGCCAGCCGGGCCTCCCCATGCTCTGACCAGGAACTCCGGGAGCCACACAACCCCACGTGCTCCCTCCTGTACAGTTCCTGCATCCACATGGCCCGCTCCTCTGGCCAGGGACTCTAGTAGCCACATGCCCTCTGGAGCCCTCCCTGCCTCTGCGCAGAACCCTTCTCCTGGCCAGAGACTGCTGGAGCCTTGGGCCCTCTGTGCCAAAGTCACTGGGTGCCAGGCACTCCCAGAACTGTGTGCACCACCCCCTGCCCTGTTGCTGGATCCGGGGGTGTCACACTCCAGAGCTGCTCCCACAACCAGAACTCCCTGGCTGGGGAGCCCCAGAAGAGCTACACAGGGTTAGTCCCTACAAAGATCCAGCAACAATAGAGTGATTCCCCCAGGGTCTAATCTCAGAGAGACACCAACCCAACTCTGAGGACTGTCAGAGGCAACAGTGAAAAACAATCACGAGACGAAATCAAAGGGAAAACTATAGCAATATGAATAATCAGAGTAGATCAACTCCCCCAAGGAACAATGGGGCAGACACAACACAAGATCCCATGCACAAACAAATAGCTGAGATGTCAGAAATCGAATTCAGAATCTGGATAGCAAATAAGATCAAACTAGAATTCCAAGCAGTAACCCAAAAGATGTCTCAAGAATTTAACGAATTCAAAGACCAAAGGACCAAAGATTTTGACACATTGAGACAAGAAGTTGCAGCCCTCAAAGATCTGAGAAACAGTAGAATCCCTCAGTAACAGAATGGAGCAAGCAGAAGAAACGATTTCTGACATTGAAGACAAAGCTTTCGAATGCTCCCAAACTCTCAAAGAGGAAGAGAAATGGAGGGCAAAAACAGATCACTCTCTCAGAGAGCTGTGGGATAATTCAAAGAAAACCAATATTCGTCTTATAGGGATCGCCGAAAGCGACAGAGTGGCTTCACAAGGCACAGAGTCTCTTTTCCATGCATTTATGAAAGAGAACTTTCCAGACATGCCAAGACATTCTGAATTTCAGGTAGCTGACAGTTTCAGAACAAAAGCACGACTCAACCCGAATAAGACATACTCCAGACACATCATAATCAATTTCACTAAAGTTAACATGAAGGATAAAATTCTGAAAGCAGCCAGAGGAAAGAAAACCATCACCTACAAGGGCAAGAATATTAGAATAACTGCAGATCTCTCTGCTGAAACCTTCCAAGCTAGAAGAGGATAGTCATCGACTTTTAATTTCCTAAAATAAAATAACTTTCAACCCAGGATCTGTACCCAGCTAAACTGAGTTTCATTTATGATGGAGAAATTAAATACTTTAATGACATTCACATGTTGAAGAAATTTGCCACAACTAAACCAGCTCTCCAGGATATTCGCAGACCCATCCTCCATAAAGACCAGCATAATCCTCCACCAAAAAAGTAAACCCACCCAGAAAATTTTGATCAAATTCCAACTTCCACAGTCGCAAAAGGATTAAAAATGTCCACTGGACTCTCGAAAGACTTATCAATATTCTCAATTAATGTGAATGGTTTAAATTGTCCTCTAAAGAGGCACAGGTTGGCTGACTGGATACAAAAACTCAACCCAGATATCTGCTGCATACAAGAATCTCATCTTACATTAAAAGACAAATATAGACTCAAGGTGAAGGGATGGTCATCTATACTACAGGCAAATGGAAAGCAGAAAAAAGCAGGCATTGCAATCCTATTTGCAGATGCAATAGGCTTTAAATAAACCAAAATAAGGAAGCATAAGGATGGACACATCATATTTGTTAAAGGTAATACTCAATATGATGAGATTTCAATTATCAATATTTATGCACCCAACCAGAACGCACCTCAATTTATAAGAGAGACTCTAACACACATGAGCAACTTGATTTCCTCAAGTTTCATAGTATTTGGAGATTTTAACATCCCTTTAGCAATGCTGGATAGATCCTCCATAAAGAAGCTAAGCAAAGAAATCTTAGATTTAAACTTAACCATTCAACATTGGGACTTAACAGACATCTACAGAACATTTCATCCCAACAAAACAGAATACACATTCATCTCATCAGCCCACGGAACATACTCCAAAATCAACCACAAATCTAACCTCAGCAAATTTTAAAAAATAGAAATTATTCTTTGCATCTTCTCACACCATCATGGAATAAAAGTTTAACTCAATAACAACAGAAATCTGCAAACCCATACAAAAACATGGAAGCTAAATAACCTTGTGGTGAAGGATAGATGGGTTATAGACAAAATTAAGAAGGAAATCACCAAATTTTTGGAATAAAACAACAATGAGGACACGAATTATCAGAACCTCTGGTATACTGCAAAGGCAGTCCTATGAGGGAAATTTATAGCACTGCAAGCCTTCCTCAAGAAAACAGAAAGAGAGGAGGTTAATAACTTAATGGGACATCTCAAGCAACTGGAGAAGGAAGAACATTCCAACCCCAAACCCAGCAGAAGAAAAGAAATAACCAAAATCAGAGCAGAATTAAATGAAATTGAAAACAAAAGAACTATACAACAGATCAATAAATCCAAAAGTCGGTTTTTTGAAAAGGTCAATAAAATAGATAAACCTTTGGCCAACCTAACCAGGAAAAAAAGAGTAAAATCTCTAATTTCATCAATCAGAAATGGTAAAGATGAAATAACAACAGACCCCTCACAAATTAACAAAATCCTTAACGAATATTACAAGAAACTTTACTCTCAGAAATATGAAAATCTGAAAGATATTGACCAATACTTGGAAGTATGCCACCTACCAAGACTTAGCAAGAACAAAGTGGAAATGTTGAACAGGCCTATATCAAGTTCTGAAATAGCATCAACTATACAAAATCTCCCTAAAAAGAAAAGCCCAGGACCAGATAGCTTTACATCAGAATTCTACCAAACCTTTAAAGAAGAACTAGTACCTATATTACTAAACCTCTTCCGAAACATAGAAAAAGAAGGAATACTACCCAACACATTCTACAAAGCAAACATCACCTTGATCCCTAAACCAGGGAAGGACCCAACAAGAAAAGAAAATTATAGACCAATACCACTAATGAATATTGATGCAAAAATACTCAATAAGATCCTAACAAACAGAATCCACAACACATCAAAAAAATTATACACCATGACCAAGTGGGATTTATCCCAGGGTCTCAAGTCTGGTTCAATAAATCTATAAATCTATAAATGTAATTCAGCACATAAACAAACTAAAAAATAAAGACCACATGATTCTCTCAATTGATGCAGAAAAAGCTTTTGATAATATCTAGCATCCCTTCATGATCAGAACACTTAAGAAAACTGGTATAGAAGATACATTTCTTAAACTAACAGAGGCCATCTACAGCAAACTCATAGCCAATATTGTATTGAATGGAGTTAAATTGAAATCATTTCCACTTAGATCAGGAACCAGGCAAGGTTGTCCATTGTCTCCATTGCTCTTTAACATTGTAATGGAAGTTTTAGCCATTGCAATTAGGGAAGAAAAGGCGATCAAGGGTATCCACATAGGGTCAGAAGAGATCAAACTTTCACTCTTTGCAGGTGACATGATCGCATATCTGGAAAACACTAGGGATTCTACTACAAAACTTTTAGAAGTGATCAAGGAATACAGCAATGTCTCAGGCTACAAAATCAACACCCATAAATCTGTAGCCTTTATATATACCAACAATAGCCAAGCCAAAAAAACATTCAAGGACTCTATTCCTTTCACAGTAGTGCCAAAGAAGATGAAATATTTGGGAGTTTATCTAACAAAGGATGTGAAAAATCTCTATAAAGAGAACTATGAAACTTTAAGAAAAGAAATAGCTGAAGAGGTTAACAAATGGAAAAACATACCATGCTCGTGGCTGGAAAGAATCAACATCGTTAAAATGTCTATACTACCCAAAGCAATATATAATTTTAATGCAATTCCTATCAAAGCTCCATTGTCATATTTTAAAGATCTTGAAAAAGTAATACTTCATTTTCTATGAAATCAGAAAAAACCTCGAATAGCCAAAACATTACTCAGAAATAAAAACAAAGCAGGAGGAATCACGGTACCAGACCTGAGACTATACTATAAATCGATAGAGGTCAAAACAGCATGGTACTGGCACAAAAACAGAGAAGTAGATGTCTGGAACAGAATAGAGAACCAAGAGATGAATCCAGATACTTATCGTTATTTGATCTTTGACAAGCCAATTAAAAATATTCAGTGGGGAAAAATTCTATTTAACAAATGGTGCTGGGTGAACTGGCTGGCGATGTGTAAAAGACTGAAACTGGACCCACACCTTTCACCATTAACTAAGATAGACTCTCACAGGATAAAAGATTTAAACTTAAGACATGAAACTATAAAAATACTTGAAGAAAGTGCAGGGAAAACTCTTGAAGGAATTGGCCTTGGTAAATATTTTATGAGGAGGACTCCCCAGGCAATTGAAGCAGTATCAAAAATACATTACTGGGACCTGATCAAACTAAAAAGCTTCTGCACAGACAAGAACATAGTAAGTAAAGCAAGCAGACAGCCCTCAGAATGGGAGAAAATATTTGCAGGTTATACCTCCAATAAAGGTTTAACCAGAATCCACAGAGAACTCAAATGTATTAGCAAAGAAAGAATAAGTGATCCCATCTCAGTGTGGGCAAAGGACTTGAAGAGAAACTTCTTTAAAGAAGACAGACGCATGGCCTACAGACACATGAAAAAAAGCTCATCATCCTCAATCATCAGAGAAATGCAAATCAAAACTACTTTGAGATATCACCTAACCCCAGTAAGAGTAGCCCACATAACAAAATCTCAAAACCAGAGATGTTGGCGTGGATGTGGAGAAAAGGGCACACTTCTACACTGCTGGTGGGAATCCACACTAATACGTTCCTTTTGGAAGGATGTTTGGAGAATACGTAGGGACCTAAAAGTAGACCTGCCATTTGATCCTATAATTCCTTTACTAGGTATATACCCAGAACACCAGAAATCACAATATAACAAAGACATCTGTACCAGAATGTTTATTGCAGCCCAATTCATAATTGCTAAGTCATGGAAGAAGCCCACGTGCCCATCAACCCACAAATGGACTAGCAAATAGTGGTACATGTATACCATGGAATATTATGCAGCCTTAAAGAAAGACGGAGACTTTACCTCTTTCATGTTTACATGGATGGAGCTGGAACATATTCTTCTTAGCAAAGTATCTCAAGAATGGAAGAAAAAGTATTCAATGTACTCAGCCCTCCTATGAAACTAATTCATAGCTTTCACATGAAGGCTATAACCTAAGTATAGCACAAGATTATGGGGAAAGGGCCAAGGAAGGGGAAGGGGGGGGAGGTTAGTGGAGGGAGGGTAATGGGTGGGGCCTCACCTACAGTGCGTCTTAGAATGATTACAGGCGAAACCTACTAAATGCAGAATAGAAATGTCTGCATACAATAACTAAGAAAATGCCATGAAGGCTATGTTGAACAGTTTGATAAGAATATTTCAGATTGTATATGAAACCAGCACATTGTAACCCTTGATTGCACAAATGTACACAGCTATGATTTAACAATAAAAATAAATAAGTAAATAAATAAAAGAAAGATCATTAAAAAAAATGTATGGTGATTAGAGGGACTTTACCTAACAAATGCAATTAGTGTTACCTGGAAAAAAAAAGATGTTGAGATGAAAAGCAATACTTCATGTGAGATCAATACATCATGCTCTCATTACGATGCAAATAACAACAACAAAAAATGTATGGTGATTGACAAGAAAAGATTGTGAGGCTCCATTTTGTGGGAACAAAGCGCTGGCTGGGATGCTTTTGGATTCCTCGCTGCTTCGGTTTCCCTGTTGGGCTTCCTAGCAGCAGCCTAGCGGAAAAATAAGAAAAGATGTCTGAATATATTCAGGTAACTGAAGATGAGAATCACGAGCCCATTGAAATACCATCAGAAGATGATGGGACAGTGCTGCTGTCCACAGTTACAGCCCAATTTCCAGGGGCATGTGGGCTGCACTACAGGAATCCATTATCTCAATGTATGAGAGGTGTGCAGCTGGTGAAGGAATTCTGCATGCCCCTGATGCTAGTTGGGGAAATCTAGTATATGTTGTCAACTATCCCAAAGATAACAAAAGGAAAATGGATGAGACAGATGCTTCCTCAGTAGTGAAAGTGAAAAGAGCAGTCCAGAAAACATCTGATTTAATAGTGCTGGGTCTCCCGTGGAAAACAATAGAACCGGATCTAAAGGAATATTTTTTTTTTTTTTTTTATTGTTGGGGATTCATTGAGGGTACAATAAGCCAGGTTACACTGATTGCAATTGTTAGGTAAAGTCCCTCTTGCAATCATGTCTTGCCCCCATAAAGTGTTCACACACACCAAGGCCCCGCCCCCCTCCCTCCTTCCCTCTTTCTGTTCCCCCCCATAACCATAATTGTCATTAATTGTCCTCATATCAAAATTGAGTACATAGGATTCATGCTTCTCCATTCTTGTGATGCTTTACTAAGAATAATGTTTTCCACGTCCATCCAGGTTAATACGAAGGATGTAAAGTCTCCATTTTTTTTAATGGCTGAATAGTATTCCACGGTATACATATACCACAGCTTGTTAATCCATTCCTGGGTTGCTGGGCATTTAGGCTGTTTCCACATTTTGGCGATTGTAAATTGAGCTGCAATAAACAGTCTAGTACAAGTGTCCTTATGATAAAAGGATTTCTTTCCTTCTGGGTAGATGCCCAGTAATGGGATTGCAGGATCAAATGGGAGGTCTAGCTTGAGCGCTTTGAGGTTTCTCCATACTTCCTTCCAGAAAGGTTGTACTAGTTTGCAGTCCCACCAGCAGTGTAAAAGGAATATTTTAGTACCTTTGGGGAAGTTCTTATGGGGCAGGTCAAGAAAGATATAAAAACTGGTCATTCAAAAGGGTTTGGCTTTGTTCGTTTTATGGAATATGAAACCCAGGTGAAAGTAATGTCGCAGCAACATATGAAAGATGGACGATGGTGTGACTGTACACTTCCTAATTCTAAGCAAAGCCTGGATGAACCTTTGAGAAACAGGAAGGTATTTGTTGGGCGCTGCACAGAGGAAATGACTGATGATGAGTTGCGGCAGTTCTTTTGTCAGTATGGAGAAGTGGTAGATGTCTATTCCCAAACCATTCAGGGCTTTTGCCTTTGTTACGTTTGCAGATGATCAGGTTGCCCAGTCTCTTTTTGCAGAGGACTTGATCATTAAAGGAGTCAGCACACATATATCCAATACCGAACCTAAGCACAATAGCAATAGACAGTTAGAAAGAAGTGGAAGATTTGGTGGTAATCCAGGTGGCTTTGGGAATCAGGGTGGATTTGCTAATAGTAGAGGGGGTGGAGCTGGCTTGAGAAACAATCAAGGTAGTAATATGGGTGGTGGGATGAACTCTGGTGCTTTCAGCATTAATCCAGCAATGATGGCTGCAGCCCAGGCAGCGCTGCAGAGCAGTTGGGGTATGATGGGCATGTTAGCCAGTCAGCAGAACCAGTCAGGTCCATCAGGTAATAACCAAAGCCAACACAACATGCAGAGAGAGCCAAATCAGGCCTTTGGTTGTGGAAATAAGTCTTACAGTGGTTCTAATTCTGGTGCAGCAATTGGTTGGGGGTCAGCATCAAATGCAGCTGTGTTTTTAATGGAGGCTTTAGTTCAAGCATGGATTCTAAGTTTTCTGGCTGGGACATGTAGACTGGGTTATGGCTGGTTGCTGTGGAATGGTGGGAAGTTAAATTTTTCTATGCTCATGGTAAGTACATGGTAAAATACATATGTACTAAGAATTTTCAAAATTGGTTTGTTCAGTGTGGAGTATATTTAGCAGTATTTTTGACATTTTTCTTTAGAAAAAAAGGAAGAGCTAAAGGAATTTTATAAGTTTTGTTACATGAAGGGTTGAAATATTGAGTGGTTGAAAGCGAACTGCTGTTTGCCTGATTGGTAAACCAACACTACAATTGATATCAAACAGTTTCTCCTGTAATAATTTATCCCTGGACACGTCAAGTGAATTCTTTGCATGTTCAAAATGGAAACCATTGATTAGAACTACATTCTTTTTTCCTTGTTTTAATTTGGACCCCACCATATGGATTTTTTTCCTTAAGCAAATCTCCTTTTGGGAGATCATGATGTCACAGTGTTTGGTTCTTTTGTTTTTGTTTTTAACACTTGTCTCCCCTCCTATACAAAAGTACAATATGAAGCCTTCATTTAATCTCTGCAGTTCATCTCATTTCAAATGCTTATGGAAGAAGCACTTCAGTGAAAGTAGTGCTGTAAATATTGTGCCATAGGAATACTTCTGTCTACTTGCTTTCTCATTCAAGAATTCGTCATCACGCATCACAGGCTTCGTCTTTGACGGCGGGTGTCCCATTTTTATCCGCTACTTTATTTCATGGAGTCGTATCAACGCTATGAACGCAAGGCTGTGATATGGAACCAGAAGGCTGTTTGAACTTTTGAAACCTTGTGTGGGATTGATGGTGGTGCCGAGGCATGAAAGGCTAGTATGAGCGAGAAAAGGAGAGCGCGCGCAGAGACTTGGTGGTACATAAGGGATATTTTTTAACTTGGCGAGATGTATCTCTTGATCCTGTGGCTTTGTTGACAGCATGTGCAGAGAGCAATGATAGCAAATAATGTACGAATGTTTTTTGAATTCAAAGGACATCACGTCTGTTGGAAGACTTTGAGTTTTGTTCTTAGATAACCCATCTTAGCTGAATGTGTTAAGTGAAACGATACTTGTATTTCCCCTACCCCTTTTGTCAACTGCTGTCAATGCCGTATGGTGTGTGTTCTCTTCTGTTACTGATCTGTAAGTGTGGTAATGTGAACTGAAGCTGATGGGTTGAGAACATGGACTGAGCTTGTGGAGTGCTTTGCAGGAGAACTTGGAAGCAGAGTTCACCAGTGAGCTCAGGTGTCTCAAAGAAGGGTGGAAGTTCCCATGTCTGTTAGCACCCCATAAGCATGCTGTTTGCTGCAGTTCCATGTCCTGTGCTTGGGTGCTTTTATAAGAGTTGTCGATGTTGGAAATTTTTAAATAAAACTGATTTAAATAAAAAAAAAAAAAAAGATTGTGAGGCTCCAGACAGCCATTCATTATGTTCATTCCCCTGCTGCAGGGTATGATCCAGTCTTTCCCTCATCTTCAGGGCAGCTTGATCAAACCAGCTTTAGGATTCTCTTGCACATTGAATGAGGCCTTCCAGAGGTCCTCACACTTTTTAAATAGGGGGCCAGTTCACTGTCCCTCAGACCACTGGAGGGCTGGACTATAGTTTAAAAAAAACACAACTATGAACAAATTCCTACGCACACTGCACATATCTTATTTTGAAGTAAAAAAACCAAAACAGAACAAATACAATCACACCACCTCATGTGGCCCACAGGCCGCTGTTTGAGGACCCCTGCGAAAGGTAACTGTGGAAAAGTCCAGAGCCACTCCACCTTGGACTGGGAACCCATTCCTGGCATCAGATAGGGTTCTCTAGAAGATGTGAGGCAGCGGAGGGAGATATGCTCTTTACCTTGGTGCCTCCTCTTTGCTTGATCAGAATTTGTTAAAACACTACTATTTTCAGGTGCAGTACTCAAAACTATAGAGAATACATAGGAAAAAAAGGAGATCAGAATCTGGAAATGGGCTCCAATATTTACTCATTGATAAGCAGACCATCCCGACCCTATTGTGCTGGGTCCAATCAGAACTCTGCCCCCATTTGACAGGCCCTTGCCGACTTACCACTTGGCTCCACCTTACTACCATAGGCATGGGTTTAGGACCCAGGCTGGCCAGAGTCTACCCTTGCATTGCTATATGGGTGTTATCAGTTCCTTACAGCCAAAGGAATGAAACTGGTTCATAGATTGGTGATACTTGATCTACCAAACTATTTGACATTGTATAAAAACCAGCATGTAATTTTTTTTTTTTCAGGAAGGGATTGACTGTTTCAAAGATGTTGTTATTTTACATTGGAACTAGTTGTTCAAATACACAAGTGTTCAAAACAGTTTTCCTTGTTAAACAGCTATTATCTTTACCAGCTACTTCAACAGGGATGTTTAGGAAGTCACCTTACACTTACATTAATGAGTTCTAAGGAGCAAGCATTGTGTCAAATTGTTGGCCAAAAGTTACCACACACTTAGAGATGCTGTGCTCTGATTTGTGAGTTTCTTGGGTGGTGGAGGGGTTTTGAATCTAGACCCTAAAAGAAACAAGATTCCCAAGCTTAGAAAGTAGAAGTAGTCATCTAGAAAAGCAAAATGCCAGCTTTACTTTTTTAGTCTATAAAATCAGGTACATTATCATTATAAAAGAGCTAGAAAAAGTGTGTGCTGAGTTTTTTTAAGCCATTCTCCAAGATTCATAGTGTAACACATTCTTTTATTAAAGTCTTTTTTTATGTTTTGCAGTTTTCTTTTTTAAGGTATAAGTTTAAAGCCTTTCCATTTGAGCCTGAAGAGCAAGGTTGGCAAAGACTCAGATCATTCCCTCTATTACTTCCTCGTGTGCGTGGTGGAGATATCATTAATGGATCCCAGCACAGGTGCCTGCTGGGTCCAGGGATGGCCTTGTAATTGACCACAATACAAAGCTGTCAACATCAGCGTCCATCACCCATCCAGTAGTGTTGGTCTGTCATGTGCCAAGAAGGATGAAAGCTATTTTTTGGCATAAACCATAGCTAGTGGTGCCATTTTATGTATAGGCTCCGAGTAGAAATTTTGCTAGCTCTTATCTGTTCATAAACTGGTGTACATCGGGCCCAGAAAAACACACAACTCAAAAATCAATCAACTATAGATTGTGACACCGATGCTGTGAATATAAATGTTTATGGAAAGGCAGATGAAGATAAGACCAGTTACTTTAAGTTCTCAACATGTCAGTTTCCTGTCCCTGTGGGGAGAAGATAAATATTCATTGAATAAATCAAAGAACAGTGAATGGTTGAAATGGGGTGCGGTCAAAACTTCACATTTTCAAATGTGTTTTGCTTCACGCTGACAGGTACCAGACAGACGGTTAAGGAGATCCCAAGGTCTTCGGCACGTTCTTTGAAACAAAGTACTACATCTCTAACAATACACTGGCTCAGTCCGAGGTCTGCACGAGGCTGGGAAAGTTTCCTGTCTTCAAGTTAATTTGTTTCCTGGAATCTCAGATTCATTCTCACCTCAGAGGGCCAACCAGTTTCTAACTCGACATAAAGGATAGGCATGAAACAGTCCTTACAAGCGGAAATATTAGGAGCCTAGGGCTATTGTAATAAAGTAGCATAACTGGGAAGCTCAATTAGAAATGTATTCTTTCATTGTTCTGAAGGCCGGAAGTCCAAAATCAGGGTTGATTCCTTCCGAGGGCTCTAGGGGGAAATCTTTTCCGTGCCTCCCTTTGGTTGCTGGTGGCTGCCAGCTGTCCTTATCTTGGCTGGTAGCCCCTCACTTCAACCTCTGCTGCTATCCTCACATAGTATGCTCTCTGCATGTCTGTCTTTATGTGACCATCTTTTTTAGAAGGACACCAGTCATATTGGATTAAGGACCAATTCTACTCCAGTATGACTTCATCTTCATTTAACTGATCACATCTGTAACAACCCTATTTCCAAACAAGTTTGCATTCGGAGGTACTGAGGGTTAAAACTTGACTTTTTTGTGGGAGGGAGATAGACAAAGGATATGATTTGATCCATAATAGGGGATGAGAAAATATCTTATCTCATCAAATAATGAATGTTGTCAAAGCATATAAAGCAACATTTTATATAGTTTAGATTTATGGTGGCAGGTTCCTGGGGCCTCTGAGAGATACTAAGGCAGGCTGGAAGCGGTGGCTCATGTCTGTAATCCTAGCACTCTGAGAGCCAAGCCAGGAGAATCACCTAAGGCCAAGAGTTCTAGACCAGCCTGAATAAGAGTGAGATCCCCCCACCCCTTATCTCTACAAAAAAATAGAAAAATTACCTGGGTCTAGTGGTGGGCACCTATAGTCCCAGCTACTTGGGAGGCTGAGCCAGGAGGCTCCCGTGAGCCTAGGAGTTTGAGGTTGCTGTGAGCTATGATGATACTACTGCCCTCTAGAGTCAGGTTACAGAGCAGGACCCTGTCTCCAAAAACACAACACAAACAAAACAACATCAAGGCATTCAATAAATGTATCCACAATGGATAGAAGTGTGTCTGCTTTGTTATTTCCATCTCAGCACTGATTAGAATGTCAGCAGTCACCTAAAAGACAAAGGCTCTATATCCCATCATGAATCTCCAGAGCCATTTTGTTTTGAGTTTCCCAAGTTTGAAGATGTGAGGAACACATGATTTAGCTTTTGTCTCAATAACACCAGCTTTCTGTGTTTTATTCAGGTGGCCCCTCTCCTCTCGGCTTTCTATCTACCAGATTTTCAAGATGGCTTCGATACATGCAGAAACAGAAAAAATATTCTACAGAGGTTAAAGTGATGCGAGGTTCTGTCTTTAGAATAAGTGGATACAAAAACAGTTGGTTTCCAAGAGCCAGATTGATAACCCCACTTCAACTGCACCAGTAGGGAGGACAAAGTGAAGATACTTTGCAGTGTGCATTTATTTGCTAGTGTTTTTGTAATTTCTCACTGGGCAGATGCTGAGCAGATGATATATATATTTTTTATTATGCACCAACAGTAGAGAGACAGCTAATATTTTTTTCCAGTTCAGTTATTCATGTCAGCACTGCTGTAGAAAGAAAGTTATTCCATTCTTTTTACTGCAGGGAAAGAAAAGAGTTTGTGTTGCTCTTCATCCTTGAGCTGGAACAGCCTGTGGCTAATGCCCATTTATAAAACCACATTGGGAGAGAATTTTTTACTCTTTCTGCTTTCTGACATCCCAAAAAACATCACTGGTGAATGTGGACATTAAAAACTTTATTGAGGGTTTCTATAAAGGTGGAAAGGAAAAAGGGAGGGCTGTATGTTCCTTGGTTCCATAAACAACCAAGTCCCCAAGACTAGTGTTGTGTATGGACGCAACATACACAACACTAGTGTTGATTATGGATTAAGCATCCATTATCTCCCCCAGGGAGGAAAGGCTTCCCCCCTAAGAGTTCCAGAGATCTGCACACTGCACTGAGGCAATCTAATCCATTTTGGCTGATTCTCTCTGTTCCCAATTAAATCAATTATCTGGGTAATCTTCATAATTAATGGCAGAAGGCTTGAGCTGTCAGGACTGGCTGGAGCAAAAATATTTGGGTGTGTGCTTTAAGCCACAGTTGCTCTGTGGATTTCCAGTGCTGGGGCAGGTGAGGGGGATTAGGTATCCAATGGGGTCAGCTTTCTCAATTAGCAATGGACTCCCAGCTAAGCAGCAGACCCATGGGGTCTAGAAAGGGCTTTCATGTAGAAGTCAGGAGGTTGTGTTTCTGCTCAGCCTCTGGCACTGGCAAGCTGTGTCACACTGAGCAAGATTCTTTGCTTCAGAATGACTTATCTCTTCATCTGTAAAATAAAGCAGTAAAACCAATGGTTTTAGTTAGTATTTATGCAGTGAATGCTGAATACCAGGCACTGTAGCAAGTGCAATTCATTTAATCCCCATAACCAATCTTTTATAAAAATCAAGGCACAGAGAGGTTAAGTAACTTGCCCAAGGTCACACAGCTAGTAATTTTTGAAGACCAGAGGGTCTCTAAGCTCCATCCTGACAATAATTTTAATGGCTACTGCTGAGAATCAAGTGGAAGACTCAGTGTCCCAGCTAAAGTTTAGGTTAATTTAGATTCTTGATACTTCAGATGCATGGATTAACAATGGGGAAATCAACTGCTATCTTTCTGGAAAGGCAGAATCTCAGATCTCACTCTAAATCTGTTAATCAGAATCTGCATTTTTACCCAGATACCCACATGGTTCAAGCGCCTGTAACATTTTGAGAGACGCTGATCTAAGGCCAACCAAAGGCTCGCAGAATTGGACCCACTGCAAAAAAATTGTTTCTTCTCATGTCTGATAAGCTGTGAGGGCCCTAGACTGAGGTGCCAGGGGAAGGGTGCCATGCTTTCCTTCTGGAAGTCAGTTTTATGCCCTTTGACTGGATGAAGGCTCTGCATTGCATCTTTTCATTTCCTGCCCAAGTCATATGTACCTGGTTCTCTGCTCTGCCTCCAAAAGGAAGCCTCCAGTAACCAGAAGTAGAGCGGGAGTTAAAGATGGTCTTGGTGGGCTGACCGCAGGGGCTGGGGGAGGCCATTATGAATGGATTAATGTATATGCAGGATGAAATTCTCCAGTGTCCTGGAGAAATTGCTGTCCTAACTCTCTCCCTGGCTTCCCTCCTTTGTTTAACAATGACTCTACACAAAAGCTTTCTATGGAAAGATAATTGGATTTCTCACTCTATTTGTTGAAAACTCACTTAACATTATAATGGCCCCGGTTATATTGTTTGTATCAACTCAGGAGTAGTAAAGTATCAATTTTGGGATAAATATCTAAATTTTTGTATATACATCTAGCATTACCAAAGCAAGAAGGGGGGGGAAAGCCAGAAATAAAAATCCATTAATAAAAACAGATACCACATATGTATTGCTGCATGAGGCTTAAATGTGCTGGATAAATTTAGGTTTTCAACATCTGAGTGCTATTTTTATCCTACCTATGTATGTATTTGCTTAGTGTTTAATCACTGTGATGCTTTTGGCAAATGGGTCACTGAAGAAGAATATAGCCTGCTGTACTCATGCCTGAAGTGCCAATTTAACTCAGTTGCGAATGAATTAAACAAATGCGTAGTACTTTAATCTAATAGTGATTATGCCTCCCTTTCTCCCAATAGAGGTTGCAATAGAACCCTGCTTCCTGAATCCACTAGAGGTTACTTTGACGTTTTTAGTGCTGAAAACATTGGTTACTTCATGCTTTGCTATTTTTGTCTGGAAAGAAATCTGGTGGATACAGTAGGATAAGCCTTGATTTGAGAACAGAAGGTCTGGGTTGGAATATGACTAATATTACAAGCCATGTGGCTAAAGGTTAGTCATTAAACTTTCTAGAGACATAATTTTCTCACTTAAAAAGTAAGAATAGTTTTCATTGTCTATGTAATTGAAGTTAATTTTTATTGATTTTATAGTGCTGTTCAAATCACCTCCAAGGGCCTCAATTTTCTTACCTGTAAAATGGTGCTAATAGCTGCTTAATCCAACTATTGGGTGGTTGTGAACAGTAGATGAATAATATGTGGGAAATAATAAAGAAACACAGGTGGACCTCATTATTCAAGGGGACTGTATATTTTAAAAAATTAAAACAGAATTGTATAAAACAAAGAAGCAAAAATTCACAATAAATGATATTTTTTAAAGTATCTACTGATTTTTATTATTAAAAATGAAAAGTATAAACCAGGTGCAGTGGCTCACTCCTGTAATTGTAGCATTCTGGGAGGCCAAGGTGGGTGGATTACCTGCGCTCAGGAGTTCCAAACCAGCCTGAGCAGAAGCAACACACTATCTCTAAAAATAAGCTAGGCATTGTGGTGGGCCGGCTACTCGGAGGCTGAAGCAAGAGGATCTCTTAAGCCCAAGAGTTGAGGATACTGTGAGCTATGATGTCATGGCACTTTACCAAGGGTGACAAAGTGAGACTGTCAAGAAAGAAAGAAAGAAAGGAAGGAAGGAAGGAAGAGAAGGGAGGGAGGGAGGGAGGGAGGGAGGAAAAGAAAAGTATAAAAATACGCTAGTATTTAAAGAATCTTACATAATTGCAAAATTGTTTGCTAATTTTAAGGATTAGAAAATGAATCCAGAGAGGCGGAGCAAGATGGCAGCCGAGTAACAGCTTCCTTGCATCTGGGCACCGTGAGTCTGGGGAGATAGGACTTCAGGCATCTCTGGCTGGTGGGATCTGCCTACCATCACTCCTATGAGGATACAGGGAGTCAGCGAGAGACTTCTGGACCCCAAGAGGAGGACTAAAACAGTGGAAAACCGGCAAGTGGTCGCGTGTGTTCAATCCGTCTAAACCCGCCCACAACTGTAAGTTCAGTAGCAGCGAGACTGCAAACCAGAAAGGCCTTACCTGTGAACTGTTTTGATGTCCTTGGACTTGGCACTGAGTTGAACTGCCTTGGGGAAGGCCTGAGCGGGAGGGCGGAGAACTTTGGCCGTTGTCTAGGGCCCCAGTCTGAGCCGCTGAGCCAGATGGAGCTAAAACTGTTTGGCGGTGGGTCACACGGAACCATTGTCAGTGATCTGCCCCGGCAAGCTCCGCCCTCAGAGTCGCAGAGCTAGAAACGGGTGGGAGCTGGTAACCCAGCAACCAAGTAGCCTAAGGGTTGGGTCTGAGCCGCCTTGCAGCCCTAACCCTCAGGGGCAGAGTGAGACCGGTTTTGGCACACTGAGTAAGTGGATAGCCACTTCAGCAGTGATTCCAGCGAGAAAGCTGGGAAAGCTTCTGCTCAGCAAGTTTACAAGTTCAAAGTGCCTTTTAAGTGGGCTGAAGAGAGATTTAGGGTGTCTACCTGCTGAGGTTTGAGAAATCAGCAGCCTCCAGTCGTATCAGAACTGTGACTAACATCTCATACCCCAGAAGACCACGTGTTGCCCAGACAATATTCAATAACATATACAAACTGCTTTGTTTTTGGTTGTGTATTTTTTTCTTTCTTTCTTTCTTTTTTTTTTTTTTTGTTTGGTTGTGTTTTTTTTTGTTTGTTTATTTTGACGTTGTTGATGTTCTTTTGTTTTTTAATTTCAATCTTTTCCATACAGATCCCTTTTTCTTTCTCAATTTTACTGGTTTAATTATAATTTCACATTGCTGCCTTTTTTAATAACTACAACTTCATTTTTGCTAGTGTTTCTACCACTATCACTTGGTTTTTCACCCAATTTTATCCCCGTAAAGTTTTCTGTTTGCTTGTTTTGGTTTGATTTATAGCATTTTTGTCTTTCCTCTCTACTTGGTGGAGGTGGGGTACTGTGTCTGATCAGGTTAGCAAAGAGCTGCTGACCTCAAGGGAACCACCCCACTGGCCACCCCCAGAAGGTGGGGGTTTTTTAAGGTTGTGTCAAAGTACCCTACTATACACCTATATTGCCCTGTCTCCCTCTTTCTGTGCCTCTCTTCTTTTTGTCAATATTCCTTATACCCACCCCCTCTCCTTTCTCTATCTTTCTTTTTTTTTCTTATCACTCGGTTCTCCTTTCTTTCATCCCCTTTTTTGCTCTTCAACCTTCTCACCCTTCTGGTCCTGTAACCCTTAGTCCACAGGCACAAGAACTTAAAGAGCAAGAGGAAGTGAAAGGAAAATTAGGGCAAGGAAACAGATAAAAGAAATCACTCATGAGGAAGAATCAGCAGAAAACTCCAGGCAACATGAAGAACCAGTCCAGAACAACCCCGCCAAGGGACCATGAGGTAGCTACTGCAGAGGATTCCACCTATACAGAAATGTTAGGAATGACAGAAAGGGAATTTAGAATACACATGTTGAAAACAATGAAAGAAATGATGGAAACAATGAAGGAAACTGCTAATAAAGTGGAAAATAACCAAAAGGAAATCCAAAAACAGAATCAAATCAGAGATGAACGATATGAAGAATATAAAAAGGATATAGCAGAGCTGAAGGAAATGAAACAGTCAATCAGGGAACTTAAAGATGCAATGGAAAGTATCAGCAACAGGTTAGACCATGCAGAAGAAAGAATTTCAGAGGTAGAAGACAAAGTTTTTGAGATAACTCAGATAGTAAAAGAGGCAGAAAAGAAGAGAGAGAAAGCAGAACGTTCACTGTCAGAATTATGGGACTTTATGAAGCGTTCCAACATACGAGTTATAGGAATTCCAGAAGGGGAAGAAGAATGCCCCAGAGGAATGGAAGCCATACTAGAGAATATTATAAAAGAAAATTTCCCAAATATCACCAAAGATTCTGACACACTGCTTTCAGAGGGATATCGGACCCCAGGTCGCCTCAACTCTAACCGAGCTTCTCCAAGACACATTGTGATGAACCTGTCCAAAGTCAAGACAAAAGAAAAGATTCTGCAAGCTGCCAGGAGTAAGCGCCAGTTGACCTACAGGGGCAAATCCATCAGAGTGACCGCAGACTTCTCTAATGAAACTTTCCAAGCAAGAAGACAATGGTCATCTACCTTTAATCTACTTAAACAGAACAATTTTCAGCCCAGAATTCTGTACCCTGCCAAGCTAAGCTTAAAAATTGACGGAGAAATCAAATCATTTACGGATATACAAACATTGAGGAAATTCGCCACAACAAGATCAGCTCTACAGGAAATACTTCAACCTGTTCTGCACACTGACCACCACAATGGATCAGCAGCAAAGTAAGAACTCAGAAATCAAAGGACAGAACCTAACCTCCACACTGATGCAAAGGATAAAACTAAGCAATGGAGTCTCACCAAATAAGACGAATAGAATACTACCACACTTATCAATTATCTCCATAAATGTTAATGGCTTGAATTCCCCACTGAAGAGACATAGATTGGCTGACTGGATTAAAAAACACAAGCCATCCATTTGCTGTCTGCAAGAAACACATCTGGCTTCAAAAGACAAATTAAAGCTCCGAGTCAAGGGTTGGAAGACAATTTTTCAGGCAAATGGAATTCAGAAGAAAAGAGGAGTTGCAATCTTATTTTCAGATACATGTGGATTTAAAGCAACTAAAGTCAAAAAAGACAAAGATGGTCACTTTATATTGGTCAAGGGAAAAATACAACAAGAAGACATTTCAATTCTAAATATTTATGCACCCAATTTAAATGCTCCCAGATTCTTGAAGCAGACCTTACTCAGTCTGAGCAATATGAT
Organism: Nycticebus coucang; assembly: GCF_027406575.1. Taxonomy (NCBI): domain Eukaryota; kingdom Metazoa; phylum Chordata; class Mammalia; order Primates; family Lorisidae; genus Nycticebus; species Nycticebus coucang. The sequence goes on from NC_069786.1 coordinate 53,596,273, forward strand.
ATCTGACAATACCATCATAACAGGGGACTTTAACACACCTCTTACAGAGCTGGACAGATCCTCTAAACAGAAATTAAACAAAGACATAAGAGATTTAAATGAGACCCTAGAACAACTATGCTTGATAGACGCATATAGAACGCTCCACCCCAAAGATAAAGAATATACATTCTTCTCATCACCCCATGGAACATTCTCCAAAATTGATCATATCCTGGGACACAAAACAAATATCAACAGAATCAAAAGAATTGAAATTTTACCTTGTATCTTCTCAGACCATAAGGCACTAAAGGTGGAACTCAACTCTAACAAAAATGCTCGACCCCACCCAAAGGCATGGAAATTAAACAATCTTCTGTTGAATAACAAATGGGTGCAGGAAGAAATAAAACAGGAAATCATTAACTTCCTTGAGCATAACAACAATGAAGACACAAGCTACCAAAACCTGTGGGATACTGCAAAAGCAGTTTTGAGAGGAAAATTCATCGCTTTAGATGCCTACATTCGAAAAACAGAAAGAGAGCACGTCAACAATCTCACAAGAGATCTTATGGAAATGGAAAAAGAAGAACAATCTAAGCCTAAACTCAGTAGAAGAAAAGAAATATCCAAAATCAAATCAGAGATCAATGAAATTGAAAACAAAAGAATCATTCAGAAAATTAATGAAACAAGGAGTTGGTTTTTTGTGAAAAAATAAATAAAATAGATAAACCATTGGCCAGACTAACTAGAAATAGAAAAGTAAAATCTCTAGTAACCTCAATCAGAAACGATAAAGGGGAAATAACAACTGATCCCACAGAGATACAAGAGATCATCTCTGAATACTACCAGAAACTCTATGCCCAGAAATTTGACAATGTGAAGGAAATGGATCAATATTTGGAATCACACCCTCTCCCTAGACTTAGCCAGGAAGAAATAGACCTCCTGAACAGACCAATTTCAAGCACTGAGATCAAAGAAACAATAAAAAAGCTTCCAACCAAAAAATGCCCTGGTCCAGATGGCTTCACTCCAGAATTCTATCAAACCTTCAAGGAAGAGCTTATTCCTGTACTGCAGAAATTATTCCAAAAAACAGAGGAAGAAGGAATCTTCCCCAACACATTCTATGAAGCAAACATCACCCTGATACCAAAACCAGGAAAAGACCCAAACAAAAAGGAGAATTTCAGACCAATCTCACTCATGAATATAGATGGAAAAATTCTCAACAAAATCCTAGCCAATAGATTACAGCTTATCATCAAAAAAGTCATTCATCATGATCAAGTAGGCTTCATCCCAGGGATGCAAGGCTGGTTTAACATACGCAAGTCCATAAACGTTATCCACCATATTAACAGAGGCAAAAATAAAGATCACATGATCCTCTCAATAGATGCAGAAAAAGCATTTGATAAAATCCAGCATCCTTTTCTAATTAGAACACTGAAGAGTATAGGCATAGGTGGCACATTTCTAAAACTGATTGAAGCTATCTATGACAAACCCACAGCCAATATTTTACTGAATGGAGTAAAACTGAAAGCTTTTCCTCTTAGAACTGGAACCAGACAAGGTTGTCCTCTGTCACCTTTACTATTCAACATAGTGCTGGAAGTTCTAGCCAATACAATTAGGCAAGACAAGGAAATAAAGGGAATCCAAATGGGAGCAGAGGAGGTCAAACTCTCCCTCTTTGCTGACGACATGATCTTATACTTAGAGAACCCCAAAGACTCAACCACAAGACTCCTAGAAGTCATCAAAAAATACAGTAATGTTTCAGGATATAAAATCAATGTCCACAAGTCAGTAGCCTTTGTATACACCAATAACAGTCAAGATGAGAAGCTAATTAAGGACACAACTCCCTTCACCATAGTTTCAAAGAAAATGAAATACCTAGGAATATACCTAACGAAGGAGGTAAAGGACCTCTATAAAGAAAACTATGAACTCCTCAGAAAGGAAATAGCAGAGGATTTTAACAAATGGAAGAACATACCATGCTCATGGATGGGAAGAATCAACATTGTTAAAATGTCTATACTTCCCAAAGCAATCTACCTATTCAATGCCATTCCTATCAAAGTACCTACATCGTACTTTCAAGATTTGGAAAAAATGATTCTGCATTTTGTATGGAACCGGAAAAAACCCCGTATAGCAAAGGCAGTTCTTAGTAACAAAAATAAAGCCGGGGGCATCAGCATTCCAGATTTTAGTCTGTACTACAAAGCCATAGTGCTCAAGACAGCATGGTACTGGCACAAAAACAGAGACATAGACACTTGGAATCGAATTGAACACCAAGAACTGAAACTAACATCTTACAACCACCTAATCTTCGATAAACCAAACAAGAACTTACCTTGGGGGAAAGACTCCCTATTCAATAAATGGTGTTGGGAGAATTGGATGTCTACATGTAAAAGACTGAATCTGGACCCACACCTTTCCCCACTCACAAAAATTGATTCAAGATGGATAAAGGACTTAAATTTAAGGCATGAAACAATAAAAATCCTCAAAGAAAGCATAGGAAAAACACTGGAAGATATTGGCCTGGGGGAAGACTTCATGAAGAAGACTGCCATGGCAATTGCAACAACAACAAAAATAAACAAATGGGACTTCATTAAACTGAAAAGCTTCTGTACAGCTAAGGAGACAATAACCAAAGCAAAGAGACAACCCACACAATGGGAAAGGATATTTGCATATTTTCAATCAGACAAAAGCTTGATAACCAGAATCTATAGAGAACTCAAATTAATCCACATGAAAAAAGCCAACAATCCCTTATATCAATGGGCAAGAGACATGAATAGAACTTTCTCTAAAGACGACAGACGAATGGCTAACAAACACATGAAAAAATGTTCATCATCTCTATATATTAGAGAAATGCAAATCAAAACAACCCTGAGATATCATCTAACCCCAGTGAGAATGGCCCACATCACAAAATCTCAAAACTGCAGATGCTGGCGTGGATGTGGAGAGAAGGGAACACTTTTACACTGCTGGTGGGACTGCAAACTCGTACAACCTTTCTGGAAGTAAGTATGGAGAAACCTCAAAGCACTCAAGCTAGACCTCCCATTCAATCCTGCAATCCCATTACTGGGCATCTACCCAGAAGGAAAAAAATCCTTTTATCATAAGGACACTTGTACTAGACTGTTTGTTGCAGCTCAATTTACAATCGCCAAAATGTGGAAACAGCCTAAATGCCCACCAACCCAGGAATGGATTAACAAGCTGTGGTATATGTATACCATGGAATACTATTCAGCTATCAAAAAAAATGGAGACTTTACATCCTTCGTATTAACCTGGATGGAAGTGGAAGACATTATTCTTAGTAAAGCATCACAAGAATGGAGAAGCATGAATCCTATGTACTCAATCTTGATATGAGGACAATTAATGACAATTAAGGTTATGGGGGGGGGAGCAGAAAGAGGGATGGAGGGAGGGGGGTGGGGCCTTAGTGTATGTCACACTTTATGGGGGCAAGACATGATTGCAAGAGGGACTTTACCTAACAATTGCAATCAGTGTAACTGGCTTATTGTACCCTCAATGAATCCCCAACAATAAAAAAAAAAAAAAAGAAAAAAAAAAAGAAAATGAATCCAGTGTTGATTTTTTTAAGACCTCCTTCACTTTACTTTGACTTTTGCTATGGATATTGAGAGGGTTATTTTTGCAAAATACTAAGGGACTTCATTCATTTTCCCAAGAGCCTCTTTTAATTCTCTGATATTCAAATCACTGTCTTTTGAAGCTCACATTATGTCTCCCTTCAAATCAA